>NW_024424564.1:28236352-28749188 GCF_017311325.1 Ursus maritimus | reverse complement strand
TGATACAGAACCATAAATATCAAGCCATCATTTGGTGATGTTACCAAGCCTCAAGGTGAAGAAAACATCTTATAAGCCTCCAGAGGAGAAAAGAAAATGACCTAAATGGTGGAAAATAATTAAGCTGGCTTCAGACTTTTCCGCTGCAACCTTCAGAGCCAGAAGACAATGAAGCAATGTCTCAATGTCCTAAGAAAAATGTGACCTAAGAATATCCAACCAAACAATTTGTGCTCAGAGTAAAAAGTTCACAGACATTTTCAAACATACAAGGCCTCAGGGAATTTGGCACATATGAAATGTTTTTTTGGGGAAAAAAATCTGGAAATAGATATAGCTAAAAGCATTGTTATCTGTAGATACACAGAAATAACAACATTTTGGGTGGTGAGCATTTGGATAGTTATTTTCCCTTTTTCTCAAAACGTAATTAGTCCTTGAATTTTTATAATGATGAAAATGTACAATCTATACCAAAATAATAAGCTTTTTAAATAAATGCAACATAAAAAAGGCAAATAAAATGTAATAATTTAGAATCCAAATTATGATTAAAAAGCATTAACAGCATTAACAGGGTCAATCAATGTTATTATAATTATCATTGATTAAGCGTGAGTAATGTGAAAATGGTAAGGAAAACATAGTATTCTGTAAGCTATACATGAAGCAGAGATTTAATGGTACTAGTATAACATCTTGTTTGTCAATAACTTGTTGATACCTTATGTTGATTCTTTGGGAAGACAGATAAAAATAATAAATTTAGGAAAATTCCTCAGCTCACACAAAACAGGTTTCAGAAAATCCCGCACTAAAGCTCAAAGACTTTTGCCACTCGTGATTCATTTGCTCTTGTTTCACTAGTCTCTACTGGAAACCACTCCTCTCCCAGGTCACTGCAGGCTGAGGGGTAAAGCATTTGGCCAGAAATCTAAGTTGGTTCATTAGTCTATTCAACAGATATTTATTGACTGCTTACTATGTGCTTATGGACTAGAAATGCAGCCATAAACAAAACAGATAGATCACATTTTTGTGAAGATCACATTCTGGCTAAGAAAATAAAGAAGGTAACAGTCTCGGCAGGGATGTCAAATAGTTATAAGGATTATAAAGAAGTTGCTTCTTTTTTAGATGGAGTGGTCAGAAAAGCAGGGACTGAAGAGGTAACATTTAAGCAGAGCCTCGAATGAGGTGAGGACTCAGCTGAACAGACACTAAATTCTCTCAACACCATTTTTTAAAGTGATTAATTAAACGAGGCTCTTGGGTGGCTCAGATGATTGGCATCTCCCTTCGGCTCAGGTCATGATCTCCAGGTCCTGGGATCGAGCTCCGCATTGGGCTCCCAGCTTGGCAGGGAGTCTGCATCTCCCTCTTCCTCTCCCTCTGCTTTTGCACTCTCTGTCTGTCTCTCTCTCTCAAATGAATAAATAAAATGTTTTTAGAAAGTGATAAATTAATAATTATAATTAATTATGTGTATGCAATTTGATCAGAATCAATAGCACAAAAGGTAATATTTTCTTAGGTTAATAGAACAAAGAACTATCCCCCTGGATTTCAACCCAGAAAGATGTAAGATGTGGAGCAGACGTAGTCGCCTCCTTTGTTTGGACCCACTGAGAATGATGTGAACAAACGGAAGTTCTCCAAAAAGAGAGAAACTTGTATTTTTCAGTTACTTGGGTCAATGAATTCCCCATTCCAAAATCCGTTTGATTTGGGGTTTTCTATACCTCTATTTGGAAAGAGTCCTAACTGGTATGGAAACTCTCTCAAATTCTCATCAAAAGTCTGTACCATGTATCTTTGTATGTGACACAAGAAAGTCTTAGCAGAAAGTAAGTCTAAAACTTGCTGCATGAAGCCCATGGGCAGCGGCTTAGAAAGTGTTAAGAGACAGCTTGGCAGTTAGCCAAAAAGAAAGATGCAATTCAAAAAAAAAGGAAGAAGAAGAAGAAGAAGAAGAAAAAGAAGAAGAAGAAGAAGAAGAAAGACCAGAAACCACTTCTCATAAATTCAAGTAGTCCTGTATATTTTTGAATAACCCAAGCAAATCATAGCAGTTTATTAAGTAATTATTTATTACTTTGAATTACTATGCATTTGATTCATGCAATCATTAATTGATTCATTCATTCAAATAACACTGAGCATGAATGGTGGGCCAAGGACTATTTTAGACACTAAGGATACAGTTGTGAATATGACCAGTAAATTTTGTGCATCATGGTCTTTATATTCACCTGGGGAAAATATATATTTAAAAAACAGAAAAATAAAAAAACAGATTGTGGCAAGTGCTATGAAAAAACCCCACAATTGTAGTGTAGGCATTAGAGTGTGATGGAAAGGAAGAGGGTCCACACTGATGGGGAGGGGGCTAAGCAGAAAAGCTCCTTTGAGGTAGTATTTATGCAAAAACGTGAACAGCCATTCTAACGTAAGGGGTGACAACATTAAGTGTAATGGTTTGAGGAAGCCACAGTCAGGCACGTTTCAAGAACAGAAAGGTCATTCATACACTGGTAGCAAGTGATGAGGGAGTGGGGCTTGATCTAAGCTTGGAGAAGTTGGTAGGCTGTTGCTGATGGGCAACTTTTGGGGACATGGTGTAAGAGTTTTAATTTTATTCAAAGAGAAATAAGAACCTACTCAATGTTTTAATGAAAAACCATGAAGTTTTATATATTTACATTTTAGATGACCTCTGGTGGGGTTGGAGAGTGAATGATAGAAGCACATCAGAAGAAGCAAGGAGACCTGGTAACAGGCTTTTTTGATTGTCCAGATGAGAGAGGATGGTGGAATGAGATACACAGGAAGTAGAACTAACTTCCTTTGATAGATTAGATGGGGGGAAAGTAGGGAAATGGAAGAAATCTACAATAATTTTAAGGCTTTGGACTGGAGCCAACTGAGAGAGATGTGACATCTTTTAACACAAGGAGCAAAAGAACAAAGTTTAGGGTGAGTCCAGAGCCATGATATCAGGCACACTGTGATGGCTCAATGATGGATCCAAATTAAGATGTCAAGTCCAAAGTACTCAACAGCATATATGAACCTGCAGCTCGGAGTGAATGATGAGGACTGGAGATGTAAAGCTGGAGGATTTAAACACAAGGTGGTGGTTCAGTGTTGTGGTTAAGAACTTGGGCTTTGCTGCCAGACTGCTTCAGCTTTGATTTGGGCTCTGCTCTTACTGGTTGAAGTCACTTAACCTCCCCGGACCTTAGCAATGAGGATAATAAACAATGCCAGGTGCATAGTGAGCGTTCAAAATGTTAGCATGGACATTATTCTTGTTTTGTTGTAATTATAGCATGGAAAGGGTGGAGGGTACTCAAGGGAAAAGGATAAATAGAGAAAAGATGAATCATTGGACTAAAACCAGAGGCACTCCAAAATTTAAAGGCCGAGTAGAGAAAGAAGTAGCTGACAAAGGAACAGACAAGGCATAGTCAATGGGGTAAGAGGAAAACCACAGTGAAACCAAAGTTGACTGTTAGGACAGAAGTTAAGACAAAGCCAGAAAATTACCCATACAGAGCCCAAACTGCAGGGGAATGGAGAATGAATAGGAACAGAGCAAGGGGAGACAGCCAATGAATACCATTTGTTTGGGAATTTTTTTCTGCAAAAGGGGTGATAAAAATAGGACAGTGGTAAGATGAAAATGTATTTTATAAAGTTGCATAATTTCAGATATAGAGTGAATCAAGTCTGCAGATACAATTTTGGACTCTGCAGTGTTTTAAAATAATTTGACCTTGAATGTGTTTAAACTTACACATGTGTTCTCAAAGACACTGTTGTAGCCGCCATTTCTGACCTTCATTCAGTTCACTCGTGGTAGAGGGAATTCCTGCCAGAGTTTTGCCCAGAGCATATGCGTCCATATGTAGAAGTGACCTAGCAGAAAGGGAGGTGCTGGGAGGGAGGAGATAGTTAGAGAAACATAGATCTTAAAAAGAGGAAAGGGAGTAAGATCCTGGGCACCCCTGGGGGAATTTATTTTTAACGTCTTGCTCTGTCACAGAGGGAGAAAACACAGAGGATGCCTATCTGTGCAGGTGGATGGGTTGGCAAAAGTCAGTATTTTTCTGATGACTTCTACCATCACTCTAATGAGTTTCAATAAATAGAAAAGGAATATGGGAGGTTTGAGAGGAGAGAAAGTGTTATAAAATAGCCATCTTAGTATGGTAGATCTGTTGGCCAGAAGATTAAGTTTAAAGAATTTGAAGTGACACCAACCATTGTTGTGTGTGGTTTTCACTGGTAATATACAGCTGCTCAGATGCAGGAGAGAAGAAAGTGGGGGGTGGTATTCAACTAAAGCTGAGGTTTTTCCAGGTGAGTATGATGGAAAGAGAAAGAAAAAAGAGAGAGAGAGCAGAAAGTGTTCGAAAAGTTATAAATATGATAACGGTGCATCAAATCTAAAGGTAAGGAGAGATGTAACGATAAGAGATGTAAAGAATTGTGGAAAAGTGATGGAGGCTATGGCAAGAAGGTCTCATTAGGCAAAAAGAAAAATGACTACAGTGCCCCTTTAGTAGGGTTACGTACTGCTTGGTGATGACGAGCTAGAAGGCATGACAGCGATGGCAAGTGGCTGGGTAGGAATGAGGTAACTTGACTATACATGTGAAGATAAAGGAGCCACCATGCCACCACGATAGATGGCTCATGCACTCGGAGGTTGGCATCCCCGGAAATAATGACAGGGTCTGAGTAGAGGGTAAGAGTGAGCCACGAGCTAAAGTTGACCACAAGAGGTTTGGCTAGGAGATCAAACAGTTGATGACAGGGGAGAGGTGACAGATAGTTAAGCCAAATGCCATGAGTTTCAGAATGAGCAAAATTTTTGAAAGAGTAAAGAGGACAAATCATTTGGAAGAGAAAGTGTAAAACAAGAAAAACGTCTCCATCTTTGAATTACGTGAGTGAAGAAGACAAAACAAACCAACAACGCCACCACTTTAAAGGACAGCAGTAGGACACTCCGTCGGGAGACAGCCAAAGTCTTTTAAGATAAAAGAAGCAAAGGGACATTTTCAAAAATGAAACTAAGAGCAAAGCAGAGTTTGCAGGTTGCAGGTCAGCCTTGAAAGACTCTGGAGGAGGTGATCGGATCAGAGGAGGGGATACAGGCAGCACAATGTATACGGGTTTATGGTCCAAAGACTCCAGGACTCCTGCCAATGAGTACGTCTCTACAGCAGCATGGGGATTCTTCATAGGAAGGTAGCTATCATTTTGGGGAATGGTTTTATTCCTTATAATCAGTGGGGTGGGATATCTACACCCTCCTGTCGCTCGTGCTGATGTGGGCCTTTGGGGCTGAGGACAGGGACAGACAGCCATGTGCAGTCCTCAGAGGGCTCCTCTCTCTTCACCACTCTACAGAACAAAGGGCATCATTGACCATTCTGTTTCAAAGTAATTCCATTTAAGCAAGCAAGATGATGTTTAATTAATTTTGTTAAGCATTGTAGCCAAAAGGATTTGTAAAATGTTTTGGGGCTTAGAGAGATAAAGCCAGAAAGCCTCAGTTACTAGATAATGCAACTAGTCTTAATAACTGATCCCCTAAGGGTTTCTGATAACCAAGCTCAGGCTCTATTAAGAAAATTATCATGAAACTAAAAGATATTTACCAAGGATAAGAAAGGCTGGACCTGGTAATTAATCCTTCTCGCTATTAAATAGAGATTAGGTCCTCATGAGACTGTTACAAATTTGCGCTCCCACAGTTCAACATAGATTTTGAAATATTGGAGAGAGTCCAAATAAGACCAAGAGAAAGGACTTTAAAATTATCCATGTTTTATAAGGAAAAGTGAAAGGCTTATCTATTTGGAAAAAGACAAGACTCGGGAATGATCATTTCTGCTTTCAATTCTATATTAGGACAAAGAATTTAGTTATCAAACTGTCATGAAACAGCTGCACTAGTAGACAGTGTTCTGAAGCCTAAAAACCACGTCACTTAAGGCAACAGGTCACTAAAGGATAGTGTGAAAATGTTATTTCTGGAAATAGAATCTTATAGGTTCAGCCAGAGCCTTTCAGAAAAGAAGGCACAAACACAGATGACACCTTTGTCACCTGACAATGTGTGCAGAGTATTAGATTAAATAACGGTGGAAGACGAAGAAATCTTGGGTATTTTCATGGCTATCCTATTCATCTATTTTTATCCTAAAGCACCTAAAAGAGCCTAAAACCTAGTGACAGGTAAACGGTCTTAGAATTTAAGAAACTGAGAGACACCACTGCCTTTTTACCTTCACTTTCAACCCTCAGGTGAGCTTAGTAACATCTGGGAACTTGACCCAATTTGGTTTTCTCTTTGTGTCACATGCGACACTGGATAACTTAATGTGTGAGTGTCACCCATCTGTGAATGAAGAAGTCCTCCGATGGAGAATGTGTTGAGAGAGTTAGCAACATATACACTGCTCTAACACACAGTGGGGGACATTGCTGGGACAGAGCCCGTGTGGAACTTGGATTCAGTTCTCTTTCCAGAAGCGCTTCTGAAAGTAGCTTCCATATCATGTGACACTGCAAGGAGGCAGGGAAGGAGTCCCTACTTCCCAGGATGGCCTCTCTGCTGTTGGAGAGGTCTTGGTAGATTCTGTACTTCATCCAGAATCACGGCTTCCATTACAAATAAACTGGTCCCAAGAAAAATACTGCACACTGAGAGCAAATCGTGTACAAGTGCGGAAGCAGGTGTGGGTGATGAGGGTAATGACCGTCAGCGCCCTGAATCCATGAGCAGCAAAGCTCGGGCTGGGGAGGGGGGATGGCAGGGAAGGCAGAAGGAGACGTGAGAGTCCTCAGGACAGACTTTCTCCTCCATCAGTGTGCCCTAAAGCACTTTCAAAATTCAATGCAGCTAGTCACTTCTGGTCAAGGAAAAAGGACTCCTGATGCACAGGTCAGAACCAGACTCCTGGATATATGGAAAGCATGCCAGAAGCCAGAATGCATGGTACAAGTTTCGTCTTCCTCTAGAACTTCCGCAGTGTGAATGGAGGTGAAGAATGGAAGTTTAATACAAACGTATTTTCTCTCCAAACCTGTAATAAAGCTGAATTTCACAAACCATGTCAGGTATCAGGAGCCTACAACAAATCTTGTATTCTGGGGGGAAAATGCTTTTATGTAATTTGATTTGTTTGGCTCTGATAGATAAAAGAGAGGAAAAAGGAGCCTTTCCCCCCCCCCCAAAACTCTCAGATCATATTTATGCATTGTTTCAGGACTTTTTTTTTTTTAATGGGCGTGCAGAGAGTTTATTGTTACGTTGCTCTCAGAGCATTCCAAGCAATCAAAATAATTTGGATTTTCTTTTCTTTTTTACTTACCCAACATTAAACAGGTAAGGCTTTTGCAACATTTACTGAATTTCTGTTAACATTAATGAAAAGTGAAGAAAGTAATTTAAGACATGCAAGGAAAATTATTTATTAGGACGATTCAAAAATAGTCATCTGTAGTATCACTGTGTACATTAACTTTTCTTAATTGGTGAACTTGTTATAGATGAAATATAGTCAAACCAACTTTTTCCATTTAAAATGTTTAAGGGGACACCTTGGCAATGACAACTCCTTTAACATAATTTCAAGAGCTCTATACATTATGTCATTTGGATTCTACTGCTTATTTGGAGTGACTATAACGTAATTTGGGGTTTCTAAAGACTGAGAAGCATTTCTCAAGGTTAGCTTTTCCAAACAGAAAATTGAGTGTTATAAATTCCACCTCCCACAGACCAGAATTCACAACCATTGGTCAGGGGCAAATACTACTGGCTCTGCGTCCTCAGTCACTTCGTGCCATTTCACCAAGTAGGAGCCAAAGGTAAGTTTTTACACTTGCTTTCTTCTTGGGTCAGAGACTTTTTTTTCTAGTATAATACTCTTTAAAGAAATAATTCAACTTGCTTTAATATCTCATGGTGAACTTTGATGCAATGGGTTGGGTTTAAGTTTGCTATTTTATGTTTATGTTATTCCTGGAAAATCCAAAATTTTGAATTAGCTCAGGAATTAATAGCATACAGTAAAATAGTTGATCTTAATAGTCAGGATGGATGCCAATAAAATTATAGTAGTTTCCAATATATTCCTTAAAGCAAGTCTTCTGACATAGACCATGGTTCTTGCCAGGATAACCAGGCACTATTGATTAGTATTGATTGAAATATTATGCAAAAGAAGAAAAAGGGGAGATTTCAGATGTTTAAAAATATACTGATGAGCCTATGGGAATTAGGCATTTGGAATGTCTTTTTAAGGTCTATATTTTAAAGTCTTATAGAAGCATAATTTTCAAAATATCGTGACATGGTGTGAAGTGCACAACAAATTCAAAGTCTCCACAAAGACACTACATTAAGTACTAGTATAGTCACTCGAAGGAAAAAACATTTTTTTAAAACTAAACCTCGAGAGGTGTTCTTCACAGTCCCAGGCTTTGCACAGACTTTTCACCGCCGATAGCTCTAGAGGATAGGCACAACGCAAGTAAGCTCTAAGAATGTGGACACTGACAATCAAATAAAAAGTATGAAGTGAGGAAAATAATCAGCAAGTGCACAATTACTTTGAACAATGAAAGGTGCCAGAAATGTCGAAGGAAAATATTTTTTCGAGGTTAGCGGTGACCACTGTGAATGCTCCCCACCTGAAAAGGGCAGTATGGTTCCTGGAAGATTTGTAAATCACACTGTTTGATTAAGTAGGACCTCGCTGGTGACTGCGTACAGCGGTCCCAAATCCCCAAGCTTGCAAAGAGCCCGGCCAAGGCAAGTAAAATAGAGGCTTCGTTTATCCAGTGTGAATAAGAAAATGATTTGAAGAAAGCATAGGAGGGAATAAAAAGGAGCTCCTTGTACTGCTTCTTATTCTCAGAGGGATTTCATATCCCTCTGCCTAAACCTGCTTCATAAAGACTTTCTTTCAAGTAACTGAAGGTCAGTTAGTCTGCCAGTGCATTCAAGTTTTAAAGTAATATTTATCATGAATTCCCTTCTACGTGTGTGCATACGTACAAACACCGGAGGTTCTGTTCTTGAAGTAAACCGAAGAAGTGTATCCAAAATACAAAACCTTTAAAATTAGACATGCTTGATAAAAAGTTTTACAAATGCTTTGCTTCCTCAGGAAAGGACCACCAGGTCACATTTTTGATAGGCCCAGCTGAGATGTTTAAAATTAAACGTGAGAGTTTTTTTTCTAAACTAAAATGTATTCAAAGGTGTACATACAGAACTAAAATAATTAAAATTATAAATGTTATACATATGTTAGACATATATACATATATATACATGTATAATATATTATTCATATATTATAAATATAATTAAAATGATAGGATTTTGATTGAATCCACCCGTAAAACAGGATGTTATCATGGAAAATGAGAATTGTGCTTAACAAAGAATTATAAAACAAAACACTTTTTCATCTTATGTGTGTGGAAATCCTCCTCTAAGGAAATCTTGCCAAATAGTATCTTTTAGACACGATTCTTATTGATTCTGAGTTTAAAGCTTAGATGGCTATTAAGAATTGAAAGAAAACACTAAGGACTAAAGGAAAAATAATTTTCTTTTCTGCTCCATTTAGTTAAGTTTGGAAAAGTATTGCATGAAATATTGATGCGTACACATATTCCATTATATATACATTAACGACACCCAGAGGCAACAAGGAAGTAAAAGGGGAAACAAACAAACAAACAAACACCTTCGTTATTTTGTCCGGGAAAGGCCATAGGTTTGAATGTGCAAGGAAGAGTTATGAGCCCCAGTCAGGTCACCAGCCAACCCTGTTTTGGTTTCCTCATCTGTAAAATGTAGTAAAAGGTACAGTCCTCCTCCTCCTCCCCTTCCTCCACCTCCTTCCTACTCCCAGAGTCGATGAAAGAAACTTAAAGCTTAGCAAAAGGTAAAATTCTAATGCAAAAGTTTTCGTGAATAAGTGCATTGCAATATCTCCACATCCCCTTTTCTCTGTGTTTCTCTATGAAGGAAACTTAATTTCACCGTAATTACAGTATCTACTGTAAAACCGTGGGTAGGTTTCTGATTAATTTGAACATTGGTATCATGAGGCTTCAGAATCCATAGAAGTCCATGTGTCATGTTTACCCATGATCCTGTAGGGAAAGCTACCGGCTTAGCTCCACCGCGCTGACGTTGATTTATCATTCCTATTTCGTGAAAAGTGTTCATAAGTTATTATCAATGAAATATGTATACATTTTGGCCTTTTTTTTGATTAGGAAAGCTTGAAAAATGAGAATGTTAGCAAGACTCGTTCTGGGACTTGTCCTCTTGGATGCTGCTGTGACTGCTCCTCGTCTAGAGCCCATCAACTACAGCTCAGAGACATACGATGCCGCTTCGGAGGACCTGGATAACTTCTACAGCTATGAAAACATACCTGTTGCTCAAGCTGAGGTAACTGACTCCTCCCACTCTTGAGACTTTTAAAAGCATGAGTATGGGGAATTATTGAGATGCGCTCCTTTCAAATAGTTTGTTGGTTATGTATAAATAGAGATGTTCCATCTTGATAATTCCATAGGAACCTCTCCTCCGGAATGTGTTCAATCTGTTGGAGGTTACCCTTGGGACATGCTTTTGCTTTCTCACAGTTCACTTCATTTCCTTTATATCTTCTCATAAAATTAAAACAACAACAACGAAAAAGAGTTTCTATCAGAACAAGAGAAAATTAAAGGAAAAAGGCAGTGAGGAAGAGTGGAAATAATACATATGCAATGGTGAGGAAGTTGGGGAGGTTTGGGGCAAAGAAAAAAGATGTGAGATTAAAATAAGTTGGAAGAAAATAAAAAGAATGCAAAGAATGGACAATGATTTGGAACTCCACTGTATTCCAAGAGTAAATGTGCTTTCCGAAATGACTGATTATCTCTCAGCGGTAATGTAGGCATTGGCAAGGTTACAGCCCATTACATAAATCTGATATGACATGTTTCTAATTAAATGTTAGGCTTTTTACATAACTAAAGGATACAGACTAATTTTTCTGAATCAGAAAACAAACAGACCTTGAAATGTTGGAGTGTAATTAATGTACAACATTGACAAAAACTAATTAAGAAGAAACCAACCAAAAGGGAAATTACATCACCTTCACAGGATCGTAACATATTTTGGGCGGTCATTCAAGTGTAAGTCTTCTTAGAATAATTACTTTTGATAACTGGGGAAATAAAATATTTGGACAAAAGCATATATTTAAATGGAACTTAGCTATATCTTTATTAAGAGGATAAACGTTCTCATTATTGTTTATGTTACCTGATGAAATTCAAGAATCAAATTTGCGCAATACAATAGTTTTCACATCTTCTTCCCAACTCCATTTTCCTTTCCGTCTCTCTCCCTCTTTTGCCCTACCTCCCCTCCACTCCTACTCTGTCTCCCTCTTTCTCTTTCCCTCTTTTTAGTAAAGTTTTAGGGTTATCAGAAGACCGCTTTTCTTCTGCAAAGTTGTGACTCTGTTTTCCAAGTCCTTGTTCACTGTTTGATTATTTTGCTGGTTGTCTTCCGTTATGTTAAGGGCATTTCCGTAGAGTGTATGGTCATTAACACCAGTCTTGCTGTACATGGTCCTGCTTCTTCGATCTAACGCATCAGTGGAGAGTATGAGGAGAAACTTTTCCAGGGCTTAACTCATCTGCGCTGCTTCTTTTCCCATCACGCATAGATATTTAAAAAAAAAAAGACTGCATATGTATCTGCAGTCATCTACTGAACTAAATATTGTAGTTTAAACTTGTCATGCCTCCAAAAGATATTTCATAGGGTCAAGAGGTTTGGTGAGTACTAAAAGTGAATCCTGTTTTGAGTAGGCCTGGGATCAGATTCTAGGGCATGCTCGAGGATGCCCTAGATAAAATTGTGAAGGAGAGGAGCTTTATCAGCAGACTTCTTTAAAGGCATTCCTTGCTGTCAGAACCCCTTTTTGCTGCACAGACATTCTCATGAGATTCTGAAGCTTTTTCTGCCATCAAGAAATTTAAGTTAATAAGTGTATCTCTAGAAAGAGGATTTAGTATACAACCCTTCCCCAGTATTTGCTTATTCTGATATAGCAACCTTCTTGCAAGGTACCAAATATGTGGCGTTGTGTTCCCTTCCCTCATTCAAGCATCTGAAATTTTCACGCTGGCCTAGCCAAACTCAGCATCCTTAACAACTGCAGGCCCCAGAGAGCTACTAAGTAATCTCTTGTTGCTGATTGAAATAGGTAAGTCAAGGCTGATTTAATAATCTTTTGTGATGAAGTCATCATCAGAAAACCAGCTTATAGATACATGATATGCATACATATATATAGAGATATCTACATATATATTTGTCTGTGTTATAATGAAAACATAATACATCTGAAAGCAAACTACGCATATTTTTTAAACGTTACCAAGTTGGTCCAGTAGCAAAAATCAATCAACCAACCCACTCGCCCACCACCTATGAAAACAAAAACAAAAACATTGTGATACAGTAAATAAAATGACATGAGGAACAAAATTCAGAACGTCAACTCAGATCTTAACAAATCTTTAGTGTAAGCTGCTTTACAAACAAAGAATATATAATTCCTTATAGAAAGATGTGAAATAAAGCCAATAGATCCAGTCATGTGAGTGGATTCTAGGATACAGTTACTCATATTATAAATTTCTAGAACTTAGTCTTGGAAATGCAGATTCTGGCAACTCCTGATAACCTTATTTGTCTCATCTTTATAAATTCAGAGTAATTGTTCTATATGTTACATATGTTCTTGATCCTATGTGATATTTTTTGCATGAACGCTGGTAACATACCCATATAAGGGACAGTTGATGAAAAATTCATGATAAACAAAGCACATGGAGAATGGTGGGATTGGGTTCTTTAGTTTTTTGTCCTCAATGCCAAGAGTTTGGTTCTGCCTATCTTAGCCTACAATTTATTTTTCATCTATAGAAAAGGCAACCTTATATTTTAAATTTCCAAATTTACAGAATAACTGAACAATGCTTCTGAAATATATACCAGTTTCTTTCTTCTAAATTCTAGCACTTGGCATCGTAGGCCAATATAGTAAACTTTCCAGGCTTTGAACAATTACTCCTTAAGGCCTCTGACATATGAGGTAGGCAGAATTCTAAGATGTCCCCTAAATGACCCATCCACTGGTCTGTCCAAGCCCTCTATAATTCTTAACATCATGGATATATTGGAATATCACTCCTATAATTAGGTTATTTTATATGGCATAACTGAAATTCAAAAAGAGAAGTTATCTTGGTTGGCTTGACCTATACTTGTGCTCCCTTTATAACAGTGTCTTGAGGTCAGGGACAAATTTTGAAGCATGAGAGAAATTCAAGGCAAGGGAAACTATATGTTGCTGGCTTTAAAAATGGATGGGTCCCCATAACAAGGAATGCAGGAAGTCTCTAAATTTTGAGAGAAACTGACAGCCACTGAGCACATGGAAACCACAGCCCTATAGGTACAAGGAACCCAGAGCTTCACCTGAGATCACAGCCCTGGCCATTAACCTTGACTTGGGCCTTGTGAGACCCTGAGCAGAGAACCCAGTCAGGCCATCCCTGGACTTGACCCACAGAAACTGCCAGTTTTAAACTGCTGAGTGTATGGTAATTTGTCTTGTAGCCATAGAAAATGAATACAATCTGTAATAATGTAAATTTTTTCCTGAAACCCAAATTTGAATTATACTGCTGCAAGGCTTGCATTTATGAATCCAATGATTTATCTAGAAATAAGCCAGATCATCCCCCAAATCCCAGAGTTAGAATCTCAATAGGGCTTTGTTGATTTCTACTGGTGGTAGTATATTCATTACCTCCCTAGTGATTAGAAAGGGTCATGAAAGAATTTCTGGTTTTGAAAGTCTTATGCAGTAACAGTAGTCCAGACTGCTGATTTATATGATTTCTGATGATTTAGAATATCCAGGATCTGGATTCTATATTAGGAACAGATCGGAGGCCCAACAATTCTATCATGATGCTCTATGTTACCCAATGGATAATAGATAAATTTGCTGGTATAATATAAAATTGTTGCAGGTTTTTTTTACTTAGCTTTTATTTTACTTTAATGGTATAAGTAGGAATTGGATATAAGCTATAAGACCAAAATATGAACTTTTTGTTTTCTGATGAATATTAGCTAAGCTTGATTGAGCACTTATTACACGCTGAGTACTATTCTCGGCCTGTCACATACATGATCTCATTTCTGACAACAAAACTAGGAAGTGCTATTGTCATTTTCGTTGAATAGATGAGAATATTGAGATAAAGAGTAGGTAAGTAACTTGACTAAGATTATAGTTATTAATGACATATAATTATGGTGATATTATCTTCTCATATCAGAAAATAATTTCCAGCAGGTTAATAAAAAATTATACTATCCTCCCTCTGTTTTCTACCGTTTTCCAAATTGTCCTTTTAACTTGATATTTGTTTTAGTTGAACTGAATGCTGGTGCTCCCACATTGCTAAAAGAGAAAGAAAGCATTGTTCTATGGGTGAATAATGTAAACTGGAAGTAACCTTGATAGACAGTTGACTTACCTAATTACTGTGAAAAAGAATGGCTTAAGTCAACTACTTCAAAGAATAATTGTAGATAGGCATTCTTCAACATAGTATATCTATGTTATGGGCTAGCCATCTATTATCTATCTATCATCTATCTATCTATTTACTCTCTATATAGATACAGATATGTAGAATCATACATATTTGGTGGCTTGGAATGCAGAGAAACATTTTGCTATTTTCTTTGAAGATTTCATCAGAACACAGTTCAAAATTTGGTATTCTCTGATTGAGTTAAATTGAGTCTGTGTTTTTGACTAAGGTAGGTATTTGGTGTTTCCATTTTCATTGTATAGTTTTGGGGTTATTGATTTTTCATTTCTCTTAGGTGTAAGATAAACACTGGCCCTGCCCATGAGTTATTTCTTTTGCCCAGAAAAGTCCTCAGTGGCTATGCTAATATTTATGGAGGATATAAACTACCATTCCTGCAGTAAGTTCTCCTTGGCTCCATCCAATCAGACTGATCCTGCCCTATCCTTACTTTACCCTTATAGAATTACTTTTACTTAATCTGCAGTAGACACCATGAATGTTATAGTACAAGCTACGTGGAGCACTTGATTGTATTTAATGTGGGACAGTATGAAGGGCATTTCCATGATGGCATACAATTCTCTCCAGGATCATATGGAGTAGAAATTTCTCTCAGGCCTCGGTGTCCAAGTGGATTGCAAATTTTAAGGAAGTTGCTTATTTTTTGGGCTCTACATCTTGTAACTAACTGTGCTTGTCATTTTGCTCAGAAATCCGGGGCCTAAGTTTTGCCTTATTCTTTCCTCATTTTATTTATTTGTTTATTTATTTATTTATTTATTTAGCTTTATTTATTCGAGAGAGAGAGAGAGAGAGAGAATGAGTGGGGGAAGGGGTGGAGGGAGAGAATCTTCAAACAGACACCCCACTGAGCAAGAAGCTCGAAGCGGGGTTTTATCTCAGGACCCACGAGATCATGACCTGAGCCGAAACCAAGAGTTGGGCGCTTAACTGACTGAGGCACCCAGGCGCCCCTCCTCATTTTATATTACTTTCCTCAGCTTTACTTTCTTATCATCGTAATGTCTTTGTATAGATTGAAGCATTACCACACATGCTTTTAGAACTGCCTCATATACTTCCATAAATAAATAACAATAGCAACTAATAACGGGTTATCGGTAATAATTGACCAATAGGAAATGTTTTGAATGAGAGATGCTTTCCTTGCTATTACTCTCCGTTGATCTTAAAATTAGCCCATTTTTTCCTCTTTCATAAAGAGAACAAGTAGCTAAATTGTTTAAAATCATCCTTAGAAAGAAAACCTCCATTGAAACAAATTCATTTTAAAAATAGGTTTCAGAGATGAAGAACCTGTAAGATTCATCAAAGGAATGAAAATTAAATCTAGCGGAATTATAGAAATGGACAAAAACTCAGTGAACAAACTCAGTTGTATCCAGTAACAGTTGAACAATGGTTTCTTTTCAGTTGCCATCATGGCAATATGGTGCGATGCAAATAATTTTAGAATAAATGTTGATGCCCTGTAACACTAGAAATTGCTCAAGTAGAATGAAATTAATTTGGGGCTACTTATTGAATGAATGTCCACTGTAGATAATGGTATATAAAAAGTATTTTTAATTAGGTTATCTAAATATAATAAATTGGTATAGAACTTTGGTAATGCTAACAGGTAGCTTATTTCAAAAACTATCTCTGTATTTTCTGAACAAGTAATTAAATTAGTAATATTTCTACTATTTATTTCCTCTGGTGATGAAGGCACGGAATACTTTTATCCTTATATTTGAAAGGATGTCTCACTTTGGCCAATTTATACAATACATTTTAAAGTTTCAAACTTATGGTTTGCATATAAAGCACTTTTTATTGGAAGAAATAACTTAAACTCAACCTGAATTAAATGTTCTTTTCAGAATTTGGGAACAAATAAAAGCTAATCTTTCCCTTCACTCTCCCTCTTCACCAAAGACACTCTGGAGGAAGGGAGGGAAGAATTTTGCTGATGAGCTTTTAATATGGTTGTCTGATTGACTTACCATATGCTTCTTTTAAAAACAGTGTTACACTTTTTGAATGTTATTTTAAAACTATTGGAAAGTTTTTAAAAATGTAGTAACAAACATACACGATGATACAGGTTCATCAGGAAACAAAGGAACACTGAGGGTCTTTGTCAGTGACTCGGTTGTATTTGCATTATACCTTATTTATGAGTCCACAAACGTAAGTTAATCCTCACAACTTTCCCTTGAAATGATAAATTATTCTATTATTATTATGAAGAGCAATTGAGGATCAGAATTTTGCTCAAGGTTATTCAGCTAGTAAGTTTCAGAGTAAAATTTAAACCAGATTGTTTCAATGCCAAAGCAGAAAGACTTTGGCATTAAAAGCTTCCATTATTTTCCTTTTTCTTGTCTTTAATCTTTACTTCTTTTAGCTGTGTCCAATGTTGAGCTTTCTCTCCCCTGGAATTAAGTAATTTGATTGCTAGGAATCACAAAAGCAAGAATTTTCAAGCGATTATAACTAACACAATATCTAAGCATCTGTCTTAGCTGTCAAAGTATTTAAAGGAGCGAAAGGTAAGACAATCCTTCTGAACTAAAAGCTGCTTTGTGAGAAATGTGGCGATTGAGCAATCTTTGCCAAACACATTTCTTCCTTGCCCATTTTCAAGATAAAATAGAAAGTAAGATACAGCTTTCATTGCCAGTCTTCACAGTCACATTCTTTTAGATAATTAGCATGGGTCACTTAAATCAATTTGAGCACCAGGCGCAATGTTTAGGGAAGAATTCCATTGCACTGAAGATATCCACATGCCAGTCTATGAAACCCCTAAGAATACATCTTTAGTAACCAGGCTGACGACCTCAGAGCCTTTTAACGCCTTTGGAAGCCAACTGTTGACATAATGGTAATGACAAGGAATAGCTTCAAGATTTATTATCAACTGTGTGGGACAATTTTGGAAAAAGATAAATTTAAAATTCCATTCTGTTTAACAAACACCTTAGTCTGTGTTAGAGTGAAAATCCATTTTTTTTTTTTAATGAGAAGCAGTCCTATAATTTAAATATTATCTGCTGAAGGCCTGGGCCTGGTTAGGAACTGACTGACACCAGCGAGCCTCCTAATCCGAGTGACTATATCGGTGGGGACCCTTCTTCCCAGACCTGACTTTGCCTGGGCATTTAAACTATTAAAGCACACACTACGAAGAATCATGAAAGAAACCACTGGCTTTGGGTGTTTCTCATGTAGAAACCTGTTTCATCCTTAAGATGTGGTTTGTCGCAGTGTTGAGTGACATGGGTCCTGGAGTGAGACTCCCTGCGTGTCAGTCCCAGGTCTGGATACCACTGTACAGCCTTGGAAAATCGTACAAGCCTGCTGAGCTTCAGCTTCCTGTTTATAAGCTACCTCATGAGAATGAGGTAAGACACACTTGGTAACTGCTTAACGTAGAGCTCGGCACACGGTAAATGTTTCATAAAGTTTAGTAGCTTTGTCATCAAATGACTCATTCAGGCAATAGCCACTGAAGCCCATGCACCGTGCGGGGGGCAGGGAAGCCTTCACGGAAGGGGTGGGATTTCAGCTGTAATTAAGACTGCAGCGGGCATGAGCTCACTTTAGATCTGCCTTCCGGTCTTTTGCTGGGAGCCAAGAACTGGGGCAGGTAGATCACACCAGGTCTTCTCTGTCCCTCAGTATCTCTCAGTCTACTTGTCTTACAAATACATCTCTTCAACACAGTAGAGGAAGTGAAAAAAGATGTGTGTGTGTGTGTATAAGATCTGTAGTTATCATATATATATATTTATATTTATATACATTTATATATATATATAAAAGATCTGTAGTTATCTCGTGAGACATAAAGGCTTCTATGAATTCTGTCACAAAATATATATGCTGAGAAATTATGCCCCAAATCCGTCCTCAGTTGCAGACCTGACAGCAAACCTGAGACATGTGATTTTACTTGTGTGTTTATCCACCACAGTATTTGAGGCTGCTTACATGAATAAAAGCTGTAATGTGTACAGCAGTAGATATATAGATATATAGTAAGTAATGTAGACATAGATAAAATATATAATCTGCATACATCAGTATCATCTCATAAAATAATTTCTAAAACTATATAATACACTGTATATTGTGTTATGTTCTCCACAATATCACATCTTGTATATGTATACAGATTATATATATATAAAATATATATTATTAAGTATGTATTATTTTACATTATTTCATGAAAAATATAAATTAAGAAAGTGAAGCAAAGAAAAAAGAAATAAGAGTTGGGAACATAATATGAAGCCAGGAATCAGGTACATATATAAAAATGCATATTATTTTGTACTGTAACACATATAGATACATATAATACTGAATTTTTTCTGGGCAATTGGTGTTAGGTTTTAAGAGACCCCATAAAAATTCCTCCTAATGTACTGCCTAACTTCAGACCCAGTTCAGTAACAGAAATGAAACTCAGACAAATAGTTCAAAATTTCTCCTTTACTATGGATAAAGACTGGATTGAAATATACAACTTAGGTATGAAGCAATAATGAGCAGCCTAATATAAAATTCCAGAAGTAGATAAGCCATCAGTCTTAGGCAACGGTGGTTAACCACAGTCCTCAGATGAGTGCCTGATCCAGTAAATCTTAGTGCACAGAGGGCCAAAACGGTATTTCTTGACAGGCAGGAAATTCCGCTGAAAGGGAGGGTGAACCACTCAGGCCTAGTATCTTCTCCCACCCACCAATTAGCCTAGTCATTCTTCCTCAGGAAGTGTGAGTAAAGGAGCCAACAGAGGATACACCCACTTCCCAGGATGGCAGCCTTTAAGCCATTAAGCTTAACTATTAAGTTCAATATAACTCTTCCCTTCAACAAAAAACTTCCCATTTTTAGGACGATCATGCCCCTGCCTTTATGAGACCCACCCCCATGCCAACCACCACTCTTAGGTGTCTTCTGACGGAATGTAGATTTTGATCTCAGAAGCTCTAAACTGGATCCAAGAGCATCAATGAATTTATCTCAAAGGCCTTCCTGTACCTGAGATTGACATTTTACCCCCAGTTCTAGGTTCTACCTCAAATTATATCCAGCCACATTAATAATAGGGCTTAGGAAAGACTCCGAAATGAAATTAAATGCTAAGTAAATATACTCAAAAAAAAAAAAATTCCAGAAACATCAAGATAACACAAATATGTATATATTTCCCCTACTTCTGCAAAGTTTTTGAGGAAAGATAATTACAGATTAACCTCTTCTGCAAATTAAAGTCTTAACTTGTTTAAATCCAAAGAGATTACTGCACAAAATCAGAATTGCTTGACTTTGATTTAAAAACCCAAAGAATAGATAGTCCAAAACTTCCTTTTTCTAATTCCTTTTGCTTTCTCTTCATCTTGCCTGGGCCAAGCTGGACTGTCAGTAATGACAACATGAGTGCATTCTTCCAGGTACACGTAGTTCCTTCAGAGGCACAGCCTTTGTTATTAGCTCATTACCAACTGTCCCATGACCTTAATATTAAAAAGAGTAGAGCATTAAGTGCACACACAGAATTATCACAAAACTGACCCTATTTTAAAGAACAAGTTAATCCTGAGTCTGCAAAATAATTATTCTGAGCAAAAGTATATTCCCCAAAACCAGTACATAGTGTGGGCAGACACTCAAGCAGAGACTGGGTGGTACCTAAGAAAAATTAGGAGATGGGAAAAAAAATCTTGGTGTAGCCTCATCCAGATGTTGGTCAGCTTATGTTTATTGTCCCTGGTTTGCAAATTTTGAGCTCAAACACTCAGAGAAATCTTCCATCAGGAGTTAAATTATGGCACTGTTGCACCGTTCTTAGAGTAGCTGTTCTCAAAACGTAGTTCCTGAATGGACAATATCAGCATCACCTGGGAGCTGGTCAGGAATGCAAATTCTCAGGTCCCACCCCAGACCTAATGAATCAGAAACTCCAGAGGGCCAGTGATCAGGGATTTAACTCTTCCTGGTCATTCTGAGGGATCCGTGGTTTGAGCAGCACTGAACTAGGAAACATCCCCTAATATAATGGCTCTTTTCTCAGACCAGCATTTGAGACACTCCTGTTTTCCAGAATGATTTTAAAACATATGATGGCGGCCAGCCCAGTCACCAGGTCAATCAGAAGTTTCCTCCTTTTTTTGCATACTCAACTCAAAGCCTTTGAACGTCTATTTTCCTGCTAACCCCGGGTTTCTGGCACCTGATGCTGCCTTGTGTATTCTCTCAGGTGACAGATGATCTTGTGAGCAAGAATTTTCGGCCGGTGGGGTTCTTCAGCCTGAAAGCTATGCCAGTGGCTTCTCCTTGGCTTCCTGCTCTGGAATCCAAGAAGTCTACCTCCCAGAGAGCTTTCTCTTCTTCCCCATGTTTTCTTTCAGCCGGGGCATCAACCTCAGCAGATTCTTGAACTGAAGCTGTCATGAATGTTTGTGAAGTCTCTGGCCCCTGGGAGCCAGGGTAAAACAATCCTTCTACCACATTCTCATCAAGACTTAACTAACCTTTCAAAGTTCCAGGACTTAATTAGCATTTCTGTCTTCCACGTCCTTTTCAGTGGAGTACATTTCCTCTCTTAGTGTAAAGGTTCTCAACTTCGGCCACATATTTTTCATCACCTCTAGAGCTTTTAGAAGTCCTAATGCCTAGGCCACACCTCAAACTATTGAAATCAGAATCTCTCCGGACGGGCCCAGATCAGGTGTTTGACTTCCCTCAGCTCTTCTTTTAGTGTGAGTCAGTTGTTGTTGGTTTTTTGTTTTTTGTTTTGTTTTTTTCTGAATTATTTCAATCCACATTTACTTTGGATGCCATACTGCCCTAGGACTGTGTGCTAGAGGTATGCCTTCTCATTTCTTTCTGATCCAGACTTTTGTTTTTCTAACATAGTCCTATAGATTTTGTCTTGTGGCATCTAACACAGGGACATATATATATATATATGTGCACCTGGGTGGCTCAGTCGACCAAGTGGCTGGTTCATGATTTCGGCTCAGGTCATGATTCATGGGCCATGAGATCAAGCCTGAGTTGGCTCCTCGCTCATCAGGGAGTCTGTTTGAGATTCTCCCTCTCTGCTCCTCTCCCCACTCACACTCATTCTCTCTCATATAAATAAATAAATCTTTAAAAAATTAGTAAATTATGGGCACCCGGGTGGCACAGTCCATTAAGCATCCAACTCTTAATTTCAGCTCAACTCATGGTCTCAGGGTCCTGGGACTGAACTTCCACACGCAGCACGGAGTCTGCTTGGGATTCTCACTCTCCCTCTGCCCCTCCCCTCCCAAATGAATAAATAAACAAAATCTTAACATTTTTTTTAAAAGATTAGTAAATTGTAAGTCTTCCAGAAGTAACATTGTTCAAACATTTTTTGGAACTTGTCATATTTTTGAGTTGGGTAATCCTACCCTGAACATGTTCTCCCATCACACTAATATCTAATCTAAGATTGAAATTGACCTGTTATTTTCCTGCCTGACTCCCTTTTAATATTCCAGTTTTCACTGGATCTTCCCCAATTCTACAAATTCATCATTTCAATACACCTAGGACAAGTTCTGGTTAACCTTGTCTTGAGTTTGCCAGGAATACATGGGCTTACCTTGTGTTTGTTAAAGTCCACACACACAGGCATGGAAATAGTGCAAGAATTATTGCTTGGTAATGTTGTCACCCACCAGGTTGTGCAACCACTGGGTTTTGATGTCAATGCAGCCAGTATGAGATGCAGATAGATGAACTCTAAAAGATAACCACAGTGACACCATGCCAGTCTCTCTGCTCAAAATAAGTGGTTGCAAATATATATTATACACTCCATTTCTTAACTGTAATATATGAGAAGAAGAATACAGAAAATATATATAAAAGATATTGAGGCTGGATCAACTTTTCTTGTGTGTTTTCTTTGGAGTTATGATATCAAAACTCTGAGTAAAGACATAAATATCAAAGAAATTAAAATCCAGGACATTTAAGATAAAAATCCTTCCACTAAAACTATATTGAATCTATAACATATAAAAAGACATAAAGGAAGTTGAAGGGAATTGGTACATTTGGTACTGAGAGAAAAAAAGAAAGATCATAAAATCAAATATTTTCAAGGTCAATTAACTACTATTCGGCAGCCTTCTCCTATTGGCAGGGTGATTCAATCATAGTAATAATAGCAAAAATTTATGCTTGTCAAGAAAGTTAAAGATTCCGATACCTTGAAAAACAGTTCTTCCTTTGCCTCATGCTATTGCAGAGGTGATTTACCTAGAGTCCTTTGTTCTGGTTCTATGGTTATCAACAATCTTTTGATCATAATAGCTTCTCAGGTGAGACTACGGAGGCTACAGAGACTGGTGGCAGTAGGAAGATTCAGGTCAGCTTTCTGGTTTAGTACAATTTTGGGGTTTAAAGTAATTCTGCCCTAAAAGATAAAGTCAGATTTCTAAGTTTGTAAAATTGTGTAAGGCTTTACCATTGAAATTGGACAGCAGAAACAAATTAACATACTAATTATCTCTTTCAAAAATGATTGGCTATTAGCTGGTCCTCCCTGAGACATCCTTTATCAGTGCACATATTAGCCTATTCAAAATGTCTATTATTACCCTCTGATGATATATACATCATCATCATCATCACCATGAGTGAATAGCAATTTCATGTAGAGAAGTTCTACATATGAAAAGGCATGGCTTATTATGCTCTGTGAATCGATAAAGTCTGTGTTAGAAGGAACAATTTGCTTTGCGTTAGCATAAGAAAGATTGAAATTTAAAAGAAAAATACGAAATTACTCCATCATAAAAAACAAAAAACAACTAGAGTCTAGAGGGTTCCAAATCTCTTAGTTTTCAGTCCAACTTCTTGTTTTCAATTACTGTGATTGACTTTCCCCCTACCCGTATCCTCATGAGATTACTGATTTCAGCCTACACTAAATTGTCTTTCTGGCATCCTTACTTGGGGAACAAGGACAGTAAGGGGAAAGGGAATGTGAACTGGCTTTGTTATTAGATGTGTCTAAAGCCTTTGCCAAAGTTCCCTACCAATATTATTTAGAGACATTCAACTAGAACTAGATGATACATTTTGTGAGAACTCGGATATTGAAAATCTATTAAGTTTCTGGAGCCTAACAGGATGATGGTGAATGAAGACCTCAATAAACTGGGATAAAACTGAAGTAGAATTTTTTTCTGGCAACTAAAAATGGAATATTGCCACTTCTGACAAAAAAGAAAGGAAATGAGAAAATAAACATGTGAACAACAAAATACTGTGGTCCCAGAAGAGAGACACGGATTAGAGAAGGTATGATTAAATGAAACCTTCAAATCATCAGCTCTCTTTTTTGCATTAAAATTTTCATTTAAACATTATATTAAATACAAAGAAGCGTGACCATTTAGAGTTACAAATTTATGATGAATCACCATCTATTAGGATAGATTTTTAAAAATATGAAAGAACTCACATGTTTTCAGAAATACATCCTAGCAAGTCAATATCAACTATTATGATTTTATGGCTTCGAAGTAAATAGAAAGTGATTAACTAATTTTGATATTGGACTTGTAGATATTTACTCCTTATATAGATTTATTAACTCTGATTTATATAGATTTATTAACTCTGATTTAATCCAGTTAATAAAATACTGAGCTTTAAAAATAAGTAAATTGAAATAATGGTGAATTCACTCAAATGTGGTAGTATACTATTTCAGCAAGTACGCCACCAAATCGGCAAGATCAAAGAAAAGTTATTTATAAAAAAGAAATCAGAGAGAATAGAGTGACAACAAAAATAGGCATTTATTATTTTTTTTCTAAAGTCAGTGATACGTGCTAGGTAAATCAACCCATAAAAGCATTAAAAAATAGTTCCCTCAGTATGAATAAGAAATGGATAAGAAAACAAAAATTGAAAAGATGTATATTAGGGCAAGTTACATCAGCAAACAAGCCCCAAATCCCAATGGCTCTACACAATAAAAATTTGTATCTTGCTGACATGACTGTCCAACGCAGGTCAACAGGTTACAGTCTTCCAAGTAGTTATTCAGGGATTCAAACTTCTTTCATGCTAGAACTTCACCATCTTTACCTTGGGACTTCAAGGTCACACTGGTATCTTCTGTTGACAGATTGTGAAAGTATCCTTGCTCCTCACTAATTTGGACCAGATTTGCTGCATGACTTCCTTTTGCATTCAGTTGGCTAAAACTAGCCACATGACCTAAGCCACATTCAAAGAAAGTGGAAAATGTACTTGAGCTGAATGCCCAGGAGGAAAATGAAACTGTGGTGAATACATAGAACTGTCTTAGCCATCATGTTCAACCAGACTAAAGTTTCATTCTGACATAATACTTCTTTCTCACAAAAGTGAGAATTATAATAAATGCTACTTGAATTTTACAATCCACCCACATCGATGTTATATGATATTTTTCATACTTGTCAATATCAGGGGAAGACTGGATGACTGTCAAGTGCTCCCACAGGGCAACATGCCTTGGTATGGTCTTCAGCCTATAGGATCAGCAATTGACTAACATCATCAGTGATGATCAAATCAGATTGTAGGTTGATGAAGGATGCCAAAGCAAAAATTAGATGAGGCTTAAAATTTGTTCGATAAAGTCCATTTATGAATTTATCATGGGAAGGCATTTCCGCGTGATCATAAGGCTCATTTCCATGATCCAGAATCCCTCTTTCTCAGAATGCAGGTACCTACTAAGAAGCTAGATTATTCAGCAGACATTTATTTGGCTGAGTACAGAATCAAAATTAAGTAAATTAAGGCAGTCTTGTGGCAGCTCTAATTAGATTCAAATCCTGGCCTTACTACTTAGAAATCATGTAACCTCTGACAATTTACCCATCCCTGGTCTCAGTTTACAAATCTATTAATGTGCACAATACTGCACCTGCTACATGAGTTCTTCTGATAATTACATGTAACTCAATGGAAAGGACATACCGTCTCTCACACAGTGAATATTCAATCCATGCTAGTTATTTTCATCTAGCCCCTGAGGAGAGTCAATAAAACTTCTTTTGATACCAGAGATGATCTCTTCAGTGACTTTTGTGTATATTCAACAAATTTAATATTTCTCTCCTCCAAACAATGTTGGCCACAATAATAAGCCATTCTTTCCTGAACTTGAATTTTTTTCAGGCTGCCACCCTCTTCATTTCATTTTTTCTTTCCTTAGCTGTACTATTACCACTGGTAAGTCAAGAGTCAGGAAGCTGCTCCCAAACACTTGGGAAGAATGGTCTTTTCTTGTGCATTTTTAAGGTCAGTTTTATAACATGAGAACAATCTAAAGTCACTTCAATTTCTTGGGATGGAGACCTCACTGTGACTCTATCCCAGACCCTATTAATATTTACACAAAAATCTGCATTAATTTTTGTATGCTAAAAGGAACAATTATATCTTCATTGTTAAGTGAATATCAATGAGTCAACAAGGATCTCAGTGTATACATGATTTTTCTTCATGGATTTACTGTGCTGTTAAAAAATAGAATAAAATAAGATTGGGGAAAGAAAGATGAGGAATGGAGTGAATTCCAAGCAGAACAACTCATACATGCAAATGTCTTCTAGAACAAGGAGCATAAGAAATTAAAGATGGCCAGTGCAGCAGAAGAGCACGTGGATATGAAATGGAGGAAGGGGACACCGGACAGGCCAAGCCATGCAAGACCTTGTAGTCAAAGAGTTTTGAATTTAATACTAATAGCAAATATAAAATAAAAATAGCAAATATAAAAATAGCAAATAATAACAGCAAATTTCCACGGCACTTAGTATACGTATTAACGTTTTCATCCTAACACAGATATACTATCTACTGTATATACCAGGATTTCGCAGATAGAGAAACGGACGCTCAGGTGATAAAGTAACTCCCCCGAGGTCTCAGAGGTAGGCTAGAGTCAAGCTCACCTCCTCTAAGCCAATCTGTTTCCGGGCTTCTGCAAGGCCACTGTTCTTGTGGCTATTAAGAAAAATAAAAATCCATTTAAGGATTTTAAGCAGAGGTTGACATGATCAGCTTTGTCTTTTAAGAGCTTATTCTCATTACAGAGTGAATACATAAAGGAGAAGGTGCCAACTCCCTGTGAGTAGACTATTGTTGTATTCCCAGCAAGACAGGGTAGTGACTTAGATTATGGTGATGGTGGTGGACACAGGAGGAAAAAAGAAAGTATTGATAGATGTTTGAAAATAATACTGACAGATAAAATGGACATAATGATCACAATTTAAGTGTAATGCCTGGCACATTCATTCTGGTTGATTAGATAATTATAAAGACTGGCAAATCTTCCATCATTTACAATTTCACCCTTTCATTCAGTGATCTTTGCATTCATTCACGAGGGTAGGAATCCAATCTAGGTATCATGAAGTCTTTCTGTTCTGCATATGTGATATTTTCATTAAGTTCCTCATTAGAAATTTAGCTGCAGATTAAGTGCTGAGATCAAAAGATATCAAAATATTAGGAAAAAAACACACATTATGTTTTATTAGTTGAAACACATTCTTAGCAGCAGCATATGGCTTGGGATCATCCTTAACAGGTATAAGGAGACTATTCAAGAAGAAATCAGTACTGACAGGGTTCCCTGGCAGAGGGGAGGAAGGCAGTCAGGACGAAGTATGACTGTTGTTTCCAAACGCACTATTTTTTTCATATTTTTACTCTGAAATCAAGACAAACATTAAGTAGACCCAGTGGTGGCAATATGGTCCTACGGGTCATTCAGATGTGCTTTTGCTAAGAGATAAATGGATTTGACTAAAATTATTTATAACTAAATGTTACCACTTAAAATGGTACTGTGTACTTTCATAGAAAGATTTTCTGTGGATAACTCTTCTGATTATTGGAGAATGAAAGTCTCAAATCTCTTGCAGGATTTTTAAACGATATAAATATTGCTGGTAAAGTCTCAGTACACACCATCTGCAGCAAGAAAGGTAACCGAATCACTTTCGACTGAGAGACCTGATGTCTCCAGGGAGCAGAGGCTTCATCTAAGACACCTGAGGGTCATGTCAGGTCCTTTTTCCCTGAGAGTGTACTGGGGTGCTGGATTACTCTCATGCAGTCAAGGCTGTGGGGGTGCAGAGGCCGAGGCAGGCCTGATGACTCTTCTTGGCACTATTATCGCTCTAAGCTGACATCTGCAACATTTCACTCTACCAGGGTCACTGTCTGTGGGCTATGCATGTGTCATCTCTGGTACAGACGTACTCTTTCACAGGCATGGAATGTACGCCTAAATACAGTCCACCATGACATAAACTATCTAGCTCTGAAGCCCAGTTAAAAGGGGATGGAAAGGGACAACTTACTACAAACCAGTCAACTCAGAGATGTGCCCTGCTGGTCCTATGTCAGGAGGATATGCAAACACAGGGATGGCTAAGTCCAAGGCCATAGGCGGGAGGGATCCTTTGTATTTAGCATGTTTTTAAAATTCAGGTAAATATAATAAAAAGGTTAAAACAATTTAGTAGGGAAGAGGTCAGAGTAAAAGAAGAAGGTAAAAGGAAAAATAATGGAGGAAAATTCCAGAAGGATGAATATTTATATCAGAGCCTCGGTTATATTTGCATTTGAGGGTTGCCAGTTGTAGCCTGAGAAAAAGGGGCAGGGAGTTTTCTGGCCATTTGTGTTTATTCCCAAATTTTGGTCTCTGTAGCGTAAGCCTACAAGTCAGCCACATGGACAGCCAGGTCCTCATGCTCCTCTGGCTTCCTTTCTTTGCATGCATTGCCTCACAACTTCATATTGCAGTATGGAAATTGTTAAAAGAAGAAGAAGAAGAAAAAAAAGACAGAAGCCTCAACCATTTTTATTCAATAGTGAGAATAAATGTGTCTGCAACGAGAATAGCTTACCAGGAACAGCACTTTGAGTTTATAGTTCTGGGATTTTGCTGAGCCGAAAAAGCATTCCTCTCCCTTAGTCTTCAAATTGTCCAGCATTCACATTTTATTAGCGAGTAAGCATGAACAAAACAGGTTCTGATAAACACAAAAGCTGTTTTTGCCTCATTATATTGGATGACAAGTGAGATCTTACAGCTTCACGTCAGATCAGTGGAAAAACAATTATCCGTAGAAAGTATGTGCAAACATTTTTCCTGCAAAGCTAAAGATTCAAGGCGACGTGTCTGGAATGTGCTTCTCCCTTTAGGCTACCTCCATTCCATGAAACATCTGTCTCAATTTCCGCTCTTCCTGGAGCCTCCTTTTGGTCTCTGCAGGTCTATTCCTTCTAAATCTGCTTCATTCTGATCCTGCAGCTGGAAACCGTATGTCTCCCTGTTTAAGGAAGTGTGCCCCATCTTCTCGAGTGGAGATTTCTGGCCAGGTTTTACAATATCTTCACGTACGGCTTCCTGGTGCACCAAATACAGTATGAGCGGCTTTTGGTTTGATTTTCTGCTTTAGGTGCATTTAAAGTGAGCACCAACCCATTTGTGATTCTTATCAGTAAAATCTCTAAAATGAAATATAAAGCTGTGAATTAGATACACTTTGGACAAGCAGTTTTTAAATTATATTTAATAAGTACTTGTTGATCACCTATTATGCTACAGCCTCGAGTTACAAAGATAAAACATATAACTTAGAGTGTACCATCTAGGGGGCTTGGATAGGCAGAAAACTGACAGGGTCATTTCAATACAGTGTCGGAAGGGAGGAAATGGGGAGACTCTACAGAAACATAGAAATACAATTCTGAACTGACAAGAGTTTAGTGTTCCTTTAAAAGGATAATTTTCATTTGTGAAGCATTGTATTCAAATTTATTAAAAATGATATTAAATAATAAATGTAGCTTTAAAATATTGTGATTATCTAAAACATCTATCTAAAGTACTCAGAAAATATCTAGCCTAGTTATGTACTTATTTTACACATAAAAGTAACACTGTGCATGTCATTTTGACATTAAATAAGTTAGAAGGTAATTTGTGTATTTTTTTGCTTGTTTAATAAATGCAAATAAAGACGGGTGGGAAGGATCAAGCAGCCCTATCAGGGTGGTAAAAGAAGAATCTGGGATTTCTAGGGATGCCACGAAGATAGTACGTCCCCAAAAGTGGGTGCTGCATGTTGCCAACAAACTGTCTTGAGCAGATTTCCTGCCTAAAGTGACAAGGTTGTCAGGGAGGTAGACATTTATTAAGTAATACAGAGGAAAAGAGACTGAGGCATGGGAAGGGATTTGAGAATAAGGAGCTTTTCTAAATGCAAACAGTGTTCTTAAGAGCAGTTACTCATTACCTAAAATATGCAAGAAGAGAAAACCAAGTATAATCCAAGATACAATCCCTAAAAAAATATTTGAGCATTTTTTCGATTTTAATAAGTTTCCTCCATTGTCAAAGCTCTCAAAAACGTCAATGTAATAAACCCAAATAGTGTTGGTAATACTTGTTACTCAAAATAATATTGAAAGTACATGAGAAAGGGCACATCATAATCTAATCATATAGTTTTCATATCTCCCTATATATTTTTCTTTCAGCAGAAAGGATACTTTACAGTAAAACAATTGGAAGAAGTGTAAATTATAAAAAAAAAAAACAAAAACAAAAACAAAAAGCAAACCCAGAATACTTGAATCTAGGAAACCAAGGATTAAAAGGGCTGGAATATACACCTTAATTTCTTAATGGTTGTTATCGTCAAAGGGAATGGAATCAGGGCCTCAGGGTGAAGGGGACTTCGGGAATTTATTCTGCAAACTTCTGGATTATTTTGAATCTTCCACAACAATAATGCATTCTTGCAATGCTATGTATTTAGAAAACAATAAATGAGGCTTTTAAAACATGAATAAACATGTAAGAATGTTTGAAAGAGCAAGATGACTAAAAAAAACCCCCAAAAAACCATGGGCATTGGAAATTATTACGAAGATTTGAGAAGCAAAATTAATTAAAACCAGCAACAGTAACTAGAACCACATGTGCTCAGCCAGGCGAGCTGGCCCAGCAGCGTTGAACTTCAGAACACTAGCGACCTCTTGTGGCAAAAACGGATACTTTTAAAATTTGTGTCCCTGCCTCATAGGACGGGTGATTAAGAAGGTTGCCTGATGAAATTTTGTTTCTTTTTCAGATTGAAATAGCCACAGTGATGCCTTCTGGGAACAGAGAGCTCCTTACCCCACCCCCACCTCCAGAGGAGGCTGAAGAGGAGGATGAGGAGGAGTCCACCCCCAGACTGATCGATGGCTCGTCTCCGCAGGAGCCTGAATTCACCAGGGTTCTGGGCCCACACACCAATGAAGGTCAGGTCTATCAAGGCTGATCTGAATTAAGTCCACTTGGTCATACCTCAAAGCTGCCAAACTCCAATGCCACAGGCAACCCACATGACCCACAGGGAAAGTTTTGCCATAGGCTGGGTTTGAAGCAGGAGACACACATGTATTTTGTATTCAAATACAAAGCAGTTTTAATAATTCATCTTTGGCATGATGGAAATGATCAAATAACCAAAGATTTGGGGGAAAATATTTATCTAGCATCATCACTCCAAACCTTTGTGGTGGAATGCATTTCTAGAACAAAGAATCCACTACCCTACGAGCAAGATGAGAGATTTCTATGTCTGACAGAGCGGGCCACAGCAGTTCAGGGTGATAGGTAATGCTGGTGGACTGTGATGACGCAGCAGTAGTAATAGTCTACACTGACTGGACACAGACTCTCTGTGGGTCACAATCCTCACCTCACAGTCTCTCATGTGACTACTACAAACTGTGTGTGAAGGTCTCAGGTCTTTCCTACTGAGGAAACTAGCTCAAAAATGGTAGGAACTTGTCAGAGATCACACAGCTGTTAGTTTCACTCACTGGGTTGAAAGCGAGCCTGTTCTGATTCTTGTCTGTGTACTTATGGGAACATGGGTCTCTTCTCATTCAGTCCTTGGGAGCAGCCGAGTGGAAAGCATTCCGTAACACCGGACTCCATCCTGTACAGCCTGAAGGTGGTCTAAACCACAGTCCCTTTGTTAATGAGAAAGAGTTCCTGATGCTCAATATGATTCTATGATCTGTCTATATTCCTTGTTAGAATTTGTCCGTGTCATCCTTGGGGGCACCAGACGGACTCACACCAGACGGCTTTCCCACACGGAGAATGGCATAGCAAGGGGGTATAGAAAAATGAGTGGAATTCCTACTGCAAAGGTTTATGAGTATAGAGTTGGAGTGTCTCTGTTCTCTAAGTTCTGGAGATACAAAACTTAACTTAAAATGACTACTGTTCTCATGGATATTTTTGTCTAGTACAGGGAGACAGGCAGGCAAATGCAGAGGAAATAATGTGCTCCACGGAATACGACAAAACCCTGTACAGAACACACTGAGAGAATCAAAGAGAGGGATGACATTCAAATCCCAGCTTTGGGACTTGCTGGACACACAATTTGGAGCAAAGTAATCAATACTTTTTGCCTTAGTTTCCTCATCTAAAATAGGGGATAATAAATAATAGATCTTACTTCACAGAATCGTCGTAAGGATTAAATGAATGAATTTAGTACCTGACCCATAGTAAACATAATAAATGTTAGTTATTCTCATGACTCTATTATTGATAAAAGAGTCTTTTTTTTTTTACCCTCGACAAATGTTTCAGCGTACAGTAGTCTTGTTAACTCTGGGCATTGTGTTGTACAGCTGATCTCCAGAACTTAATTATTTTGCATAACTGAAACTTGTCACCTGTTGCCCAACAACTCCCCTCCCCCGTTGCTCCCCATCCAGCCCCGCCCGTAACCCCCATCTACTCTCTGCATCTACCAGTTTTTAACTGTTCACCAATAAGTAATATAAAAAGTTGTCTTTTGTACAATGCTATGTAAATGCCAACCACTAAAGTGTTTTATGCATATGAACTCTTTGAGGAGTCGGAATGATATTACATACGAGGTATTGTTACTTCCACTTTACAAATAGGAAAACTAAAACCCCAACCTAGTGTAAAAGTTGTCCAAGATCTTGGAGGTGGTACATAGCAGAGCTGAAATGCAAATGGAGACCACTAAACCCTAAGCCAGTATCTCTAATGAATACATTATATTCTTTCCACACAGTTAACACTCTATGGAGTAGAACACTCTGCAAATAAAACCAAGAAGAGACACATACAATAGAAGGAAATGTAAGTGCCCAGAAGAAAGTTTCCAGTAGGGAAATTAAATATATCTAGAACATTACTTACTTTTAAGAAATTTCGGATCCATCAAAAGTTGACTGATCTGGCATCATTACCTATACTCAGGTCTTTCAGCCAAGCCAAGGAACAACAGAAAAACATAGTGCCCATTTTTTTCAAAAGCTTTAGTCAAAATTATGGCTCAAGAATGTCAGCTTTGAAATCATATAAAAAAATCTATAACTTTAGGAAAAAAAAGTTATCTCCAAACTAGTCTGAGGGTGAGAAATGAAGTTAATTAAAACTTTAATTCACATTTTAATTTCCACAGATGAAGCATCACCAGAAATTCTAAACTTTAAAATTAAATTTAAATCTTATCTATTCATCAAAGTTAAATAGCTTGGAAAGAAATATTTAGAGCATTAGTAATCAAAATATATATTTTTACTATTAATAATAAAAACAACATTCCGAAGCCATATAAAGTAGACTTGGGTTATGAGTGGAAAAAAGAGAATTAAACGATAACTGGTGTGAATATATTATTATAAATTACCCTAAGCAGCTATTGCTAAATTAGCAAAGTCTTGAATATATAGAAGAATCAAATGCCTTACTTTTTAAAAATTTTGTAAGTGGCAAATATTAATTTATAATGATTTGAAAAATTGGCAAGTGTTAAATGCTTTACAGCTTCCCCTTAAGTTGTCTTTCCTAGATTTCCAGTCTTAAAATAGTTTTCATTACCCAAGCTATTATTGTAAATAACTGTCCTCCTTAATGACAGCAAAAAGACCTCAGTAGGTGCATTACTAGTTCTTTTTTTTTTTTAAGATTTTATTTATTTATTTGACAGAGAGAGAGACAGCCAGCGAGAGAGGGAACACAAGCAGGGGGAGTGGGAGAGGAAGAAGCAGGCTCCCAGCATAGGAGCCTGATATGGGGCTCGATCCCAGAACACCGGGATCACGCCCTGAGCCGAAGGCAGACGCTTAACGACTGAGCCACCCAGGCGCCCCCATTACTAGTTCTTGATCACAAACTACAAATGGATCCTTCCACTCAGGCAACCAAGTGTCTGGTTTGCCTGGAGCGAGGGGTCCCACTGTGGGGAATTTTCAAGGCTAAAACTAGGAAAGTCCCAGTGAAATTGGGGTGAACGGACTAAGAGCAATCACGAGAAAGTCCTTCCATCATTCCATCTAGTTTCTTTCTTGACTGTTTCACATCCTTTGTTCATCTCACATCTTACATCCTTCCTCTCCTCCTCCCTCTACTCCTCGAGCTCCTCAGAGAGCTGAGCCTCCCATTCCACAGAGGAAAGACAATCTTCTGGTCAGCAGCTTTTCAGTCTTTCTGCTTTCAGATGTCATCTTTACCTGCATGGACATGTATGCACCTTATCTCCCTCTCCTTAGCCTGTTACAACAGACCAACTGTCTGTCCTCTCACATGTAGGATGCTTCCGGTCCCACTTCCTCCTGCCCTCTCAGGATCCTTTTGATATTCAACTTCTCCTACTTTGGATCTTTTTCGTCAAATTTTTCCTGCTTCAGTCAATTTACACACCGCAAATGTATCTGCTTATACCTATCACCATCTCTCTCTCTCCTCCTTCACGAACATCTCAATAGCATTGTCTGTATTTGCTGTAACTACTTCTGCCCCCCCCCAGTCCCTCCTCAGTTGGCTGTTAATCTGGCTTCCAGCCCCATCACTCCGCAGTTCTTACCGAAGTAGCCTATAACCATCACAATGACTAATCCAAGAGATATTCTCATTTCTTAACTTACCCAAACATCTCAGCAGCCTTAGAATGTTTTCTATTCCCTTTTCCTTCAAACCCTTTCTCTCCATCTGGCCTCCATAACATTTCCCCATTCTCTTTTCCTCCTTTCCTTCTGGTCATTGCTCTTCTATCTTCCTTGGAAGCTTGCTGTCCTCTGCAGCACCACCGAACAGAGAGAGAAGGAGGTGTACGTGTGCACGTGCACGTGATAGAGACAGACCAATACGTTGACATATAATCCAACCTCACAAATATCTTTTGGATCTGTTGCCTTCTCGACATGTCACCATGACCCCAGCCAAGCAACTATCATCTTTTACCCAGATAACAACTTATCTCCACTCTGTCCCCTTGCCCTCCCTCAGTCTTCTACACACCTTCAAGCAGAGTGATTTCTTAATATGCAAATCTGATCAGGCAATACCCTGCCCATCCTTAGGATAAGGAACAAAACCTGTCGTAACACAGCCGATGAGGCTTCCGTATGGTATGTCCCATACATTTCAATGCTCTCTGTGCTGTAGCCGCATGGACCATCTTTCAGTCCATCCAAAGTGAGGGGCCTTGGCACATGCTGCTTCCTCTGCCTGTACACTTCACTCCCAGTGTGAAGTGCGTGGTCAACTCCTGCTGTTTTTGCAGATCTCAACTCGGTTATCACCTTCTCAGAGAACCATGACTGTCAGACTGAGTCGAACTCCCCTATTTTATGCTCATCTATTTCATGACATTTTGCACAGTCATCATTTTATTTGTGTGATTCACGTTTATCTTACTTACATAGAAGATCATAAAATAGAATTGTGTCTCCTCTTTGTGGTCCTCACTGTTTCACCAGCTAGCACAGTGTCATTTACCTAGAAAGGATTCCATAATTACATATTGAGTGAATTCATATTAATGATCATTACCCTATCTTTCTCTTGAAGCAGATTGTTTCAGTGGGGTGTTTAAATATTGAATCAAAGACCTAATAAAAATATTATGTGTGCTGTTTCAACTTTACAAAAACCACAGTCTTAATAGTTACATTTGAAAAGAGAATTTCTAATAAGGATAAAAGCAACATCCACACTGTATCCACTCGGTAATTTAAAATAAAATTGAAAACCGTACAAAGAATATACTAATTATTGTGGCTGCTTTAATTGGTACATTTGACTTTAATTTCCATTTATAGAAAACTATGTGAGAAAATATGAAATATAGCAGGATGGTCTGCATGAGACTGTAAACTCATTTAACAAACATCTAATCACATTATTTCTTAGAAATTGCTTTTGTTACTTACATATAATTATTTGCCTCTACCTTTTAGACTTTCCAACTTGCCTTCTGTGTACATGTATACGCACCACCGTATACTGTGATGACCATGAACTTGATGCCATCCCTCCACTGCCCAAGAACACCGCTTATTTCTATTCCCGCTTCAATAGAATTAAAAAGATCAACAAAAATGACTTCGCAAGCCTAAGTATGGATGACAGCACCAATATCCTTGTCTTCTTTACACACCTTCCTAAAATTGTTACACTATAAAATGCTGGTATTAAATATAAAACCTGATTATGAAAGTATGGCTCATAAATCAACTATTTTTTCTTATTTAAATATTTGAAGGTTTGCTTTACTTATGTGAAAAAATGATGAAGAGCTAAAGGTCATTATGAAACTATATAGTTGATATTTTCAAATACAATATTTTCAAGAAATAGGATCATAAATATGTATATTTTATAAGCTAGAACTCATTATCATGTCATGACATTGAGTAAAATGTCATGGTCATATATTTCCTAGGATTTGGGCTGTTTGAATAGACTTCCATTAAAGCACAATTGCTTTATGATTGATGCATACAAGCCTACAATCTGAATTCATAATTGTTGCCAACTTAGAAGAATTTTGGTACTTGTCTTTATAAAGTGTTTCAATCATTAGAAAATTTCTTTTTAATGCCTTTGTATTTTAATGCTAATGTATCTATAACTGTTAGAAAATATAGCAATCTGTCATCACCGAGGAAAACCTTTTATACAGCAAAATCTAGACAAAGCTTACAAAGAATGTAGGGAAAAGACCAGTTATTTTAAATATAATATGTCAATACCTTTGTTAAAATTATGCCTTCTTACAAGTACATAAATATGTATAGTATTGGGTGGAAACAAATTTTTATATAAAGTAGTTAGAAAGGATTACTTCATTGTCTACTGCTAATTAACTTCATATTCATATTTGCTTTCACGTGGGAAAATTTATCTTCATATTTTTACGTGAGCAAAACATAGTCAAGAGTTTTTAACTACTTCCTTCATTTTTCCTTCTAGATGATTTAAGAAGGATCGATCTGACATCAAATCTAATATCCGAGATTGATGAGGATGCATTCAGAAAGCTCCCTCACCTCCGGGAGCTGGTCCTGCGTGACAATAAAATAAGGCAGCTCCCGGAACTGCCAAGCGCTTTGACGTTTATCGATATCAGCCACAATAGGCTGGGAAGGAAAGGAATAAAGCAAGAAGCGTTTAAAGTGAGTTTTAAGTTTGGATATGGAAGACTCATCCTTCCATCCCATGTGCCATCAATGACTAGCATTTTTATTTCCATAAGGAGATTCAATTTGATGAGATTTTTACCTCCTAAAATAAACTATACAATACAATTTATCAAACTTCTGGGAAATACTGCATTTTGGTAAGTCCTGAGGCTGGCCGAGCAAGAAGAGAGGGCAGAGAGAGCCTGTGTAAGGAGTGAAGGACTCTCTGGAACACGAGGCTCTAAGGAGTGCCTGGAAATGGTGTCAGCCAGACAATTTGTATTTCCCAAGAACTGCACTCAAGGCGAATATTTTATAGGGCTTAAAGGAGGACTACTTGTGCAGGGTGTGGGTGGTGCCTTGAGGTAGAAGCCTTTCAAATTACCCTGCAAAGAAGATGGACTCTGTCAATCTTAGAAATTTTGTTTTCTAAGTGAAGAGAGCACGTTTGGGGCTAAACGGTCTTCCTAGAGTAGCAGCGTAGAGTAAGAGAACACTCACCAACCAGCTTTCTTACCCACTCTTACTGTATTCCAGCGGCTCTTCTAAATCTCCGTTAAACAAATTTAAAATCCTGTTTGAAGGGACACAGGGAGAGTGCAGGGGGCTGTGAGGACCCATTAGCACTGAGCAATGGCAGAAGTCCTGTCTCTCCACCAGCTCTCCTGTAACCCTGGTAGGCGAGGGAGCTAGGACACCTCAGTGTAGCCTGCCAGGGGTCAAAGTTCAGTCTCCCCATTCAGCTTTTGTTGGGCGGTGGTGAGTCAGGGTTTGTTCTGTGGTGTTTGGCTAGTGTAGACCTGTTACTGTCTAAATGTTTTTTCGTCTTGCTAGGCTGCCCTTTTCCTGGTACTTGTACTAGAGAGAACAGGATTTTGTTGGACAGAAATTCTCTTTTCTCCGTCCCTGTAACACAAAGGCCGTTCTTCGTTTGCCTTACCCAAATCCCCAAAATCCTGTGCAGAATGTCTTCCATGGGAAGACACTGCCTTGCTTAAACTGAGAAAGTGAGAGTGAAAAGCAAGGTTCTGTGTAGAGATTGAGAAGCACTTTACTTTTTCATCAAGAGATATTTGCATACAGTTAATTCTTCCAAAACTCATTTGAATTGTGAAGTAACCTGGTGATTTGCTTCATCTTTGCAAAACAAGACCTTGGGAGGCATGTATTATTTTACAAATAGTTGCGTGAACAGGGAATGTAAAATACAACTGTGGCTCCGTTAATTTCCACTAAGTCCTACATCTGCAATGTTTACAGGACATGTATGATCTCCATCACCTCTACCTCACCGATAACAATCTGGACCACATCCCTCTGCCACTCCCAGAAAACCTACGGGCCCTTCACCTCCAGGTAGGCTTCCACCAGTAAGGTATGCCCAACAGCCCCATGGAAAACAAAAGCAAAGAGGAGGAAGTCAGGACACGAAACCTGTTCATAATGGCCTGTTGACACACTGTCACCATTTTTCTTCTTTTTCTCCTCTCATTCACTCTGTCTCGATCAGAGTGCAAGGTCTTTGTACATTCCTGCCTCTGTCTGTATTGACTTACTGATGATAACCTTAGTCTTTAAAGAGTTTCAGTCTTTGTCAAATTACAATGCATCTTTCTGGCACCCAAAATTACTTTTGAAAAAAAAAAACCAAAAAACAAAACTGAAAGCTTTATCTCCCGAAGAAATGTGTAAGAATTAGAAATGGAAGAGAAAGCAGGAGAAAGAAAAATCTAATTTAATTTCTAGCTTTCAAGAGAGGAAAAAAAATGTCAACTTTAGCTTTTAATTTTAGGTTTTATGTATTGAATTAAATTCAATCCTAGGGCATTCCTATTTGCTGAGAGATGACAGACTTCCATCATTCTGGATTAAGAAAATATGTTTCCAATGTGTTTTCTAATTCTGAATTAAATTTTATTACTATTGTCTATGATAATATTGACCCTACAAAGTAACTGCGTCTCTGATGTTGTATTCAAACACAATGTGCTTGTGTATACAATACAACATTAAAAAAAAAAAAAGTAATTGGTTTCAGATTGCCTATTTTAAGGTTTAGAAAGGCAGTAAGTGCACCCTTTAAAATATCTCTCGTTTCATGACCACCTCACCAATATCAAGTATATAGCTGTTTTTAATTTACTTTGTCTTCAATTTATTTTTTAATGCTTATATAAAAATCCCCAATTTTGATTCATTTTAAAATGTTTGCCAAAATATAGTAATTAAGTATGAAGGCTCTGGCAGATTCCCTGGGCTGAAATTCTACTTCTAATAATATCTAAAAAATATTGGACAAAATATCTGAGCCTCCCCGCACCACAGTTTTAGTTTATAAAGTGAATAGTACAGTTATTGGAACATGATAAGTACTTACATGTAAGGCACAGTTATTATTAACAGCAGGTACCTATTACCTATCAAAGGGAGTAGTACAGCACATAGGCACTAAACCTTTTATTCTTCATGGACACTTTGTAATGTCCGTGACATTGAGGGTCAAGCCATCAGAAAGATATAATGATTATAAACATATATGTACCTAAAAATATACAATTATACACTCATATATATTGTTATTAATCATTATCACATTATTATAATAATGATTATAAACAATATGCCTCAAAATGCATGAAGCATAAACTGTCAGAATTGAAAGAAGAAATAGACAATTCAACAATAAGTTGGATCTTCAATACTCCACTTTCAATAATAGATAGAACAACCAACCAGTTATAAGATCAACTAGGAAACAGTTCAAGAACACCTTAACAACACTAAAAATCAATTAGACTTAACAGTCGTCTACAGAAATTCTACCCAACAACAGCAAAATCTGCATGGTTCTCAAATGTTCAATGAACATTTTCCAGGATATGTCATATACTAGGCCACAAAATTAGCCACAACAAATTGAAAAGAATTGAAATCATTGTACTTTTTTGATTACAATGGAACTAAAATAGAAACAATCAAGAAAGAAGAGTCAACCTATAGAATGAAAGAAGATATCTCCAAACCATACATTTGGTAAAGGGTTAATATCAGAAATATGTAAAGAACTCAAATCACGCAATAAAAATTTGATTAAAATATTGGCAAAAGACCTAAACTGACATTTCTCAAAACATACAACTGGCCAACAGGTATATGAGAAGATGCTCAACAGCACTAATCATAAGGGAAATGCAAATCAAAAATCACAATGAGATGTCACCTCACAGAATAGCTACTATCAAAAACACCAAAGATAACAAGGTTGACAAGGTTGTGGGGAAAAAAAGAACGCTTGTGTACTATTGGTGAGAATGTTAGGGGGTACCGTCATTATAGAAAATGGTATGGAGGGGCGCCTGGGTGGCACAGCAGTTGAGCGTCTGCCTTCGGCTCAGGGCGTGATCCCAGCGTTATGGGATGGAGCCCCACATCAGGCTCCTCCGCTATGAGCCTGCTTCTTCCTCTCCCACTCCCCCTGCTTGTGTTCCCTCTCTCGCTGGCTGTCTCTATCTCTGTCGAATAAATAAATAAAATCTTTAAAAAAAAAAAAAAAGAAAATGGTATGGAGGTTCTTCAAAAAGTTCAATGAAACCACCATATGATCCAGCAATCCCACTTCTGAGTATATACCCAGGGGAAATGAAATCAGTATCTCAAAGAGACATCTGCACTCTCATGTTCACTGCAGCATTATTCACAATTGCCAAGATATGGAAGCAAACTAGGTGTCTATCAATGGATGAATGAATAAAGAAATTGTAGTATATGTATACAGTGGGATTTTATTCATTCTTTAAAAAAGAAAAAAATTCAAAGAAAAAAGAAAAATTTGGCTATTTGCAACAACGTGGGTGAGAACTTTATGCTAAGTGAAATAAGCCAGACACAAATGGGCACATATTGTAAGATCTCACTTTTATGTGGAATCTAAAAAGTTGAACTCAAAGAAGCAGAGAGTAGAATGGTGGTTGCCAGGACTTGGGGATTGGGGGGTATGGGAACATGTTAGTCAAAGAATATAAAGTTATATAATCAATATAAAGAATATAAAGTTATAAAATCAATATAAAATATCAATTGTATTCAATACACTAGCCATGAACTAAACCATAATGAGATACCATTTCACATCCACTTGGTTGGCTAAAATAAAAAAGACAGATAATTACAAGTGTTGATTAGGATGTAGAGAAAATTGGAACACATACATTGTTGGTAAGATTCTAAAATGGTGCAGCTACTTTGGAAAAGTTTGACACATCCTTGGAATGTTAAACATAGAGTTACTATAAACCCGCAGTTCAACTCCCGGGTATATACCCAGGAGAACTGAAAACATATATCAACACAAAACTTGTTCGCAAATGTTCACAGAAGCATTATTCATAAGAGCCAAAAGTAGAAAAAAATCCAAATTTCTATTAACTGATGAATGGATAAAAATGTGGTATACCCAGATAATGGAATATTATCAGGCAATAAAACACAAAGAAGTACTGATACATGGTACAAAATACATAAACCTTGAAAATGCAATTCTAAATGAAAGAACCCAGTCACAGAAAATGATCCATGATTGCATGTACATAAAATATCTAAAATAGGAAAATCCATAAAAACAGAAAGTAGATTAGAAGTCACTGTGGGCTAAAGATAGGGGAAATGGAGGAGCGGAGAATAATTGCTAACATCTTTAGGGTTTAACATGTTCTAAACTTAAATTATGGTGGAAATATTCGTTAAAAAATTTAAAAATTTTAGTTAAGCTATGGTGATAGTTGTACAACTGTGGCTATCTTAAAAACCACTGAACTGTATACTTAAAATGAATAAATTTTATGGTATGTGAAATATACCCAATAAAGCTATTTTTAAATATGTATTTCTGGGCCCTGTTTATCTTCCTGACACTTGTTCACTTTCTCCCTCACTCTACTTCAGCCATATTGACTCTTTTCCCATTCTTGAACATTCCAAGGCAATTACTCAGATGGAACATGGTCTTCTCTCTCCCTGCAATGTTCCTGTCTTGGCTCTTTCCATGCCCGTGTGTTGTTATTCCATTCTCAGCTCCACTGCTCTCTCTTTAAGATAACTTTCCAGTTACCATTCCTCCTTCGCAGTCCTCATCAGTTTTAGAAATAACTTTTTCTTTAAATTTGTTTTCTCACCTCCCTATCTTACATTTCTACTACTGAAGTACGAGCTTCATTAGGGCAATCCTGTATCTACTTCGTGCTTCAGTGATTTAATCCCCATTGCCTAGAAAGTGCTCAAGGCATAATGATCCCATAACATGCATTTTTAGATAAGAGAAGGAACAAAAGAATTAAAATAGGGGTGAAACAAAATGGACTGTGTTTTTAATCAGTAATAACCATATGTTATATTTTGCCTTATCATTTATTGCCCATCTCTTTTAGAATAACAACATTTTGGAGATGCATGAAGATACTTTCTGCAACGTTAAAAATTTGACTTATATTCGTAAGGCGCTAGAGGATATTCGACTGGATGGAAACCCTATCAACCTCAGCAAAACTCCCCAAGCGTACATGTGCCTACCTCGTTTGCCTATTGGAAGTCTTGTCTAATTTCAGATGACGGTTAGCATTATGATGCCCACTATCACGGAACAATTCTTACTGCTCTCTTCAAAAACAGAAACTCAGCATGATACTTTCAAACTGTGTTTTAAAAAATGATATGCAACTAAAAGTTTTAAGATAAGATGACAATTTAGCAAGTTAAACAAACACCAGGTGAGTCAGGAATAAAACCAAATGATGTACAGTAGAAGCAAAACTAAATGATAACAAACATTTCACAGATATTCTTGTAAATCACATGTAACTTGCAAGTTTTAAGAATTTATATCTCATATAATTTCAAATTAGGTCCATAATAAAGAAAAATAGAAAATGAACTCTTTAGGTATACTGCCAAGATTTAGAGGTTTTTAATTAAACTTTTCTATTCTTTTTTTTTTAACTACAGCATGCTTCTTTTTCCAAATTTATTAAAGAGAATGAAGGAGAGAATAAAATAATTTGAAATTTACAATGGCCTTGTGAGAAAATATTCATTATAATCACAACATGCAAATAATCATATCCAACAATATAACACATAGCTTCAGTTTTTGAATAATAATATTATCAACCTAAAGATCTGACAACTCTTGCTTAAATGGCAATTTATTGGTATATCTCAGAAGATGGTAGTGTTGTAGGAGGACCCTAGGTTTGCCTCATCCCTGGAACGCAACTAGATAACTATCAAGTCATTCTAGTGGTATATTTCTGTGCCTGTGAACAAAATAAAATTTAGAAAATAGAAAATAGACGATGATATGATCACCACACGAGGGAAGAAGCTAAGGAATGTCTGTTAAGGAATGTTGATCTTCTGAAGTGTAATGATCACGATACACGCACATGGTTATAAACTGAAAAATGACAGCAGAATATACAATGAAAGGTGATTTTCCTTCCAGCTGCAAACCTCAAGTTCCACTCCCGAGAAATAACCAGGCCATGGTTTCTTGCATGCTTTTGTGAAAATTTCCATGAGAAACAAAAATTTGACCACAAGCAACTTCCCTTTTTTTAAGATTTATTTATTTATTTTAAAGAGAGAGAGAGAAAATGGGAAATTTTCTATTGCAGGGAAGAGTGAGTGTGAGCAGGCTGAGGAGCAGAGGGGGAGGGAGAAGGAGGGGAGGGATCTGGAGCAGACTCTGCACGACCATGGAGCCCAACCCGCGGGGCTCAGTGCAGGGCTCCATCTCACGACCCTGGGATTATGATCAGAGCCAGAACCAAGAGTCTTAGGCTTAACGGACTGAGCCCAGGTGCCCCGAGCAATTTCCCCTTTTTATACAAATACACATGTCCAGGTACTACAAGCAGACCCATCACTATTACGTATGCATCTATACGGGTAAACATGGATTTTTGAACACAAGAGATAATCGCTATTCTAAATCTTGCTTCTTTCACTTAAAAATACTTGACGATTTTTCCATACCAGCACATACAGCACTACTGACTCTGAAAAGCACATATCAGCCCATTACATAAATGCACATTTTTTTTGTATTTACACTAAAATTGCAAAGACTATCCTTGTGTAAACATAATTAGCTTTGTGTACATGTGAGAGTACATCTATTGATAAATTCATAGAACTGGAATTCTGGGTCAAAGACCATATTATTTTAAATTTTAATAAATATTACTAGATTGGCCTTCAAAGATGTTATACCCATTTACACTTTCACCAGCAATGTGGGAGAGTGCATGGTTCTCTACAACCTCACTAAAATGGTTTAATATCAAACTTTTTCATCATTGCATAATCTATTTCTGAATTAATCTATTAAAGTAAAAAAAGAGACAATTGGTAATAGAACACCTCTAATTTTTAAAAACATACAATATATATTTTTATTTTCAACTATCTCTTTCAGGCAAATATATTTCTTCATCTCTATTATCTGAATTTTTCTCATTAATCTATATCATCTCTCAGATGCCATTATTAGTAGACACTGTAGCTAAATCCCGAATTTCTGTAGCGCAGCAATTGAAAAGAATTGTTCTCATGTTTCTCCACAGTAGATGCGTAAGCATTTCCTTGTTTCAGTTTAAAGTACAAATGCTGAGGGGCACCTGGGTGGCTCAGTCGCTTAAGTGCAAAGATACAGATGTAGTGAAAAGAAGGGGTAAATGCACCCCAATGTTCATAGCAGCAATGTCCACAGTAGCCAAACTGTGGAAGGAGGCAAGATGCCCTTCAACAGATGACTGGATTAAGAAGATGTGGTCCATATACACAATGGAATATTACTCAGCCACCAGAAAGGATGAATACCCACCATTTGCATTGACATGGATGGAACTGGAGGGGATTATGCTAAGTGAAGTAAGTCAAGCAGAGAAAGACAATCATCATATGGTTTCACTCATCTGTGGAACATAAGCAATAGCATGGAGGCCTACAGGGGAAGGGAGGGAAATCTGAAGGGGGAGAAATCAGAGAGGGAGATGAACCATGAAAGACTATGGACCCTGGGAAATGAACTGAGGGTCTCAGAAGTGAAAGGGTGGGGGGAGGAGGTAACAGGGTGATGGGTATTAAGGAGGGCACGTGTTGTGATGTGTACTGGGTGTTATATGTAACTAATGAATCACTGAACACTACATCAAAAACTAATGATGTACTATAAGTGGCTAACTAAACATAATAAAAAATAAAGACTGCAACCTTAAAAAAAAAAGAAAAGAAAAGAAAAAGAAAAAAGCGTCTGCCTTTGGCTCAGGTCATGATCTCAGGGTCCTGGGATCCAGCCCCGAGTCAGGCTCCCTGCTCAATAGGGAGCCTGCTTCTCCCTCTCCCTGCCCCCCACTTGTTCTCTCTCTCTCTCCCCTCTCTCCTCTCTCAAATATATAAATAAAATCTTTAAAAAAATAAAAAATAAAGTACAAATGCTGATACGTCTGTAATAATGAAAAATATCTATTAATTTCCTTGAGATCTATGGGGAAAACTAATCATGCAATCATTTAATCGTAATTTGATTACCCAAAGTTATAAAACTTAAGGAAGAATAACCATCAACCCGTCATTATAAACCAGTGATATTGAGAAATGGAATTTTCATTTTGACTTTTTAGATATACTCCCTCATAAATACAGTATCGTGAATCAAACTAAAAGTAGAATTCTAATATTGGAACTCTGTTTAGTTTTCTATTACTGCCTTTAAAAAATTGGCACAAAATCAGCAGCTTATTATCTCTCAGTTTATGTAGGTCAAAAGTCCTTTGTGACTCAACTGGGTTCTCAGCTTAGGATTCCACAGATGCCAAAGGCCGATAATAATTTTAGAGAAATGTCTTCATTTCTTTTAACACAAAAAAGCAAGATAATGATAATAACGATGATAATAAAAATAAATATGGAGTAATAAATCTAGCCTGGTTTATATTTATCCTTATTGCAACAAGTCATAAAATAGAATTTTTATTTTTGTTTTTTTATGGAGGAAAGGGGTTCATGAAAAAGTCATAATGAGGCCTTACCCACAAGGACTTCACTGATGATCTTAGATCTCCCCGCCAATGGTCTAGAAACCACTTCTGTCCTCACAGCCGTCCATGAACACTGTTATTACAAAACTGGGGAGGGGGGGGGGTTGTAGCAAAAAGTGAAATGAAATAAAATACTGGGGTGAAAAGGGCATTATTATACAAACATATAGGGCCAACTGACATGTTCCCAGGCATTATGGCTTCCTACTCACAAGGCTACTCTGCAGATTTAATTCACCATGAATTCCAGAAGGACAAAGTGCTAAGATAGCCCTGAAAATGTGAAGATAACATTTTAGTATTCCTTCTAAATGCATTCTATTTCAGGGGCCATTTCCAACACCTCACATTCTTAATTGAAAGCTCGAATTCTAAAACTGATCCCTGATTAAATGCTGTATTTTTTTTTTAAAAGCCTTTTTTTTCTTCATTCAATTGTTATACATTTATCTTTCTCAAATATTACAGGTCGTTTATCACAGGGGGAGGCACTTCATTCTATTGCCCCATAATATAGTGTACTTTAAAATTATTTATAAACAAACATTTCCATGCTAATAATTCCTAATTAATCATTACTGACTACACATGTTTTTTAGATGTCATGACTACAATACGTTGGGTTAATTCTCTGAAAATCCTGAGTTATTAAAAGGTTAATAATATTTTCAAAGGTGATAGCAAATAATACCTGCACATAGTACTATTACGTGTGCAAATTTCCCATCCTTACTTCTCAAGTCTGCAGAAACTGTCTTTGTAGTTACCTCTTCACAGTTAATTTTCTCTTCATATTTACTTGAATGACATGAGAATTCATAAATGGAGAAGTGCCACAATGTGATTCCCTGATGCACAACACACCTCACCAATTTTCCAACGAATCCCACAAGTTCCCACATTATCAAGAGAGAGCAATGAGTTAATTTCATCTCACTTAACTGAAAAGCTGGAAAGGCTTAATACCTTGTAGTTAGCTTCTATGACCAACAGATGGCGCCTACCTCTTTGGTTTCAAATGACTGTACATGGATATCTTCAGGGTTGCAAAAGGCGTTTTTGAGTGTATAAAATGCATTCCATTTATTTTTTTCATATCCAATAGAACTTAATTGGTTACAAAGATGGATCTAAAAATATTTGTTGAATTTTATTTATCTGACCAAATATCTCAGGTATATCCAACTTCTCTCTAAAAAGTTGTATTTATAAGTTTAATTAGCTGAGGCTTGCTTTCTAAAAGCCAATTGAAAAATGCTAAAATCTACTAAATATACCCAATTACACTGCACTAGAATAAAGGGTAATTAATATTGGCAACCTGGAATAGTTTAAATATGCCATTCGTGATAAATATAAAAATGAAGTACCTAGCTTCTCATAGTTTGTTTTGTATACGGGGGCTCTCGCTGACTGAATTTTGAATGAGTTACTACTGCCATCAAGTGTTAGAATTCATCCTTTTCAATCCACACAAATGCACAAAAAATAAGTGTGCTTTCAACTTAACAGTATAGTGTCCTGCGGAACGTAAAGCACAGCGTAACCTATGCTGTCACATGACATTTAACGGAATTTCAAAATGATGCATGCCATTAAAATCTCTTACTAAAGTTATAACTCGTTAATATGAAGGGGATATTTTACTCAACTTACCTGGTCTGTGTGGTGAACAGACTCTAACGTAATCCCCCAGTGAACTTCCCACTTCTTGGTATTCATGTCTTTGTGTAACCTTCTCCCCTGGAATGCTGTAAGACCTGGGTCTTGCTTCTAACCAGTAGAATATGACAAAGACGGTGGATGTCACAAGCATCAGTGCCAAGCCCATACTATGATACATATGACGTGGGTGTGTGTGTGTGTGTGTGTGTGTGTGTGTGTATTCACTGTGCTAGGTAGCACTACGGAGATCTGCTTTGCTGACTTGATGGAATGAGCAGCGCTACCGAGAAAGCCCATGGTCAGGAGGTGAGATGGTCTCTAGGAATGGCTGTTGCCCCCCGGGACCTGTGGGTGCCCTCTAACTCTGGAGGCATCCTCCAGCCAACAGACTGCTAAAAGGCAGGGCCCTCCCTTACACAGTCACAAGGGAATAAATTCTGCTGATAACATTTTCCCAAATGGAGCACCCCAGATGAGAACCCAAGCCAGCCAGGTGCCTTGACCATAGCCTGGTGAGACCCCGAGCAGAGGACCAGACTAAGCTATTCCTGGACCCCTAATAACGGAAAACTCTAAGATAACAAACATGTTATTTTAAGTAAGTTTGTGAGAATTTGTTACCCAGCAGTAGAAAACTAATACTACATATTAAAACACTTCATTTTGCAGTATTTAAAGAATATGGGCCAATTAAAAGATGTCTTTAAAAATTCCTTAATTGCATTTCTGAAAGTTATGTTTAACAGGCTGTGGTGGTAATTTTCTTGGGTGATTTGCCAGCACAGGAACAATTTGGATTACAATGCCAATCTACTGTAAGAAACTAAAAATCATAAATCATAATTTTCTGCTTCTCTTAAGAATAGTAAGCATGGAGCAAGAACAAGACCATGTTAATGTTCTTTAATAAGGAGAATTAATATGAAATGCATGTCGCCATGGAAAAATTGTACAAAAACATTGTCTTTAACTGATGAGAATTCCACCACAGCAACATGGTCAGTTTCTGAAGTTCCCAATTAAAACCCAATATGTATACCACATATGTCCTCAGAAAAATAAATCTGGCGTATCAGCATTCCAATTGGAATTAAGCGGAATAAGGAGAGAGTAACAGCCAAATGTGAGATTCTACATCCAGAAAGGGACACTGGGGGCTAAAAATGTCAGCATTCTGCACTTTGAGTCAAGCAGGCTAGTCTCCAGCAAACCAGAGAGCAAACAAAATTGAATGAAGCCTGTGGAGTCTACAGGTCCCAGGGCAATGGTTGGAGTCGTGATCCAAGAACCCCCACCCTGTTCTCAATTTTCAACCAGGAAGGCATAAATGGCCTTTGCAGGCTTCGGGGCTTTCCCACAGTTGCTTCTCTGGCATTTACTGGAGGCTTGCATAGACTCGGGTTCCCAGCGGGCAATGTTCCATTTTCCACAATTCCACTCACCACAGGAAAGCAATAAAAGGATATACTCTGGGATGGTTTTCTCTAGGATCCAGCCTGGTAGCTCATCCTCGATGTTTCTAAAAAGTGGGACAAGAAAAGGGCACAAGGGCAGGGATGCCGATTTTGGCATCATGCACAGGGTTGGTTATCTTTACATACACTATCAACTTCTTTTAAAGTCCGAAAGTACTTAAGTGTGACCTTGATGACAGCTAACAGCTACCGTGCGCTCCGGGTACCTGCACTACTGCTTTAATGAAGCACCTTACCTAACCTTTAACACAACTCCATGGAATAGGTATGATAACTATACTCTTGATATGGGTTAGGAACCTGAAGCTTACAGAGGTTCATCATTGCTGAATTGGAGTTGAAGCACAGCTTCACTAATAGATTTCATCTTTTTTGAGCAGTTTTAGGTTCACATTAAAATGTAGGTTTCCCATATACTTTCCCATATAGAGAGATTTCCCATATACTCCCTCTCCCCACTCATGCAGAGCTTCCCTCATTGCCAACACCCCTCACTAGAACGGTGTTTTCCTTTCAACCGAGGAACCTACATTGACACATCATCATCACCTAAAGTCTATAGATCACATTAGGGTTCAGTCTTGATATTGTACATTCTATGGATTGGGATGAACGCATGATGACGTATATCCACCATGAAAGTATCACTCAGAGTAGGTTCATGCTAATTTAAATCAAAGCCCATATTCTAAACCATAATGTTATAAAGACTCCCAGTGTATGCGTTGTCTAGTAGAAAAAGGGACCTACAAAAAGACATAATTAGCATATTTGTACTCTCGAGAATAAACCCACTGTATACATCCTAGTACTATTTATTTAATCAGTGGACATTTGCATGCTATGTAACAATTAGCAAAGGGTTTTCCCAAAGGATTTCGTGTATGCATCACAAGAGTCCTACTTAAGGTGGTTGGGGGGGCTATAGCGCAGCCATGTGATTAAGAATTTGGTTTGGGGGCCAAATAGGTTTAAATACTAGCCCCCAAGTTCCTTATCCCCACCATCTTGGGTAAATTAACCTCTCAACTTCCTGATCTGTGAGGCGTGGTAACAATGCCTACCTCACAGAGCCTATAGGTGTGAGGATTACGTGCCATGAGCCCATGCTAGCTGCAAGCACACGCAATAAATGTTCGTGGTCGTGTTTCACGTATGACGCGCTTCAACCCCCAGGAGTTAGAAGAGTGTGCCCAGGCCATAAGGTAAGGAGTGGGGCCCAGTTTTCTGACTCTAGGCACCTTCCCTCTATCCCCTCGACCTCCAAAGGTGTAGGGTATACATTTTCCAATATACAAGTTCTCCCCCACCCCCTTCCAAGGGGCTCAGCTACAGGTCCATCTTCTTTATCCCCGCACCTCCAGGTGGTACAAAGGTTTCAAAATAACTGCCCCAAACGTTGTCTAAGTTGGGAAGCACAACCCCAGCCTAGGGCCCCCTTTCCCTCTTTGAAAAACTGCGTCACAAGCCCCCAGCGAACATTCACGGGGCACCTCGTTCCACCCGGAACCCGCTCCTCGCACAGGGAGAACGACCTCGACCCCAATTGGCTATCGCCCTGGGCAACCAAGGACGCGGTGGGCACGCGGGGGCTCCGGCCGGTATTTAAAGGCTGCGGCTGCCCGCGCCACCTCAGTCCCGCCAGGACTGCGACGGTGAAGCACCTGGGTTGGGAGGGAGCAGCAAGGTAACGCGCAACCCCTGCCTCCCCGGTTCCCAGCCCGCGCCTCCGGTGAGGCGGGTGTGTGTGGGACCCGGGAGCGGGTCTCACTGTGCGTCGTCCACCTACACCTTCCTCCCCCACCATCCTTACCCAGCCCCAGTCCCGCCCAACCCACCTGGGCAAGACAACTTGGGTGCGAAGGACAAGAGATTACGAAGGAAGAGCGATCGAGCAAGCGGAGAAGAAGGAGAAGAGGGGTCCTCTTAAAGAGAAAGGCACCATCCCGGTAGCAGGCACGTGGTGCTGCGCAGACTGACGAGGCTCTGGAGACCTTCGGATCTGGCCAGCCAAAGGCAGCTTCTAGGACGCTTCCATTTAGACCTCCGGGAGCTCCCTGAACGATGACCCAGACCCTCGACAAACGGGAGGACCCTCTCAACCTGGGCGGCGGCTGGGCGTCCTCCGCCCCCTTACGTACCTGGTCTACCTGCCACCGAAGGCGCAGGGGCGCTCCGATACACAAGCGGCGCCACCGCTATGGTCCCAAGTCCGAGTATGAGCCCCCCAGGAAACAGCCGAAGCAACAGCACGGTCCGGGCCCTTGGTTCCAACCACCCCGACGGCCCTCTTGGGCCGTGTACTCTAACTGGGGACGCTGGGGAGGGCCCTGGCGCCCACCTCCAGCGGGATTCTGGAAGCCTCCAGGCCGAGTGCAAGTGATCCGGGTGTTTGGTGTGCACCCGCTCTGCCTCTGCTGCTGCTCCTGCTGGCGCGGGCCCTGGAACCCCGGCTGGGCGAGGCCGCCGGGCAGGAAGAAGCGCTGGGGCCGCAGGGGTCGCGGCCTGCGCCGCCACCCTCGCCGCTCGCCGAGGAGCCCGCCCGTGGATCTGAGCACGCTGCTACGGCCAGTCAACCTGTACGGGTGGCGGGCGCCGGGCATGCGGGCGCCGCGCAACACCACGCAGTTCATCATGAACCAGATCTACGAGGACATGCGGCAGCAAGAGAAGCTGGAGCGCCAGCAGGAGGCGCTGCGGGCGCAGCAGGCCCAGGCGCGCGGCGCGGCCTCCCCCGAGGGCTCCTCCGGGAACGACGCGCCCCCCAGCGGCGGCGAGGAAGACGCGGAGCTGCAGGAAACCTTGTACAACTTCGGGCAGAATCCCTCTGTGGTCTTCAGTCCTGACCCCGAGGAGGAAAACCAGTCTCCCACCGCACAGCTCGGGGAGGAGGACGAGGAGAAAAAGGAGGAGGAGGAGGAGGAGGAGGAGGAAGAGTGTGACGAGGAGGAGTGTTACGAGGAGGAGTGTGACGAGGAGTATGACACGAAGGAGGAGAGCGAGGAGGAGGAGGAGGAGGAGGCAGAGGCCGAAGATGAAGAGGAGGTCGAAGAGGCTGACTGTGTGGAGGAGGGGGAGGAGGACGAAGAGGAAGAGGAAGAGGAGGAGGAGGATAGAGAAGAGGAAGAGGAGGGCGTGGAAGAAGAGGAGCAGAGAGAGGAAGAGAACCATTTACCTCTGGAGATGCCTTTATCATTCCTAGTGGGGGCTGAGGAAGAGAGAGAGAACTTTATAAACTATACTTATTTAAGTCCCAAACAGATCACTCCCAAAGTACCACAGGAAGCTGTCCTCATGGTAGAGGACATTAACTGTTAGACATCAGGAAAGGGATTGAAAATGGGATGGAACTGATTTGAGGCTAAAATGGATTAGCAACTTATTAAAAACTAATTAAAAAGTGAGTTCCATTAATAAACATACCTATGTAAACCCCTTCTTTGGCCATTATAAAATGTTTAAAAAGTGGTGTGTTTCTTTATGACTACGGGTGGGGGAGGGGGAGCTTTCAAATATAATTTAACTGGAAATGATTAAAGGCCAACTATTTTATTACTGCAGTTTGAATAGTTTCATTTGGTGTTTTCCCCTCCAGACACTTGAGATTTTTTTTTTCTTTTTTTAAATTCTGGCAATGCCGATTTTTTTTTTTTTTTGGTAACGAATTTATTCAACTATCTACTTAATGAGCTTGGAATCCACAGATATTTTGGCTGTTACATGCTTAAGCACATGCCATGGCTATGGAATGTCTATCAGTGCTCTTAACATAATAGAGAAACCATTGAAAAACGTCTATATTTCAAAAAATATTTTTCCTTGTAGCTCCTCCACCTTCAGAGTTCATTTCTGAGGGTTGTATTTTGATAACCCCATTTGCAGTCTCGTGGCATCGCTCATTTATATTCCTTGTTCCACAGTGCTATGGATCTTCCTCAGAAGAACATGAAGTTGCTTCTGTGGAAATGGTTATCTGCCATGGCCTCAACAATCCATAAATCCATGCATGGAGAGGATTCCCCATGGTCAGAAGTCAACTTGTACATCTAGTTAAAATCCAAGGTAACTGCAAACAACGGAACATAGCTTAGATTTTGAAGCCTTGTTCCTGGATATATTCCTTGTCATAAGTTCACAGGAACCATAAAAATAGTTTTTGCAGAATAGATTTTTTTTTAAGGATTATTGGCCTTTTGGGGGTGGAATATCTTATTTCTTTCCCAGTTTGTCTTCCTGATGAAGGAGAGTACAAACAAAGATGTGTAAGTACAAGCCCGTGTAAGATAGTTTCTAATGTCTAAACAACTACCTACGGAGACTACATTATTCAAAGTAACAGCTTTTTTCCAAACATTTTTAGGAAGTAATAATACATTTCCTCCTGGGCATTTAATTCTCATAGCTTAATAAAAGGCCCCATCCATAGCATATTTCCAGAATATCCCTAGATGAAGAATTTGAACCTGCTTTCTCAAAAATTACATTTTTTTACAAACTGTACCTCTAAGTATAGTTTGAACCACAATTTAGTATTTATTTGGTGAAGAGAAGACTGGACAGTGATATCTTACCTGGATGTTGACTTTTACTCATATACCCCAGTGTACTGCAGCGTTTGGGGATGATAAGCTTAAGCTCTTGAAAAATAAAAAAATAAAAATAAAATTAAAGTGTTAATGGAAAGTACTCCACTTTTCACTTCTTATTATTTAAATATCCGAGGTCTATTCAGCCGTACTTCAGTGGTCAACAGGATGAACCATAGCAACAACGAACACATTGTAGGAATTTTACATGGACACTGAACACTCCAGACTCTAGCAATGGATAAACAAATATTTAATAATACTCTAAAAGATCATGACTTTCTACAAGATGCAATTTCTGAGTGACCTACAAAAGTAGTTTAAAACTAGCTACCCATAGTACTATTACTACTCTAATGTATATATGTAGGGGGAAGCCAAGAGTCCTGCTCCTGAGACTGGGCCACAAATCCTTGCAAATCATAGCTCATAAATACTTTATCCAAGATATTCAGATATTCACTAAGTCGTAAGTATGTTCTCATTAAGGATTTAGGATTTCATTTAGGATTTCATTTCTTCATAATCATATCTGGACAATTCTCAGTTTATTATTACAAAACATTCTACTTTTGCATTAAAAAAATTTAACACAGTAATTGCCTCCACAGGCACAAGGCATTCTTCGCTAGCCCTTGTAAAGGATGTAAGCATGAGCAGTGCCTCAGGAATTTCCTCTACTTCCAGAACCGTTATTCAATAAATAGTTACTGCACTACTAGGGGCCAGACAATGTGAATTGTGATAAGGATACAATGACGAAAAAACAAAATCCCTACTCTCATGTTGCTTATACTCTACTAGAAAAGACACATTAAATGAGGAGGTAGACTAATTGGTCACTACAAGCAATGCCAAGGAAATGCATCGCTATGAAAGTATAAATCACAAAGAAACCCAAGAATAAAGCTGGGGATATTAACTGTGGGCAGAGGGAACCATGCGGGAGGCTAAAGGCCGAGAACTGGGAGGAGCTTGGTGCCTTTAGGGAACTGAGGATGGAAATAGAAGCGTCTGGAAGGAGCAGACAATGAAAAGTGACAGAGCTAAGCAGAAGCTCTATTATCTGTTCATGTCTGTGCAACCCTATCTTCTGAAAGACACCAGCAAAAATTAATGAACAAAGAAAATGATTAGTCACTGATGGTTCTCTATCTGAACTCTTTGTTTTACTAGCCAGATATTGTAATGGCCCCTTTAATATGAAATAATTAACGCCAGGGTGGGGGGCGATAGTCATCCCGGTACCAGCTCCCCACCCACTATCGTCTAATGACAGGGTCATCGGGACTCTCGTCAAGTGTGCTTGGAGTGCTCCCGTGAGAACCCGTGCACGGCACGTTCAGTACAACTTGATAATTCAGTAGTATCGGCCTGAACTCAGAATAACCCAGTCTTAGTTTTAGAGTTAAGTGTACACTTGAAGAAAACACAAGTTTCTGAAGTAAGCTCATTATTGTTAAAGTCAGTTCAAACTTGTTGAGTGAACACGGCCATGAAGAGGTGCCACTTAGCCATTTTCGTCAAGAATGGAGGTATTCTTTCCTTTGTCAACGAGGAGAAAAATAACATCATAAATCACAAATATGTTTAGAAGGCCCAGGCTTGATAAGAATCTCTGCTGTCTATTCTCAAGTGTTTTTAAATATAGAGACTTTGGTAATTTTCCTTTCCTAGTGACTGAAAGCATTTCTTGATTTATCTTCATTACTTTGTCTCCACAGTAATTCAAAGGAATTTTTTTTTCTGTGAAAATATTAGTCTTCTAAGGATGGGAAATCCATTTGACATTTAGAGATCAACTCTGAATTCTGAGTATGGTTTCATAAAACTTTTAACATCTGCATATGAAAAAAGTAATCCCAACATATTTAGTTCCATTAAACACAAGAGGTGAGATAACCAGGTTCCTGTCAGCCACACCAAACCCAGAGAGTCTGGGAGGAAAATGATACAGATACCTTCTCCTAGGTGGTCTCAGGGCCTGGGAGCAAATAGGACTAAGAAAACATCTTCCTTAATTTTGATTTTAATAGCATAATAAAATTATACATGCACCTTTGTTGTTTGTGTTTAGATAGGTTTATATTAATGTAATAACCATAGAAAATTACTCTGTAATGCTTCCAAATTCCTTCAGCCTTGGTTATCTGTGTATTTAAAGCAAAATCACAATGTGGCTGCCTCTTACATGTTTCAGTACTATCGTTTTGCATCAATTTACTTCTTATTTATTTTTGCATCTATTTACTTTTAATCAGTTAACAGAACATAGCCAGACATCAGGGTCAGTGGACGGAAGAGAAGAATTTGAGCATCTTTGCGTGGTCACTGCTGCAAAAGAGTCACATGGCAATCGTCACTTGCCTTGGGTCTGTTTCCTCGGATGTACTCTTCATATTACCGCTCAGACCTACCACGAAGATCAAATAACTCAATATTTAAGAAGTCAGTATAGACTGCACATCACTGTTAATCATTATATGCTAAACTACACCTTACAATCAAAATCATGTCAATCTCTGAACATTAGATCAGTTTAGGTTCATTAATGAGGCTCAGGAAGTATCTCATGGCAGTTCTGTTGGACCGAGATGTCTAGATCTTTTAGTTATTAGCACAAAACTAAGCATGAACCAACTTGCCCTAAACATTCAGTTTTGGCTGGTGGTAAAAGTGTGTGCCTTGACATTGAAAGTGCAGCTCATAGACCACACAGCATCGGCCCCACCTGAGATCTTGTTAGAACTATCGATGCCCAGCCTCCACCCAAACCTACTGAGTTGGAATCTGCTTCGTAGCAAGACCTTTAAGTGATTCGCATGCACATGCAAGACCTAGAAGTTCTGTGGTTGAGGGGTGTGTGCCCTCGCAGAGCCCTCCTGGGAAGTTAATGATCAAGACCGCAGTCTGTGGCTCCGAAACTTCCATTATTGACTACTTGTGTGACCTTAGGCTTGTTAGTGAAATTCTGGAATCTCGTTTTCTTCCTCTGTAGTATCTACCTCGTGAGATTAAATGCAATTTTGAAGACTAAATGGGTCAATACTGACCAAACACTCAGAACAGTGCTATTCAGTACTTACTAGTTATCAGAACAAGCCCTCAGTAAATGCACAGATGAGACCATTGACATATTATGTGGCGTCTAAAAGTCACTTGTTAAGGGGCGCCTGGGTGGCGCAGTCATTAAGCGTCTGCCTTCGGCTCAGAGCATGATCCCAGCGTTCTGGGATCGAGCCCCACATCAGGCTCCTCTACTAGGAGCCTGCTTCTTCCTCTCCCACTCCCCCTGCTTGTGTTCCCTCTCTCGCTGGCTGTCTCTGTCAAATAAATAAATAAAATCTTTAAAAAAAAAAAGTCACTTGTTAAGTAATTGGAGCAACTACAAATGTAAAACCTCACAAGACAATTAATAAACTGATTCATTAACTGTCTCATTCCCGCATGGGTAACTAATCAGATCCATTACTTTGAGCTGCACTTACCACTGTGCAGACTATGAAAATCAGTTAAATCTCTACAGCTAGAACTTTCTGTCCTTTATCATCTCCCCCTAATGCCTGGTCAGTGATATTTCTTTCCTTCTTATGGCTGACTTTAATACCTTAATAGCTAGTACTGAGAATTATCCACTCAAGGCAGGCTCATTCTTTTTCATACAGGCTATGCATCCTTTCAACATGTGTTTTGATGTAATGCTTAAAGAAGAAGGTTCTGTCTTATGCTAAGCCTAAAGACAGTGAAAATTCCAATAAATATTAAATACCTGCTATAAACTACCTACATGAACGCAAAAGCTATTCAGAACAGAGACCTTAATATTTCAAAAACTGTGTAAACATATGCAAGATTCTTAACATGCATTATCACATTGAAACATATAGCTACACTGGGAACTAATGCTTTATTTTCCTCGTACAGATGAAGGAGCTGAAATTCAAAGAAGTAATTGTTTCAGGACCCAAGTCCTCTGTTTTGAGTTTAAAGTTATAGCAGGCCCAATGTATTATTGGAACATCTCTCTCTGTTGTCTTATTTAAGACAGCCTGTGGAGGAGCAAAATTTCCTTGAATAAGCTTGACCTCAGTTCCAAGGAGAGGAGAGGAGAGTATAGTCTCTTCAGTGTGGGGTTGGTAATAACGGCACCTCAGGAAGATATACTAATATTCCTGTCTGAATTACAATTCTCAGTAGTAGTTTCCTAGTTTATATAAGTCATATGACGACAATCTTAGAAACTATTAATTAACAATTTTACATATATGTGTGTCAACATACACATAATTGGTCAAAAACAAAACACCCGATTGGGATAATTTATAGTTTTAGATGTTGTGTTGCTTTTCATATGTAATTAAACTACAATCAAAATTTTATGTCAGAAAAATATTCACAAGAATGGTAGGTAATTTTGTAGGGATGTAAGATCCTGGATATCATTCATAATACTATAACATTATTGAAGGTTCTGTCTTATGCTATTAATATTACCATCTTCTGTTGTTTTCATGTGGCATTTGAACTTTTTATAATGGTTGATACTCTGTTATCATAAAATATTTGGGTATTCTCTCCTATGAATAAATTTAGATTTTTAGCATGTCACTTTTAGTTCTAGTAATTGAAGGCTTTTTACTGGTATTAATTTAATTTTCCAGTTCTCACAAAAATCATTATTAGACTTCATATGATATTTACCATTAATAGCACTACCAAAAGCGAAATTATAATGCTGCTATATATAATTGTATTTTTTTGTTGTTGTAACTTTCTTTTGATTGTAACATTTCCTGAGAGAGAATATAAAATGACAAGCTAAGGTCAGGACTAAGTGGATCTGCATTCTCCCACCTCCAGTGGATTTTCCAAAGTCAATGTTCATCTTTTATTTATTCTTTAAAAATAAAAAATACCAGGGGCACCTGGGTGGCTCAGCTGGTTGGGTGACCAACTCTTGATTTCGGCTCAGGTCACGATCTCAGGGTCATGAGATCAAGCCCCACATCAGGCTCCACTCTCACTAGGGAGTCCGCTTGAGATTCTCTCTCCCTCTGCCCCCCTCCCGCTTGTGCTCTCTCTCTCTCTCTCAAATAAACAAAAATAAATCTTTAAAAAAAATAAAATAATAAAAATAAAGCATGTTTTCCTTTTCTTAGAAAGAAAATTGGTGAATTCCACACTATTTCCTGCAATAAACTCATCACCTTGAAGTATATAGCAGGACAAATATTAAAATACAAAATAAAGTTTAACTTTCCTTTGTTTTATTTACTCTGTTTCGCCTTGTTTCAGAACATACCCTCAACTATTAATATACAGGTGCCACCTAGTGGCAAAGGAAAAAATTTTAGATGTAAACTAACAATCATGGAGCTCCTTTTGTGTTTACAGATGCATTTGGGGGGACACATATATATTAATACATAGAAAACGAATATTTTAAAGATGTTGGCAAAAAGCACCATATTAAGATATTTGTATCATTTATTTGAAAGTGTTACCAAATATCTTGGTATCTAATAATAGTAAAATAGGTTTTTTTGACCCATGAAACTAAGTCATAAATATAAACTATCAGAGTTTGCAAAGAAAGAAGGAAAACAAACCCACAAGACTCTTGGATTTCCGTGGGTTGTTATTTTTATACATATAATTTATACTGATAATAGAAGTTTAGCTAAAGGTATTACTGCAATAAATCTACTTTGAATTCCTTTTGACATTTATACCACTAATTAATATCAGCAATCTAGACTGACAGTATTTGTTTTGATTGTAATATCAATAACAGAAAAGACAACAAATTTGGAATTGACCTTTATGCTGAAATTTTAAATCCAAATTGTTGAAGTAAATAATGCTTAATACCTTAATCCTGAGAAATAAAATTAAGAGTATGTGTCCATTGGCCTAGTTTTATTTATTTTATCATATATATATATATATTTTTTTTTAATTTTAAGTTTTTATTTTAATTTCAGTTAGCTAACAATACAGTGTTACGTTATTTTGGCCTAGTTTTAAACGAAGGACTTCTGATAGTCAACTAACTCCTGGGACTTGAGCATCATTTAATTTATTAATGATCACAGACACTAATTAGAACAAAACTTATTAGGGAAAGAGACAAACCTGCTTATTTGTTTGTCTGGCATCCAGAGGATAATTAATATTTTTATTACTGTCCCATTTCCAGCTCTTTCCAGCTGCTTAACCACTTGTATTGGGAGCATTCATCAGTGCTAAGGATTGGCCCTGCCTTAGCCTGAGAAGCCATTTCCACATTTGCAACTTTCTTAGTAATGCGTTCATCAGTTGCTCCGAGCCCCTCCAGAAAGAGCAGGTACTCTGCTTTGTACTTCCTTCACACTCACTTCATTGATGATTCCATTACCCTTTTAAAATTCTAGTTAGTTTTCAGTAGTTCTCTTCTGCCTAGAAAACTCCCCCAGGGCAAAGAACCGATTTCCTATTTCTTGATATAAGAAGCCCTCAATAAATGTTTTTAATACTATGAAAAAATAAAACGGAATCTATGAAATGATCTCTGGTGATTAGGTAGGTCCCATAAGGAAGCATAGTGACTAATTCATGATGTGTGTACTAAAACCATTTTCAGCAGGAAGCCAGGAGAACATCTCTTGAACCCTAAACTCTATGTCATACAATGGGCAGGTCCTTGGGGACAGACAGATCCTTATGGGACCTGAACACAAAGTCCTTTAATGTCACAAGGAAGCTTGTGGCTCTAGCTTGTTAGGCTACAGAATCATGAATAGGAACCACCTTGATAATTTTCACAGCAATGATTTTCCTCTTAAAGGGCACCTGAAAATACATTTGAAGTTTATCATAATTCTGCAGGTTGAAGTACCTGGTTTGGAAATTTAAACACTTGTTTTACAGGGGCACCTGGGTGGCTCAGTCAGTTAAGCATCTGCATTCTGCATAGGTCATGATCCTGGGGTCCTAAGATCCAGCCCCACATCAGGTTCCCTGTTCAGCGGGGAGCCTGCTTCTCCCTCTCCTCCCTGCTCATGCTGTCTTTCGCTATCTTGGTCTCTCTCTCTCTTTCTCAAATAAATAAATAAAATATTAAACACACACACACACACACACACACACACACACACACACACACACACTTATTTGATGCCACGTTTAAAGTAGCATTGGCCAGTCCTTATCCTGTGCCAGGACCGCGGGCCCGTTTAGTCTAGCAGTGAGCAGGCGGAAGCCAAGGGCTCCCGAACGGCTCCTGCAGTCAAGGGTGCAAAGCTACCAGATGACTGAACTTGGAAGCCCCGCACTGTTTCCTTGGATCATTGCTCTACTCCGTGAAATGGAAGGGAGGATGAGGAAATTTCCAATTCAGTTCAGATTATTCAAGGAGATACCTCTGAGTGAACATCCAAAGTCAAACTTCGGCAGTCATACCACATATTGTAATCCTGTCCTGAAAAAATGCTGAGTCTCGGTAATTGAGGTTCAAAGGTTCTGTGATAAATTATTTATGGGATGAGACGTTTTTAAAGGCAGACAAGAAGCAGAGTTCCAAACCGTGCTAGAATATTCACATCATTAGCGCAGTCTCCTGGCCCCTTTCCCCTTCCTTCTAAGGTGAAAGTAGAAAGCACATTCTGATTGCAGAATTCTTAATTCTCTAAATGTGGAATCAGCTGTCATTAATGGAAGTGGGTGGAAATGGAAAACTGTCAGCGGCAGGCAGGGTAAGAACCCGAGGGCTGTCACTGGTAGGGGAAAATATAAAATACCGTCTAAAAAATAAAAGCCGTAGCCAATATCAGGAGGTCAGTTGAAAGCGTTGGGTCTAATGAAGAGTCCGAGTGTAAAAGCTGAGAAAGCATCAGGAATTAGAGGAGGCAAGAATTGAAATAGGAAATGTGGATGAAACTTCATGGAAAATAAGGGCTTAGCCAGGAATAATACTATGTAAACGGTCACAACTCCTCTGCCACTCATTACCATCAGACCCAGCCCTAAGTATGGCAACTGACAGGGGATTTAAACTTTGGTGTACTTTAAAATTCTTTTTCCTAAATAGTGTCCATAGGTCAATGTCATATTTATGTTTTCTCTAGCTTTAACACCCTACCTTAAACCTCACTACTCCTTTAGTTGAAGACAATTTTTTTCTTTATAAATCAGCTATTACATTCTGCACTTATTGGGAGAGAGTTGACAATGAATAATGCCCAGTGAATATATTAGCATGGATTAGTCTGTCCAGTGTAGCAAAGCTGTTGACTTAGAGGAAAAGAGGGTCTGTGGAAACAGAGCAGGGATAAGATTTGAGGAGGATTATACATGTTGATGCATTGCTGATAGAGGCTGGAAAGAGAAAGCTGATTGGTCTAGATTACCTACACCTGACAGATTCACAAGGATTTTACTAAAATCTTGAGGTCAAGTGTGTTTTAGAAAGCAGAATTTTTCAGCATTTAGATTCATTATTATTAGCCATTTTTATACGAAAACTATAGGACACTAAAGTTTAGACTCATAACACAGCTACTTTGCAAGCAGAAGATAATCAGTACTCACTAAATTGAACATATATTAGATATGTTACACATGGGCTGTCAGGTCATTTAAATCATTTCGCTAGGCAATGATCAAACATTAAGTTTACTTATCCAGGTAGATTAATTTAAAATTCATGTTAATGCACCTAAGAATTTCTTTTTAACTAAGCTCCACACCCAGCATGGAGCCCAATGCAAGGTTAAGATTGAGAACTGAGCTGAGATCAAGAGTCAGATGCTTAACTGACTGAGCCACACAGGCTCCCCAAGAATTTTTCTGTTCCATTATCAAATATGCTACTTATTCTTAAGATGATATTTATATGCATGTATAACTATATATACAAATACATAAATACACATTTATAATTCTATATGACAAAATAGTTCCCTTTGGTGTGCCATTACTGATTGATTACCTATAAAGATGCGTAGGCTAGTGATCATCTAAAAAAGGCTAAGAATAATTTATGTTTGCCTTTGCCTTACAAATGTTAATCATACCTTCTACAGTAGATTAGCTTAATTAAGGGATATTCGTGTGTGGGGGAGAGTGATACATTCAATAAACTATACTTAAAACAGAGGGTAGGCCCAGTTTGGGAGACCATTCATTCATTCACTCACCCATTGTGTTTTGTACTTCCTAAATGTCAGGGACTACTGTTCGCAGTGCTATAGATATATCTAAGGGTTATATTCAAAATATTTAACCACCGGTTGGTACTATGGGTATCAATTAATGAGAACAGACACTGACCAAATGGCACTCTAGAAATGATCACACATAAAAAATAGTCTCTGCCTCCAAAGGGCTTAACATTTCTTGGGGGAAGATTGATGAGTTAATAGGCACTCACCAAACAGTATGACAACAGATCTAACGAGGGTAAACACAGGACAATAAAACTTCAAATAATCCACGAGTTGTCTTTTCCTGTTTATACTCGTACCTCCTCCGTAAGTCTAGACACATTGAAAATTGAAAACCCGAAGGAATCCAATCAACCAAAAATTGTTATCTTCAGAACATGATTTAATGTAAAATCATTTTTAGGGACTTTTTAAGAGAGTTAACTTTTGAGGTTGGCAGTTTTTCTTTAAAAAAAAAACAGGATATACATTTTTCATAGCTGCTAAATCATCCATTTAAACCTACCGTAAAGATCTGTTGCTTCCTTTCAAGTTCCTGTGTTTGTTACATTGCACAGCAAGATTACTGCATGGATCAAATTTCATGTTAAATATGCTTTTAGAAATTGCTGTGATTGAAAACCATCGGAAATCGAAGCAAAAAGATTAGCCCATTTCTATCTGAATCAACCAACTGCACTACCTCCTGTCCTACTTGCTATGATTTGGAATCTAGTCAGAATGCTCAGAAACCAAGGAGTTTAAGGAAAATTGGGTTTTTTGGTTAATTTCTAAGACTTAATTCCTTAGTTTGTTGGGCTCTTAAACATTTTCAGGGTACTAATGAAATTACTGATTAAATTTCCCCAAATGCAAATTTTACCCCTGCAGTCAAATATCAGGATATCTATTTTCTAAAAATATTTCCAGATATGGAGGAAAAAAATATTTCCAGATATGGAGGGAAAAAATTAGAAGTCAAACCCCAATACATAAACAAAATCTATATGCAGTTTTAATGGTACTTAGGAATAAAATTAAATTATGCAAAAACACACATACTAGGCACACGACTTAATATGTATTTCCTAGGTGGCCCACCTCATTCACTGCAATACATGTTTTTCTTCTTATATATGTCATTAGGTATTATGCTGCATGTGTGGTGCATTGCAGATGTTGCTTTGACTCCTAATGTCCTCTAGGTGGCGATCTCTTCAAAGAAGCGATGCCAGCCCTGCCATCTGAGAGAATTGAGCTAGTATCAGCGCCCAATGTTTACACCTTACTTACTATTTTAATGTCCACAGGAGGAAAAAAAAAAATACAATTTGGGACACATTATGATTTTAAATTCTATCACCAAAATCTAACAAAATTGAAGAGATGGACATTATCTATTTTAAAATTTTAAATATATGTTTGAGAAAAGATGTTTCAAAAACATTTGTTTGAATTAAGCTACGTTTTTTCTTTATTAAGAGGTGACTGAAACATTTTACTGAAATTTTAACTTCGGGACCGTCTTTAACTCCTTTTCTAAAGCCCTGACATTATTATTGAATGTGATGCTTCATTGATCTCTTTAGATTGGTAATTGGTTTTTTCCACACTGCCCACAATTGCTCTTTTGTGGATATTCCACTGATAAATAAGGAAAAGTGCATAAGTAGGGCTAAGCCCACTTACATTTGAGACCCTTCCATAATATATGGAAAAGAAAAAGAGGCAATAACACAGAAAAAGAGACTCCTTTGATGCAGTTAAATGGTATAGAGTAAAAAGTATTCTAAAATTCAGAATGATAGGACCTTTTCTTTTTCTTCCCACCTTCTTATTCTCCATATACATCTTCTGGGAAGTTCATCTGTTCACACTTGACGTTCGTATATATGGATTTGCTTTCCTCTGCTTTGGAACTTCACCTTTTGCTTTAGCTTTGTTTGTGTTTAAAATTTTCAAAGCTCCACCTAAGGCTTCAACCTTCCAGAGATGTGGGGCTGGCAACGATGACACAGGACTCCAGGGTCTCTCTCCTAAATGCTGTCACGGAGTAATTTGGAGGAACCAATAATCCATCTAAAAAATATAGATATATAGATAGACATATCTATATCTATAGACTTAAAGTACCAATTAATATTTATGTAGCTATTTGCAAGGCAATTTCACATTTTTTATATACTTTGACACTTTTAACAAACTCAGGTAGTCAGAAAGTAAGAATGACCGCCATCCCCATTTTACAGATAAGCCTCAAAGAAATTAGGGTCTGTGGTCAGGGTTAAAAATTGGCGACTGAAAAAGCCAGGACTCCGAGCCTTTCATTTTTCCTTTATAAGCTCAGTAGGTTTTGGCTCCATCCAGCTCTTTACAAGAAGACTCAAATCCTGCCCCTCCTGCCTCTCCTTGGCCTCCACCTGCCCCAGAGCGTACTGCTGTATTCAGCAAGCGGAGCCGTTTCAGATTTGAAGTGGTTCGTGTCAGTAGCCGCTGGGAGAGGATTTATTGAATCGCCTTATGAGAACCTCCCAACTGTCTGATTGGTGCCCTGAGCAGAGGCCACAAGCAATAAAGGTAAGCAGAGTTCAGTGCACTCTCACCAGAACTTCTGCCAGCGCTCCATTTGGTTCTTTGACAGGGTAATTTGACAGGGTAATTTCCATCTCTCACCATCTTCTCCTTGGCCACGGCTCAAAATGCAACACCCATCATCCGTCCTCCCCGTCCACCCCTAGGGTCCCACTGATGTCCCCTCTCTCTAGTCCTCTCCTCATTGCCCTTCTTCTGTGATCTTCCTCTGTTACCTCTGGAAACCTCCAGTTAGAGCCATAAATTGTAGGGCCCAGTGCAAATTGTAAACATAGGGCCCCTTCGGTGAGAAAGCAGGAGAGAAAGCTTTTTCCTTTCTTCTGCGGTCTCTTTTTAAACCAGTCATGGTGTTTTTTTAAAAAATTATTGAATACCATGCTCCCTCGTGTGACGTACAAGTACAGACCCTCCCAAGAGCCCAGGCCCTGTCCCACCACTTTCGGTGTGGGGCTTGCCTTCCTGACCCCGTCGTCATCCCCAAGCCCCTACTCAGTCCCTCAGTGGGGGCAGCAGCTGTCCCTGAGCAGTGGGGTAGCAGGGTGGGGGAGCAGGTGGCTGAGGCTTTGTCCAGGGAAGCAGGGAGGCTGTGGGGAGGCAGGACAGCAGGTGAGCCAAGGTTCGAACAAGGTGAGCTAGGCTCGAACACATTCTCTGTCGTCCCATCAGATTCCGTTGAGAAAGCAGATTCAGAGACTGATAAGAATTTCAAGGCAAAGTCCACAGAGTATGAACCCCAAGAGCAGAGTCCCCTTCTGAGTGCAAGGCTCTGTTTGAGGGCACTGGGAGCACAGTCTGGAAGCCTGCCTGGCCACCAGGGTAAACAGCTTCCCCGGCATCTCAACCTTTCCACTGAGGGGGCCTTCTGTCTTTCTGAAATCCGGTGCTTCTCCGAGGCACTTGCCTTCCCTTGAAGCTGCCTGAGCACGCACTGCTTATTCTCTCATGTTCATGGCAACAAGGGTTGGGGTAGGAGGCGTAATTCCTGCTCTACGTACCGCCCCCTTATATACCATGAGTCTTTAGCCTAACATGAGTGAGGTGCCATCATGACCACAATGGAAGCCCTTCTACCCTTCTCCCCCTCTCGTCTACCAGGCGCCTAAACACTATCCAGCTTTCAGTGATTGCTTTATTGCCTCCAGAGCCCAGTCTTCCTCTCCCCTCAGAAACCCTGGCATCCCCCCTAGCTCTGTTGGAAACTCCTACCATAACAGCCATTTCAAGGGCCCCACTGGCCTTCATGTCCACCTTGTCAATTCTGCCGTCATATCAGTCTTGCCGCGATTGGGAGCTGTAAGACCAGTGAAATCTTAAGTTCTAACTCCCTGTTCCTTGGCAACTTTCTTCTCTTATTTTGTTCTCTGACCCCTTGCTCTCATAAAGAGAAGCACAACTTTTTAGGAAAAAGGAACAGATTCTTTGGATGGAGTAGAAATAAGGTTTTGATTTTGGCTTGAGGGCTTTAAATTGTCCCATATCAAATTGTCTCATGTTTCACATTTCACAACTTTTGTAGCTGATGTCATGTACTTTTCATAGTGTTATGACATTTCCAACTGTTTTATACACATACACACGGACACACAGATATATACACGCACAATTTCCATTCTAGAAATGTGAGGAAAGAAAATACACTTTCTTCTCTGCTCTCCATCCTGCCAGCTCTCCATGGAGGCTCACTATACATTTTTCTTTTATTTCACTGAGACTCTCAGACCCTCCAACACTCATTTTTCTTTCACTCTGCCAAATCCTTCCTGGCTACTTTTTAATCAGAAATGTGTCAAATTTCATGATCTATCCCTTGACCTGCTTTCTTAAAAATATCCTCAAATCCTTTGTTTTTCCACTGAATCAGCCCAGAAAACCAGGAACTCGGGGTCACTAGCAATGATTAAAAGTAGTACTAAGCATTGCAAGCTTCCTATGTTTCATCTTGGTTTTATCTAATTGAATCTTTACAATGATCTTATGAGGTGAATATAAATATCTCCAATTTACAAAGAAGGAAATGGAGGATCGTTGAGGCTCAGTAACTTGTTCATGTTATTTCTGGAGTTAGAATGTGTGATTCCCAAACTTGAGTATGTGAAACTATCCAGAGATCTTGTTCAAGAAGCTTTCTGGGTCCCACCCTAGAGATTCCGATTTGGGAGTTTGCAAGTGGTCTAAGAACGCACATACTTAACAAGCTTCCCAGATGACTCTGTGAGGCTCAGCTGAGGGTCCCATAATTGTCCTTTCAGCAGGTTTTTATCCGAACCTCCCCTGGAAGAGGAGAGACCATCTGGAGGAAGAAGGCAGCTTGGGAAGCCCTCGCTCTTCCTTTTGGGCCCTGACAGCCCTATTACTGTTGCCCTCTTGCAAGCAAAGTGAGATTGGACAGATCTGTGTCTGAAACCAAATTGACTTTTAAACATAAATCATACAAGGAGTCATATCAGCTTTGTCAGTCAATTATATGAAAAATAGTCTCATGTAAGTTATTAACTCAACTTGAAAGCACAGCATTAGTTGTTAGCAAGTCTAATGGCTTTTCTCTTTGTATTGATTCCTTTTTTTTTTTTAACTGATCTTGACCATTGTGACTTTTAAGAAAATGCTTCAACAGTATCTATAAACTGTTACAATATTTCTACTTCTGACCATGAGAAAGTAAAGCACAGGGGGACATGTACTGACTTCTTTGTACAATTATTCACACAGGGATTACGAGGCAGAAGAACAACATTATAAATCTTGTTAACATGAGATGTTATTAAAACGTCTTATAATTAAACATATGATTTTTAAATGCATGAATAGCAGAAACAGCCAGTATTTTTGTTTGTTTGTTTAATAACCTGTGATTTTTCTGGCTTGTTAATTATCCCTATGTTGTAAACAGTATTGCCTTTGAAAGTCTGGGATCCTACATGCATTATACGATGTTTCACCTTCCCAGAATTCCTATACTCACACGTTAACCTGATTTAACTGCATTCATAGTATTCAGTGAATCTGAAGAACCTCTGAAATGTTATATTCCATTTTTTTCCCCTTCTGTCAGTGGCTGCTTTATTAGATGTAGACAGCTGGGATAGCATATGTTTCTTTAAAAGAAACCTTTAAAATTTAAAATTTGAAGAACACACTTTTTAAATCCACCAAAAAAGTAGGGTGAGTTTTGCTTCTCGTGAGATTTATGAGACTTCTTAAGAAATTTCAACGCCGACATGTCAGGAGCCTTCCTCTCCCCTTGAAGGCACAACGTAATAGAAATTAAGCCCAGAGATGTTTTCATTAATTTTTGGTGCAGTTTCATATAAATCATTTAAATTAATGGCATTATATGCCTTCATTTCTAAATCAAAGTTGATGATGCTTGCCCTGTTGCCTTAGAGTATATATTTTGAGACCAAATGAAGTAATGAAAGTAAAAGCATATCGATAAAGGTGAGAGGCAAGCGAGGGGAGAAAGCGTGTTTATTAGTCATTCATTTTGTGTCAGGCACGAGGCCAAGCATAACACATACATTGTTTTCATTTGAACTTCACGGTCTCTTCCGTAGAGTGGACATATTATTCCATATTTTAAGGACAGGGTAGTAAGGCTCTAAGAAATTAAGTAATTTGCTGAAGGCCAAAGAGTCAGTCGAGGAGCCTCGATTAGCACACTGCCTCGGTTCATCTTCCACAAGTATCCAGAATGCAGCCACTCCTCCCCACCCCCACTATTACTACCCTGGCATGAACTGCCCCCACGGAGCTTGCCTAGACCACTGCAAAAGCTTCCCTCTTATTCTATTTTTGCCTTTGTCTCCCTACAATCTGTTCTTAACACATAAGAGGGAGCCTTTTAAAATTGGTCAGATCATTCACACCTCTGCTCGGAACCCTCAAATAACTTCCTCACTCATTCAGAACAAGTGCCAAAGTCCTTAGTGAGTCATAAACCCCTATGCATTATCTAGGATCCTATCTCCTATTATTTCTTTGGCTTTGATCTCTTAGGACTGTGGCCCTCGCCAGCTGCACGCAGCCACACTGCCCAGCTGCACAGCGGCCCGCACTTCCCGCGCCTCACACGGTTCCCCAAGCGCTGCTGTCAGTGCTCCTTCTTGGGGTTTCGCATGGCACTGTTCTCTCCCACAAAAATTCGCTCTCCCGAGCTGCCCACTTGGGTCTCCTCCTCATCTTTTTCAAATATTTCTTCAAATGTCCCCTTGTTAATGAAGCTTTACCTTAATTGCCTCATTCCCAGCTCCCACCCTGGAGCTTTCTGTCCCTTGCCTCATCTTCTCCTTGCAACATACCACCATCTGCCACAGGGGGGAAACAGCTTCTCCCACCCCCAACGAAGAGATCAACATCCTGAAGGTAGGTGCTCTTCGGTGTTTTCACTGTAGTATCCCACCTGGGAGGGTCCTGAGTTCTTGTAATTGCTCTTGGATGAAGGAGCTCTCCCTCACCAAGGTAAGTACCTTCCCGCGGAGAGCCTCCACTCAGGGACTAGTGGATGACGGTATGAAGGACTGGACCCCTTGCCACAGTCTGGGGCAATGCGGAAAGGCCATCGAGCTCGAGAGCTCTCAGGAGACAGGCTGAAGGCTTTTGCAGAATCACATATTTACAACTCAGCTTGTCCCTCTGCCCAGTGATGCTGCTTTCACTTTTCTCAAAATGTTGTTCCTGAGAGCACAGCATGATAATCATCGTGCAAGCAAATCCCCATCTCAGACTTTGTGTCCTTGGGAACACAATCTAGGCCCCAGTACCAACAAAAAAATCATGCCATATGGTAGGTGCATGAATAAATAGCATTTCAGTAAATAGCTGAATGGATGAACGAATGAATGAACAAATGAATGAACGAATAAACTAAGATAATGGTTAAGAATCTGTACTCTGTATTCTGGAGTCAGAAAGATCTGCATTGGAATCCCCACTCTTCCTCTTAATTCCTGTTGCTTAGAATTACTTACTTAACAATTTTCCTCATCCATGAAAGAGATTATAATAGTACCTTTCTTAGAAACTTTTTTGTTAGGATTAGATGAGAGAAAGTATATAAAGCTCCCATCCTAGTACATGGAGCATTTGAGTTTTTAATAGATGCTGTAAAAATAATTATTACTGTTACTATTTCTGCAAGAAATGTGTTAACTTCCTATGTCAAGAGTTATTTCTTTCTATAGTTTGATTCAAATCTATTACCAGGTGAGAATAAGAAGGACATAAGCAGAAACACTTTTCTTTGTCCTCCCGAGGGAAATATATTTGAGAGTGAAGTTGAGAAATATGAAAATAGTCATGGTGGACACAGGTTAAACAGATTAAACAAAACTATAGTCACAGTTTCTTGACCAGAAAAATAATGGAATATACCAGTACGTATTCTAATTCTGTTAGAGTGGTTAAAGGGGCAATTAGTCTGGTCTCTGTTTCTAGACTGACTTAGTTAAGCCAGTCAAAGCCGTCTGTCATCTGAATGATTCTAACAGATACATACGAAGGAATATTTCAAGATCTCTTGCTAAAGTTCGTTCCAGTGTTTAATCCCTTGGTACCAACGGGTTCTCCTTCAAATAACTTTTAATCTGTTTTAAAATTTTTAATCTATTGCATCCGGTTTTGGCTACTATACGAATGCAGGACCACTGATCTCAGTCTTTTGAGCCTCAAATACAGTACTTTAATTAATCAGTGAGTTATTTACTGAGCCTCATGCCAAATCCTGGGCTGGGCTTCATGACAAGTTCTAATTCATGTTCCTCCTTGCTGTTCTCTGACCTCTTTGGAGGCCCGGAGTCCCTTTCATCTTTTCTAATTGTCTTATTTTCCTTTCTGTAGATCTTCTTTGAATGAGCTCCAATTCCTCTACAACTCTCATAAATACTTCAGGAAAGGCTTGATTATTGCCAAATAGGGGAGAAAGATTACTACTCATGATAAGCTTGTCATACTCCTATTAATATACTCCAGCATAATGTTAGCTTTTTAAATAATTGCTTGAGGCTGCTGAATCATCCGATTTGTGTTGTATGATGAGTTTTAAGCCATTTTCCCCTCAGTACTTGCACACAAAGTCTTTCTTAAATCAATTGAATTTGTTTTTTGTTCCTCACGGTACTACCTTTCACTTACCCTTTTAAATGCAGTCCTAGTTTCTTAAAGTTGTTTTCTTCTGCATATTCAAGTTAAATTCTCATTTTTTTTCAAAAACCGGCAATTCTTCTATACTCTTCCTAGTTGAGTTCAATTCAACCCAATATTTGGTGCCTATTATGTGCCAGGCATTGTGCTAGATAGGTATTATGGCCATAAAATGGTTAAACACAGGCCTTATCAAGAAGTTCTCAACCTAGAGATGACAGAAAATTCCAGGTGCCGAAATAGGAAAATGCATGCATTCAGAGGGAGGTCCCTCGGTGGTTTGCTTGTGGAGGTAATGCTAACGTGAACTGTAATGATTAAATGGGAGTTAAGTAATGAAGAAGATAGGAGCCCAGCATTCCAGGCAAAGCGTACCTACTATCCAATTAAAAGTTTAGAGATTTAAAATAGTAAATGTATGTGGGGATTATAATTAGCTTCTCATCACTAGTACAAAATACAAGCTGAAGAATGGTGAGAAATTTAATAAACATCATTTCAACCTAAGGAACAAATAAAATATTATATAGTCTTTGTCCATCTGGTGGTTAATCGCCATAAACACTGACCCTCTTTATTTGCAGAGGCTTTGTTTATGAATTTGCCTACATGCTAAAATTTACCTGTAACCCCAAAATCAATATTCAGGTGCTTTTGTGGATATTGACAAACGTGTGCAGAGTGGCGAAAAAGTTAAGTCAACCAACCTGCACACTCCTAGCTGAGGTCAAACAGGATGACTCCTTTGCTTTCTCATCTCAGCTCTCATGCTCTAAGCAAGTATCCTTTTTGAGGCCTACTTAGTGCCATGTGTTTTTGTATTTTGTGTTTTGGTGATTTTACTGCTTAAAAATGGGCCCTGATATTTACAGCAGCTTTACCAACAATAGCCAAACTATGGCAAGAGCCCAAATGTCCATCAATTGAAGAAGTGATAAAGAAGATGTGGTATATATAAACAATGAACTATTACTCAGCCATCAAAAAGAATGAAATCTTGCCACTGGCAAGGACATGGATGAAGCTAAAGTGTATGAGGCTATGAGAAATAGAGAAAGACAAATACCACAAGATTTCATTCATATGTGGAATTTAAGACACAAAACAGATGAACATATTGGAAGGAAAAAAAAAGAGAGAAATGGAAACAAACCATAAGAGACTCTTAACAAACCATGAGAGAACAAACTGAGGGGTGCTGGAGGGAGGTGGGTGGGGGATGGGCTAGATGGGGGATGGGTATTAAGGAGAGCACTTGTGATGAGCACTGGGTATTACATGTAAGTGATGAATCATGAATTTCTGCACCTGAAGTCAATTTTACCATATATGTTAACTAACTAAAATTTAAATTAAAACTTCAAAAGATAAAATGGGTCCAAAGAGTAGTCCGTATTGTTCTCTAGTGTTCCTAAGTGCAAGAAGGGTGTGCTGTGCTTTATGGAGAAGATATGGATGTTAGATAAGCTTCCCAATTAATAAGGCTAAACTAGCAAGGAGTGGGCTCCATCTCCAAGCAAAATCATGGCAGTGCCTAAACTTCTGAATCTTCTCTATAGGAAGGGTAGCTTCTGCCCTCTCCTGTCATGCTTTCAGTGCATTGTCAGTATTGTCAAGCCATGCTTAACTTTGAGCTTTGCCACCCATGAAGTCCTGGAGTGAAAAGTACGTGCAGTGAACCTGTGCCAACCACATATCTTTCTCCCAAAGTGGGCACGGACTGCATTTGCAGACATTCGATGAGTCCTTACTGATCATGCACGTAATGGCGACATTGTTGATGATGAAAAGCAGGAGCAAATGTTGCACACTCACCTACCACGGAGCAGCTGCCCCCGGGCGAGGAAGAACACGTGCTTTGAGGGCATATTCGAAACTATGAAATCAATCTGATGCTTAGCCAACTGCTTCCTCCCCCATGGCTCTGTACTAGGATCAGTTGCCGAGAACACAGTCTCTGTCCACAAGAAGTTTACCATCTAGTGAGGTTTTAGGGTTTTGACAATTGTTTACTATAATGTATATTAAAGAGACACAAGGAAAAGGGATTAAAGTGCTATGGGGTTTTAATGGTGATCAAGAGCGTACCTGGTAGTGGGGAAAAGAATATCTACAACAAGCTTTGAGCTAACCTTGGAAAGAACATGTCGCAAGGCAGGAGAGTATGAGGCATTCAAGGAAGACAGCATCCAACTTACTCTGGAGTAGAGACTCCATCAAGGTAGGAAACAGGAACTGTGACAAGAAAAGCAAGGCTGCGCTCAAAGGCAATGGAGGTTTTTGAGCAGGGGAATTATACGAGGAGCACCCCGCTTTAGGAAGTTCTATCTTCTGGCATTGAGCTGGAGCAGACGCAGGAACAGTTCGATGGTTCTGGATGCAGTTCCTGAGAGGATTTTGAGGCCCCCGGGGAGGCAGCGGCAGGAGAAGTGGAAAGGGGGCAGACATGGCAAGTTTTGCAGAGCCTGCGTACATAGGAAGCGGAGCCTCACAGACTGAGCTGTGCTGGCAGAACGCATGAGTCATTCGTGGTCATAGGAAATTCAGAAGCAACTCACTGAATTCCATTCTATAAAGTTGAGTTTAAAAGTATCAACGGATATCTAAGTGAAAATGTGCAAGTGGGTGGCTGGCACACTGGGTATGGGTCATGAGAGTAATTGGAACAGGATTATTTGAAAGACATTGGCTTAGAAAACAGTCTTAAGTCCTATAAAGTAAAAAGCCTTTCATTATAAAGTGAAAACAATACAAATATAGGTTATAAATGTAGAAATGTATACATAAAAATATATAGCATATAAACATGTATTTACATGTGCTGTTTGACTGAAGTCTTGGTGTCATTCTGTGGGTCAGTTGTTAGGGGGTGAAAAAAGGGGAGAGAACTCTTTTATTTAGAAATCAGAAAGGAGGGGCGCCTGGGTGGCTCAGTCAGTCAAGCGTCTGCCTTCGGCTCAGGTCATGATCTCAGGGTCCTGGGATCCAGTCCCCCATCGTCCAGTGGGGCTCCCGGCTCAGCAGGGAACCTGCTTCTCCTTCTCCCACTCCCCCTGCTGTGTTCCCTCTCTAGCTGTCTCTCTGTCAAATAACTAAATAAATCTTTTAAAAAAAAAAAAAGAAAGAAAAGAAATCAGGAAGGAAAAACTATGAAAAAATACCGCCCCACACCCACACAAAAAAGGAGTAAAGGAAGAAAATGAGGCTGGAGGGTGGTGGAAAGGGCTCTTAAATTTCAAAGGCTCTTTTCTTGCTTTGCCTAAATCCAGGTGCCTATTATTTATTTCTTATCTGGATTGTTAGACCAGGATTCTCTCTGGTTTTCCGGCCTTTCTTTCCACTCATTACGCTCCATCATCTGCTAGAGCGATCGTGAAAATGTCAGCTATAATGTTTTGCTCCTTTGCTTAAACACCTCCAGTGGCCCCTCCTTTCTTATCACAACAGGAAAGCCCCCTGAGGCCTCATTCCCACCACCCTTGGCTCCAAGCTCACTCTAGGGCACCTGGCATTTTTCAGACCCTGCAATGTGCGTTCAGATCCATGGAACTTTTCTGGTGTTATTTCCGCCAACAAGCCTCCCGAAGACTCCTAGCAAAATTTTATTTAGCCTACAAGTTCCAGATCAGACACTTCTCTGATTTCCATATCCCAAGCAAATGTTCAGTCCGGTTTGCCCAAGTAGCCAGCCCAGACTGATGTGGGATTAATAATTTCAGCTAACTCTTTCTGCTCATGGGAGCCTGCCAGGACTGATTCTTTGGAAGGTATTATATAATATTAAGCAACCAAACATGGAATAGCTCTAGGTTAGTTGGTTGGTTTGCTTTTAGCAAAAATATTAGGACACTTGTAAAATGAAGCCCTATCTATGTTCATATCTGAGGAAATTTAATTGCAACCTACCTTGGGTGTATATGAAACCCATGAAATCATAACTAGGGTTTTTTTTGCATTCTGTACCACCTACATCAGCTCAGACATGAAGTATGTCACGAAGAACAGCAGCTTCAACAAATATTTGCTGCAAACAAGGGTCTGCTTCAATGTATGTCTATTGTGAAATAGATGATAAAAGTACGGTCTTTCGATCAGCCCTTCCTTATAACATAGACACAACCAGATTATAAACATTGTCCATAAGGTTATATTTGAATTTAAATAACAACTATAGGGATACGAATTTATAAAATAAGAACAGTGTTTAGTTTGATTCCTTTGAGGCATGACACAATATGCAGTTTCAGAAGCACAAATTGAACTTTTAATTATTACTCAGTGGGTGCGATCTTAAAGCCAGTTGGCTGTCTATCAATTGAGTTCTCTAAACAGATGAAAGGGTTTACTTACTGAAGATACAACACAGGCAAGAAAAACTTTGAGAGCTTCAAGCCATTAAAATTACATTTCACTTTTATCCTTTTATTTTTTTTTTAAGATTTTATTTATTTATTTGATAGGGAGAGAGAGAAAGAGAGAGAGAGAACACGAGGCGGGGAGGGGAAAAGGGAGAAGGGGAAGCAGGCTCCCTGCTCAGCAGGGAGCCAGATGCTGAGTGGATCCCAGGACCCCAAGATCATGAGCTGACTGAAGTCAGGTGTTTAACTGACTAAGCCACCTAGGCGGCCCTCACTTTTGTCCTATTAAAAATTTCTATGAGATCCAGCATCTACCATCCCACAGCAGAGTCAACACGACTTTCCAGGCTTTCCCACCAAGCAAGAGTTTTATGCTCTAGGCAAATTATAATGCAAATATGTATTTAAAATAGTTGAATTACTGAGGACAAGTTGTACCTTGTACTTCCCAAGAATTTTTCCAAGATAGTTTTGTTGTTGTTACAGAATGAGGCAAAATTAAATAAATTTGATGGTTTGAGGAAATAAACTTTCCAAAAAGCAAGGTAATTAAAATATCGCTGAGTCCTGAAGAAATTTTGATAGATGCATTATTTCTGCATTAGAAAAATTCACAGCTTCACACCTTAATGGAAATTTCGCTTCATCTTTCCTTCAGACCCTCTCACCCTCCGCTTTGTGTAAAAGTGTTTCCAGTCAACCCTATCATAACTATGGCTTTTGTCTCATAGTGTCTATCCACCTCAATTCTTTCGTCACTTCTGTTATGTAGATACGCAACTCCAGTTATCCATTTGCCACTGAAAGAACCCATTCTGCACTGACTCATGCCACCTTACTCCTTTTCTCCCCAATGCATGAAGGGTAAAGGACATAAAAATAAATAAATAAATCTCACTCTTTCCCAAACTGTTTGGAGCCCCTTTCCTTTATCACCTTTATCTGTCTTGCAAATAGATACACACTTTTTCCGCCATGGCTTTATTTTTTCTCTAACGCCAAACCGGAAGTTATGGCATGGTCAACTCTCTTTACTTCATACTACTACTTTTAAGGACATTTTGAAGGATCACGTTAAACAATATATACCTATCAGATCAAACCCATCTCATTTTTCTGTATCACTCTTTTAGAATCATTCTTGGTGATATCCCCTCACTTACATATTTCTCCTTCGGATTGCTCGTGGCAGCAATTTTATCCACTGAAGCACCCAAGTTCCTTAAGACTACTTACCTCCCCCCCAGTGCAGAATTACTGTCCCGTGGCTCATCATGCTGGAAGTAACAATTAGAAGGTGTCGTATCTCCTCGGAGATCTCTAACTCTGCACCTTCTCTCTTCAAACGTAGGTTACTTTCAATTTAATACTCTCACTCAGCTGCTCTGCAACCTAATAAGCAAAAATATAATGAAAGCATTTAGAATCCTATAACAACAGAGGTTTCTACAGCAGTAACCTTATTCCTCTCCTACTAAGGTTTTGGCTCAATTACTTCAGTACTAGCACAATAAAAGCCCTCATCTTCCTGACACTTGTCAATTTCACATCAGAATTCCTTCCTAGTAGCACTGCCTAAGTTCCTCTAACAAGCCCACAGAGTAATCCTTAGGAAAGATGCAGAACCATGGGGAACTGAACAATTATAGAGTCTTGCTTTTCATTTTTAGCTGGCCTTTGCCACCGTCTGGTGCTCTGATTATTCATGTATAATTAATTCCCCAGTGAATTTTCCATACTTCCTAGTCTATGTCTGCTGAAGGGTTCCTGGAAGTCTTCAATCTCATGATTCCTTCAATCCGCATAGTTGGCATTTAGATTTATTTTATAGAGATGAGTCTATTTTCATAAGCAATCAACACTAACCCCTGAGATGCTAACACTGTATGAAACTAGAGGAAGCTGGGACCAAAGAACAATCCACACCAGAAGATTCTAACACATGTGACAGTGGGGCAAAAAAGGTTACAACCACTGCAGTCCATGAAGGCAAAAAGCTTGAGAAATTTCCAGCCTGAGAGTAAGGGAATAGAAGTATTCTAGGTCATCAGTACAAGGAAGGAGACTCAGTAAGGTCAAGTAGATCCTCCTTGAGAGAACAGGCGAGAATCTGAAAGCCATAGGAAAGGGATCTGAAATACAATCTTGGGAATATGAAATAGGACCAGAAAAATGAGGCTTCAGAACTCAGCTCCAAAGAAAATGAATGGGTTATTAAGCGTAGCCTGAGACTTAGGGCTCAGAAGCAAGAATGATCTTGATGCCAAATAATGTCTTCTGAGGTCAGGAGCCTAGAGCTAAACCACTCCCAGGACACAGAGGGTGAACTAGATCCACAATAAGATGGAAATAATCCTGTGTCGGGAGCCAATAAGAATGACAATAAGAATGAAGAAATGAAGAGAATCAAGTCAAATCGCATCTTGGCACAGAGTCTTTTATCCCCTTCCCCCCATATCTTTGCATCAATATATATTTGTATCTTTTTAAAAATATTCTTCAGATTCACAAAAGAAAATTCCTCTAAATAAAACTGTTTTGTTTTTTGTTTTTTTCAGATAAGGCATTTGATCTTGAAGACTTCATGGAGGATTTCTTGAACTATTTTAATTGTCTCTGTTTAAGAGCTGTGTCTTATGTCAGTATGGACTCGTTATGATTTCAGTTATCCATGCATATGATATTTTAAGGGTCATGTTACTAAGAGGAAGACAACCGGCAACTTGTTATAATATTGTCATTTTACTGATACAGGATGAAGGGTGGTCTTAATTTAGATTCATTGAGTAGCTCTTATCCTGAGAATAGCTATAGTTTCATATGAGTCCCTCTTTTGTTTGACTTCTAATGCTTGATACCATTCACTTGGGTTACAGTATCGAAATCCCTCTGCATAACTAGAGAGGCTTGTTGGAAGGTCATGAAGGGCAATAAAAGGATCAAAATTATAGGATGTCCCTGTGTCTCTAGCAACTGAGGCTGCAAAAGCCAGTCAACTAATCTTTTGTTTGCAAAACCCACAATATTTTATTAAGAAAAATAAAGTCAACTTCCACTTGGATTATAGGCCACACCTTTCTACTTTCTTCTAGAACACTGTTATTACAATGCTCTTTCTAGCCATCTCATAGGAGTTCCTGACCTTCTGCCTTCAATTTCCTCTAGTCTCTGCTTTTCTAAAAAAAAAAAATAAATAAAAGTCTGTTTGTTTGTCTGTTTGCTTGTTTACTTGACTTTGCTTCCATTTTAACTTTCTTCTTCCTCTTCCCTGGCAACTTCTAAGTCAAGTACCGTTGTCAGACAATCTTGAAGAAATCATACTAAGTCATTTCAGCCTCTATCTTTAATATAAAAGAGTTGGGGTAATGAACCTTAAATATCTTCTTGTAAGAAAGTTCTGTAATTCTAAAAGTATGTTTTTAAAGATATGTAATTCTAGAGAATTTTTATAACTAAAACCTACATAACGGAAAACTTGGTATACTCCCTATTTTATAAAGAAGAAACTAATTATTGTTTAGGACATAGTATGTGACTGAACACTATTTTTTTCATTAATATATACTTTCCCAATTCGTAACATCAGTATGTAATATATGAGCTACTAAGCAGGGATCAGGGGTCATTATTTTTAAGAAAATGAAGCATAATTCTGTAAATATATATAGTGTAATACCATTCTATCAATATTATATATATTTTTCAAAGTATCTGGCATTTAACGTACCGAGTAATTGCTGCACTAAAACTTCAGTTTGAGAAATGTGAGCATCTATGGTGCATGTCAATTACGGTAGCAGTAGGTATAAGCTATTTTGACCTATTTACTCCTTAACTTGGTAGAACGGGGAACCAAAGAAAGTCAAAAATATCCAACATGTACACAGCACTTACTATGTGTTCAGACAGTGTCTTATTTATAAACATATATATATATTTTTTATATATCAACTTAGTCTTCACAACAACCCTAGGAGATACCTACTTTAGAGACGAACAACCAGAGGTTCAAAGAAGTCAAGTACCTTGCTGAGGTATGTGGAAAATTTGGAATTCAAATACAGGCAGTGTGGACCACGTTTCTCTTCTAAGGGTGCTTTCTTCTGTCTCACGTCAGGACCCTCTTTCCTGTCCATCTCCCGGCTTTGCTCGTCTCTTCTTTGTTTGATTAACCTGATGTCTCTCTCATTTCTGCAAGATGGCCACCTATGATCCTGATGGAAAGATATACACTTTCCCTTATTTCCAGGTGAAAAGTTCCAGGAGGGAAAGTAGTCAGGCTACCCTGATCTCTATGGCCAAGAAAATGTGGTGCTGCGATTGGCTGGGTTTCAGTCACGTGACAAACCTTCTCCAGCAGTGATCCATCCAACTAACACCACTTAAAAATGGTATTAATTTTAGAAATAGCAATCTTTGAAGTAGGTTCTAGAGTGGGCCAAATGAGAATTGAGAACTGTGAGAAATGAGCTTACCCCATTCTCTATTTTTGTTTTGTTCTGTTTGTTTGTTTCTGGGGAGTGTCATTCAAACCCAAATTTTGAGGGCCAAAGAGAACCCCAGCCAGGTTCCTTGAGTTCTCAGTTATTTCAGCTGACACAGCTCTTTCGATCTGGCCCCAGGAGTTCTTGTGGCCCCAAATCTTTCATGGCCTCAAAGAATAAGCTTAGTATAATGTACATGCCTCTAAATATATTGGGGGGGGGAAGGAAAGAGTTTTGGTATGCCTTATGAGTGTTTTTCACCTGCTGATGTTTTCAGAATAAAAATTAAGTGAAGAGTTGTATTTTTCCCCAATTTCCCTAGACATCAGACTAATGTTTCCTTGAGTGGAAAATGATAAAAAGACAGATTTCTATCACAGGATGCTTGGGCTTTACACATTTAATTATTTATGTATTATACAGTTGACCAAATTCTGTTTGCTCAAGAATGCCGTGCTTATGAAATGGGATAATTATGTAAAGAACCTAGAACCTAAGAAAACATCACTATAGGTCCCTTTCTTTCCTATAAGAGTAGAAATGCGTAGAAAAAGGATCAGTCATCAGTGTTCCTTTCCAATGTCTAATTTAATGTATGCCACCTCCATGTACTTGTTCCCAAAGTTTTCAAAAACAGTGAGTGCAACATGATGCCAAGGTCAGTGGTTTACAAAATACGATTTCCCCTGATTAGCATCACCACCGTACCTGGACACTTGGAAATGCAAATTCTGGGGCCTGACCCCCAGACCAACTAACTGAATCTGAAACTCTGGGGAGGTGGGGTCCCAGCAAGGTTTTAACAAGCCCTTCAGGTGATGCCCATATCTACTGACCTTAGAAAACACTATCAGAGGGACTTTGTCTCTCCCTTTTGCAGGCCTCCTTATCTGGCCTTAGTGATAATGGACTACGTTCTTTACTAATTAGTATCTAAACGGGAATTTATACCAGAGAGCTAACAATCGGATTCTCTTCTCAAACACAGAACGTATCATCAGCTCTTCAACAGAATTGGGGAAATATTTCTTGGCTTAGATATTTTGTGTTTGCCAATAACACTCTGATTTGACATCAATACTATGTTCCCTGGATCTTGCTTGTGGTATAAGGTGCTTATCCCTTTGGGGACTGCTATGGTCTGCTTCAGTGGCGATCCATAAATTCAATGGGATTCTTTTCACAGTTTGATTTCTCATTGAGTGGAGCTCCCAGTTTGTCCTTGCACTGCCCATGTAAAATATAAACATTTAAACAGTGGAATAAGTTATTGAGGGACATTTTTGGTTACTACTCTGGGCAATTTTCAGGAATGCTCTCTGAAGGCACTATTCACCATTTTTTTCTGACAGTATGTCTCTAGTGTATTATTCATAAATATTTGATTCACTTGCAGGCTAGGAATCTCCTAGTAGATGATATAAGATGCCATGTTTTTGTACCAACCAGTTGGATCATCCCTCATAGAAACTAGCGTACACCCTTCCAGTGATACAGTGTAGTCAGCTCCAACTCAATATACCACAAAGCCCCGTGGCAGACAGGCAAGGCTTGTTGATTCAGGTAGGGTTAGTTTTGTTATGACAGTTGAAGTTATGCATCATTATGCATTTCCTGTCTAGTTTTAAGAGTGAGTCCATACTTACTCACCTAAGTAACTTTACGGCCTGACAATTTGCAGGTAAGTAGTTCATCAATGTATACTTTTCTGCTGTAAAGGACAAGCATCAGCCATGTATTTATATCAGGTCTATACGACAGGGTCTACCTATACCCAGTTATTTTGGCTGCGACTAATACTCAGTTGAGTCACTCCAAGAAAAAACATTGAAATAGAACGTAAGAATCCATTTTCCAATGTCTTAGCTAGGATGTCACATTTATTGCATCATTCAAAAACTTGTGCGAAAATTCCTTTCAACTGTGAACTTGGGGTCTAGGAGTCCCCGTTGATATAGAGTTCATGAAGCCAGCCTTTGAGAACTGAATTATGTTCCAGGTGTTGATCATAGAGCTGAAGGGACACTGTGAGGAAGCATCCCCTGGGACCACTTGGAGGTGAGATGGGTTTGGCAGTACCCCAGACACACACTTGGGGGCAGGTGCTTCGAAGTCTGACGATGCTGACCGTGGATGACTGCTGTGTATGATATTCCTTTCAAGTGAGCACCGTGTAGACAGTCTTCTCATGAGAATTTAGCTCCCACACAGCTCCTGGCATTCAGATAAAACTTCATTCCTTGGAAACTTCTGGGCCTCGACTTTACTCGTGTATGTTCTCCAAGCTTAGGGCTCCCAGCATTCAGGCTTTCCTCCATGCTTTTCCTTTATTCCCAGACTACTTTGGCATCCTATATAAACTCCTTTTTTGCCCCTTTATACAAAACTCTCTTCTCTCCTTTTGTCTCTTTTTGGACAATAAGGTGGATCCTGTTTATTTGTTCAAACTTGAACCCCAATTATTACTAACAACAAAACTGCCTCCTCCACTCCACTAGAGGGCAGTGAAAGCTCAATCTTCCTAAAGACCATTGCTTGGTATCCTGTGGCTAGTCATGGGGCTCTCAGGTGGCTTTAAGCAGATGTCTTGGGTTTTAAAATGGGTGAGGAAGAGGGTGTTCAGAAGTAAGAACCATATGCAATATAAACTTCCGTTTTATTTGGAGAAATACTTTATTCCTGAAATCTAGCCAATAGGCTTTTCTACTTCAACCAGTGTATGAATAAAGGAAGCTATGGATGGCCTGAGTGTGCTATGAAAGGATTTTGAGTACATTGTATGAAAACTTCAGCCAGTGTGCTACTTAGAAACTGGCTGGAGCACCTTCCCAGACCACAGTCACTTCTAAAAGACGCGCTCTCTGTGACAACACTGGCTGCTGAGCTGTCGCGTGTGTAACAAACGGTCCCTTGACTCCAGGCTGACCAGTCAACAGTGATCTCTGTGGCCTGACTTGAAAAGATGACTCAGGCCTGTCCAATTCCTGCTTCTGTAAACTTAAATTTGGAATAAGAAACACATTAAATATTTTCCAGTTACTCGTCAGAGTTTAAGGTGAAAGTTATGATACAGAGGAAAGGCCCAGGGAAGCCATGATGGGCAAACAGAAGTTCCAAGGACGGGGGAGATAGGGATGCAGCTGATGTGGTGTCGAGAAGCAGATGGAATCTGGGGAGGGAGGAGAAAACAGGAGAAATGGGTGATCGGAGTTTCCCATGGGTTTCCACTTCCTGTATATGCATATCTTTATATAACAAGACATGTACTCTCAACCAGTTTTGATTTTAAGAATTCAGCTGCATTTTGATGTATTTGAAATAGTCGCTTGAGCCTTTTTTGGGTCTTTCTATACCAGGTTCCTCTTGTTCCTCATATATTCACAACCTTACCAGAGCCCTTCCCTCAATAATTAGAGCTAAAATATTTTGAAGTCCCCTTTCTTACTGCTGCCGACAGTACCACCTTCCCAGCATTCTGATGATGGATGGCCATTGCCGAATCGTCTTTCTGTAGAAATCTGAAAGACTCTTTTTGCCAGAGAGATAGAGAATTTGGTTGATTTTTTCCAAGATGATCCCCTTAACTGGTGATTCCCCTACTGGGAATCTCTTAGTTCCTTTTCCTCTTTGCTTCTGGCTCCTGGAATGGTCTTCGTTGCTTTTTTTTTTTTTTTAATATTGAAATTGTTTTAATTGAAATATATTTGACGTATAACATTGTGTAAATATAAGGTATACAGTGTGTCAATTTGATGCATTTATATATTATAATATGTCTTCTATAGTGACAATTTACGCTTCTATTGTATTACATAATTATCAGGTCTTTTTAGTGATTAGAATAATTAAGATCTAGGGGTCTTCTCTTTAAGGCTGGCTTTCTCTGAGAAGTCCATCAGCAATCTGTCTTTTCAGGTCTTTCCTGAACTAGCCAAGTGTTATAGGCTCTTGTTTCACCCCCACTTATTTCCAGAGGAAGAGAGATTAACTTATTGTTCCTGCAAGTTCAAGATTAACACGATATACCCTCTTCCTTAACTTTGAATATACTAGCAAAGCTCCGGATAGAATCTTCCCCTGGACATTCTTTTTATTTGTCACCTGTGCCCTTCAAACGACTTTGACCTCCTGTAAGGAGAAACCATAGACCGTCTGTACTCAGATGTATGTCATAACTTCTCCATATCCTTTATCCTAGGAGCCTGGCCCACAAGAGTCAATCTTCCTCTATGAATAGAGATCTTACTAGAGATCTTAAAGTAAAATACCATTGTAATTCACCACACGATTCTATTCTTCTTGGCCCTGATTATATTGTATCTGTCATATCTGCCTTTTAGGATTCCTTTCATTGAACACCGGGATAGAGTCATATGTTGTGTATTTGGCCCCTTTTATTTTGTCCAGATTCACCCTATAGAATCAGCGGTATGAGATGAAAAATAGGGTTCTAACTGCTGGAGTGTGCCACGGTGAAAATATGAGGACACTCATATTGAGATACAGAATAGTTTATATGATAAGCAAAGCTTCAAGTCAGGAGTCAATGGAGAAAGGGCCAGTAATTTGAAATAAATTAATTTGAATTTAGAGAAGCAAATGATCTTTGGACCAAATGCCAATCTGCAGTATGGGATTTCCTTCTTATTTTATAAGAATGCTACCTGCACTATTTTAATAGCTCCTTAAATGATTTATCGCATTCACTTTCTTGTCCCATGATCCCCTTACCACCACAATGTGATGTTTTTTTACCAAAATAGAGAGGACATCAAGTCAGTTCCGTTTTTAGAAACCTGCAGGGGCTTTCCATTGTTAAGCAAGACCATCACACACATCTAAGGTCATTTTAAGCGTCTAGATTGATCCATCCTCTAGATTGTGTCCACTAGTTCTTTTTAAAATGCAAACCTCGCCTTATACTAACAACTTAAGTTAACCCTTTAATGACTGCCAGCACCTACTGAGTAGTGAAGCTGAGGCCAATATGAGTGAGTAAACTGTTCACAACTGATACCGCCTGAGGGTCCCCTAACAAAGAAGTTTGGCCATGTCTCTGTTTTTCATGATGACCCTTTGTCTGGAATATTTTTCCTTTTCTCTTTGGATAATTTCTTTTCATTCCTCAATACCTAGGATGGTATTGACTCCACACTATGTTTTCTTTATTACTTTGATGTGCCAAAATGATGTGTATCTCCCTCCCCAAAATTGAAATTTTGAAATTTCTTATCTTTGTGTCCCCAGCAGAGCTTTGTGTCCAGCGTATTATATGCTTCACTGAAGGACTTGTGCTGGAGACAGAGAGAAAAGAGAGTGTTTAGCTGTCAGCCCTTTCAGAGATTAACTCAGCTGCAGAAAGCCACCTTGGCCAAAGTCATGTCTCTTTCAGGGTTCCTCATTCAATGAATATTTAATAAAGGGCATAGAGGTCTGGCTATTTGCTTCAATTTGGGACAACTCTAAAGGCCAGTCTAGCTTTAGAGCCTCCTGTAGAATTGCCCAAGCTTGTTGTTGGACATGCAATGCTCCTTGACTTTTCTCTCAACCTTATCCGTCTTCCTTGCCCTCCCTTTCTCAGGTGTTGATATCAAGGCGCTGCCTCATGATCTATAGGAAACATTTCATCTCAGACTCTACTTACTGAGGAATTCACCTGGAGCTGGTGTCGGGAGTGATCTAAGGAAGCAGGAAATACCTAGGATCATTTGCCATCTGACTAGTAATAGAACCCCAACACTGGTAGTTGGTGGGCACAGATAGCCTCTGGCACAAAGTTATAGTCTAATATCTTTTAAAACTTCCACCAGTGTGAATTGGAATGGTATACTAGTATAGTCGTAGACAGAAATAAATGCATTAGCTGGTGCATTTTGTCAATAGTTCGAGAAATATGGGGAAAACAGATAATTATAAGGTCAGTGAAACTGAATGGCTCTTTCTAAGTTTAATTGACTCTCTAGAAAATGATAACAAGCTGAGAGTGATTAATCACTAATTGAAAGCTAATACGAAAGTCAGAGGGCCATTTTGGTAGCATACATAAAAGCTCTCATTTCCTGTAGAAGAAAGACAGAGAACACTGAAAGCCAGACTAGAGCCTTAATCATTAGAATAAGTGAGCTAAAGGAAAGTTTCAACTCTCAAACAGAGAAGGTCTGCTATGAAGTTCAGAGCCTAATTGGGAAATAATGGCATCCTAACATTGCGATAGGAACATCGGCATTAATGCTCCGATGAAATATTGGATCCCTACATCCATCTAGTATCTTGGAGTCAATATAAGTGACCCACCACTCCCTATCAAACGCTCGATCTCCCCACTTTCTTCAAGACAATGCAGTGTCTCTTCTACAACAGACATTTGCCCCTTCTCTTAGCTGTACCCCCACCTTCCCTTTTAGCCACTGTGTCTGTTACTAGTGTTAAGTAGCAGAATAGCCCAGAAAGGGACCTTTGAGCCTGAGAAAAAAGGAGAGTATATCCTAAAGAAGCTTCAAGATCTAGAAGCTAGAGAGTACACATGGGAAGTGGGTTTTTGGAGTGTTTGATCAAGGGAGCTAGAAGATGAAGACTGATAAGGGAGAGTTTATGATTTGGGAACATTTTCCCAAGATATTGGATTTAACACTATGAAAAAAACCCCAGAAAGATGGTGCAAACTCTCTATTAGGATGGCTCCCGGACACATGACAAAACTTCTGTACTAAATGAAGTTGATTGTTAGAATTGCCACAGGAACTGGTGTAAGAAGGGTTTAAAATATTCGGGGAAGTGGGTTGGAAAAATGGAAATACTATGCACAACTTCAAGACCCTACAGGTGATTACCAATGCCTGGGTGATAGACATTTTACCATGATCATGGAGTAATCTAGTAAGGAAGGCACCAGGGACGCAGAAACTTAGTGGCAGTTCTCGCATGACTGTAGGAAAGCCTGATACACAGCCAGGGTCACTTTCAGAAATGGGAATGATGAAACCCCAAACACAGAAACCAGGTAGTAGCACTTCAATATCAGAAGCCACAGAAGATGCAATTATTATGAGTGACAAGATCAGAGGGTCAGACATGGGCCCTGACCCGCAGAGAGTTGTGGAGATGGTCAATAGAACATGGAGTCCCTAAGGGAGAAACAGATGGTTCTACTACTCAATTTATGCATAACCAGAAGGTGAAGGTTGTCCCAGTAAAAGCAATGATCCCTTGCTGTATTACATTTTTATTGCTCTTGTAAAGAATTAACACAAACGTAGAGGTTTAAAACAACACAAATTCATTATTTCACAGTTCTGTAGGTCTGAACTCTGGGTATAGCGAGGCTCAGCTAGGTCTTTTGCTCAGAGTCTCACAAGACCCAAATCAAGAGATTGACAGGTCTGCATTCCTTTCTAGAGGCTCTGGGGATCTGTTTCCAAGCTCGTTCAGGTCATTGGCCAAATCCAGTCGTTCGTGGTTATGGGACTGAGGTTGTCATTTGTTTGCTGACTGTCAGCTGGGATCACTCGTAGCTCCTTAAGGCCTCTCTCTTATTCCTTCACGTGGGTTCCTACACCTCAGAGCCAGCGGCAGTTCATTGAATCCTTATTCCATTCGGAATCTCTTACACTCCCCTTTTTCTGCATCTTTCTTTCCTTCTTCATACACATCTCTGTGACTCTGTCTGAGGATATTCTCTGCTTGAAGGGGCTCCTGTGATTACATTGGGGGTGCCCAGATAATCCAAGATAACCTCCTGATTTTGAAGTCCAGCTCCATAACTTAATTACATTGGTAATGTCCCTTTTGCCATTGAACATAACACATTCACAAGTTCTAGGAGTTAGGATGTAGAACTTGGGGGTTCATTCTATTTTTCACACTTGCCCAATTTCTATATCCAAACCAATTTTCAGACCCGATCCTATTGACTGAAGAAGGGGTGGTTCCCAGAAGGAAACATCTTGCAGTACCTTGACAAATGAACATGGTAAAGATTTTCCCCATCTGTTCCCAAAGGTAACTATGGCTATTTACTCCAGTGACTGTGCACTGGGAAAAGGGCAATGCTCATACACTTGGACATATCAATCATGGTCCTCCTAGTTGAGTGTGGGCCTATGGGGTCAGGGCATGAATGGAGTTCTGGCCAACATCTAGCCCACAGTGGATCTATTGAGAACATAGATACATAGGTGGTTATTTTCTCACTCTCTGAATGTATAATTGGGATAGATGTACATCAAGTCCTGGTCCTGTGGGGTACGAGCTATCATAGTAGGAAAGGCCAAGGAGAACCCTCTGAAATTTTCCCTCTCCAAGACTATAAATAAAAAATAACATATCTCTAGGCAAAGGGTGGCTACAGAGCCTCAGCCAACAGCTCAAAAATTGTTTGATAAGTAACAAGCACAAATTTCCACATATCATTAAATCAGAACAGGGTGATGCACTGTAGGTTAAAAAAGTAGGAGTAGCTCTCTTAGAGCACTGGAAAATCCTGTGGAAGGTACTGCTGAAGCTCCAGCTTCCCTGTGTGTAGAACCCACAGGATGCCCTAATAACCAGCCTGCACCCAAAATCTCAGTGTCTACCTCCCAGACAAACCAACCTGCTACATACATTCTAGCTACTCAGCCAATGCTGTTGACGTGCACATAACTCAGATTCCTTCGTAATGTGGTGCTAGAATGCTCTGCACTGAGCGTTATGCTCTACCCCTCAAGATGCATTCCTCCTAGATCAGTTTAAACAATCAGGGCTAGTCCCCTGGGCTGACTAGAGGCCAGCGCTTTTACTACCTTCACAATGTATTCTGAATCCAGTCACTTCTGATCTTCACCACTATCACCCTTCTCCAAGCCACAGTTTTTTATCTGTATTTCTGCCCTATCCTCTGATCTTTGCTTCTGCATTTGCCTTTATAATTGATTCTCTGCAAGCAGAGCGATCTTTTTTTCAAAATGTAAATCAGATCACACCACTCTTCTCTTCAAAATCATTCAATACCTCCCTTAGAACAAAAACAGCATCCTTACCAAAGCCTATAAGACACTTCATGATCTGTCTTACTTGCTAACTTTCTAGTTCAGTTCCTTACATTCTCTATTTTTTTTTACTCTGTTCTAGCCACTTTGCCTTCCACAGAGTTTCTTGAACATGCCAAGCTCATTCCTGGCTCAGAGCTTTGGATTTGTTCTTCTCTCTGTATAGAAACAGATTTCCTCAGATATTCACATGGTTTCCTCCTTCAGTTCACTCAGGTGTTTGCCTAAAAGTCATGTCCTCAGAGATTCCTTTTCCCACCCAACCTGAAATTCCCCCTTTAGAATAAACGTGTTCTTTCTTCTCTCTGACTCTACTCTGTTTCTGTTCGTAGAAGTTGTCAAAATCTGACATTATATGTTTTTGATAATTTGTGTACTTTTGGTTTCCCCAACTGGAATATAAACTCTGCGAGGAGAAGGGTTTCATTTAGTTTAATGCTATAGTATTTAAAAACACCCAGAACAGTGCTTGGCAACATTAGATGGGCTCCCTAAGTATTTGTTAAGGAAATAAGCTGTCAGCAAGCGGTCCAAATTTGGTCAATGACACATGAGGGGAACTATATTACCTGTCTTCTGAGGAAGGTTCATCATTCCTAAGATAGACCCATAGGAAGAGACAAGAGTCTCTCTTCTTCCCCTAGATGCTGTTAAAAACGTGAGACTGTCCACAGTAGCTAAATTGTGGAAGGAGCTGAGATGCCCTTCAACAGATGACTGAATTAAGAAGATGTGGTCCATATATACAATGGAACATTACTCAGCCATCAGAAAGAACGATTACCCAACATTTGCAGCAACATGGACGGGACTGGAGGAGATAATGCTAAGTGAAATAAGTCAAGCAGAGAAAGACAATTACCATATGGTTTCACTCATTTATGGAACATAAGAAATAGCAGGGAGATCGGTAGGAGAAGGAAGGGAAGAATGAAGGGGGAGTAAACAGAAGGGAGAATGAACCACGAGAGACTATGGACTCTGGGAAACAAACTGAGGGCTTCAGAGGGGAGGGGGGTGGGGGACTGGGATAGGCCGGTGATGGGTATTAAGGAGGGCACGTATTGCATGGAGCACTCGGTGTTATACGCAAACAATGAATCATGGAGCACTACATCAAAAACTAAGGATGTACTGTATGGTGACTAACATAACATAATAAAAAATTATTATTAAAAAAAAAAAACAAAAAACGTGAGACTGAGACTTGCCTCAGGTACCTTTGAATCAGCCCAATGAAGAAACCTATGCAACGACCAAAGGATGTGAAAAAATAAAAAGAACTTGGGTCCTTAGTAATCTCAGTGAACTGCTGACTTAACTCTATTGAAGCCATCCATCCCTGCTAGGGGTGTGTAATTGCATAACTGCTTATGCCGTGTTCTTAAGGATAGCATTCCATTCATGATTTCACTTCTCACAGCCAAGAGTTATCTAGCTGATACATGCACATTTTCTAGCCCTTCCTACAACACGATTCCATACACCTGACTCTTCAGATACATTAAGACTCCAGCTGTCCAGCTAACTGCTCATCTTTGCTTTTGCTCAGCTATTTTTCCAATCCCTGGCTTCTACACATGTAAAATTCTACTCAGCCTTAACACTTCCTCTTATATGGTCTAACTCAAAAGTTTCCTTCCCTTTTATGCTTTCCCTCACTGATGCATTACAATCACTCTGCAATAACCTTATAACTCATAGCTTAATTTCTTCCTGGTTCCTGTTAATTCAAGCTTCATGCTACAATTATTTCTCTCCATTCTTACCTTCATTCATTCAGTTAGCCATTGATACATTCACCAATTTTTATCAAGCATTTATGGCCAGACTTCAGCTGTATATCAGTAAATAAAACATGCAAAATTTCTGCTCTAATAGAGCCTATATTCTTGGTGAGGATGAGAATATTAATTTAATAATAAATTAATTAAATAGTACATCATAGAATACATAGTTCGAGGAAAAATAACACAACAGTGGGGTGGATATGTAATAACAGGGTACATATGGGGAGGTTCCAATTTTCGAAAGGGATAATTCATAGAAGTGGTTCAGGGGGGAATTTCAGCTCATTTGCAAGGTGACACAGGAGCAAAAACTTAAATGAGTTGAAGCAGTGAGCCATCTACCTAGGAGAGAAGTACCCTCATGAGTTTGAGAAATACCAAGAAACCTTTATGCCAAGAGCAAAATGAGTACAGTAGTAAAATAAAGAACATATCTTCAGCACCTCACCCTGTCCCGAGAACCCAGCACAGTCACTCAACTACTGAACTTTTGGTAAGTGATTGCTGAAAGGGTATTTTGTTTTGTATCAGCTAGTTGCTTTCATTGATTGAATTAAAGATCATTTGCATCACGAATTAAAACAGCCTTCATTTAACTTTAATAGCATGTAGTATGGGTCAGATTTTTTTTAGCTTCTTTCTTTCTTTCTTTCTTTCTTTCTTTCTTTCTTTCTTTCTTTCTTCTTTCTTTCTTTCTTTCTTTCTTCTTTCTTTTTTTAACCATTCAGGGAAATTTCCTAAGATAATTACAGGCCCAGTGTTTAGACATGCATACTTTAGTATTAATTTATCCAACCTCAGCATTAGCCCCAGATGTCAGATGCATCATCTTGAGGCTAGCAGATAACACAATCATACTTAGAGGTAACATAAGCCAAGTTGCAAGATGAGTGATCCAAAGAGATACTCCCTTTGCTGATGCTTTGAATTTTGCCCTTGTTCTGGACTGACACGCTGCTGTTCATATTAAAGATTTAGTCCACTCCAGGTCCATGGTAACATTAGTCATCAAGCGTGCACATTGGTATAAGCCCGTGTCAGCTTCTACTGAGTCACCATATCATGGTCATTGCTCTTGTCCACTCTGTTCCAATAGCATCACTCTAGGCATCTGGCCAAGAACTAGATTATCTTTTATCATTGCCTCAGAGAGCCCTTTATCATTCCCATTGCCTATTGTGAGGAGTGGAACAGAGCTACCTGCCAAGATATGTCTCCAGGACTATTCCATTCCACCCAAGACAATCCAGGCCTAGGTGATTAAGACTGCATCATTAGTCTGGGCATCTGTACTTAAGCATCATTTCCTGTAGGTCAGGGTCATCTCAATCCATCAAGGATAGTCTAATCATATTTTGGCCCAAAGTGTTTGGATCCTTTTTCATGGTTTTCTATGAATATGTATATACCTCATATGGATATTACACTCCCCCCCCTTTTTTTTTCAGGAAAAATGGCTGCATGATTGCTTTACATCCTTATAATTATGAAATAATTCAAGAAAATCTTCTCAAAACCAAAATCTGTTTCGAGGTATTTTGTTCTCACCAAGCTAAACAGAGAAGCTAGACACATTTAAATGGCAGCCACTCTAGTTAAATCACTCTAATTAAAAAGGTTTCTTTTGTATATTTCCCATTTCTATATATATTCTAATTAAAAGTGTTTAAAAACTAATTCATAGAAAATATGTGTTGATTACCGTAATTGGTAAGCTTGTCAAGAAGAAAACAGAAAAATATATATTTGAAAGAAGTTGTATGACTGATTATATTTGTAAGAAGTTGTATGCATTATTATGAAGAAACTAAATCATAACCATATTTAAGATTGTTATGTCTATAAAGTTAAGCTCAGAAGTGCCACTTGTGATTGTCAGGGCCCCAGGACAGGACTGGCCAATAAAACTTCGTGTTAAAGTCACTCTGTCTGGGGCGCCTGGGTGGCTCAGTTGTTGGGAGTCTGCCTTCGGCTTAGGGCGTGATCCTGGCATTCTGGGATTGAGCCCCACATTGGGCTCGTATGCTGGGAGCCTGCTTCTTCCTCTCCCACTCTTCCTGCCTGTGTTCCCTCTCTTGCTGGCTGTCTTTCTTTCTGTCAAATGGATAAATAAAATCTTAAAAAAAAAAGTCACTCTGTCTGGATAAGCATACTGGTTTTATCTTCAGATACATTATGCTGGTTGCAGGAAAGTTTATCACAATGAGATATAAATTCTATAGCTTGTTTTAACTTTTTAGCCAAACTCTCTAAATATAGATGACTGATAAATCTAGATATAGACATAGATGATATGCTGAGATATATGCGCATATATATTTGTGCATTCTCTCAACATTTATTGAATACTTAACTATAGGCTAGATGGCGTTCTAAGGTACAGGGGTTGTGTTTGTGAACAAGACAAAGCCCATTCCCTCACAGAGCTTCTATTCTACTCAGAAAGAGAGACAATCAATGTATAAACAAATAATGTAAAAATGATGAATGGGAAGGATGTTACTTAGTTAAGATGGTCAGAGAAGTACTGTAAGGAGGTAACACTTGAATTCAGACCTAAATGTTGAAAAGGATTCAGTCATGTGGATGATTCCAGAAAGAATGATTTCAAAATGGAAAAAGTGATACAGAATGCAGTTATAGGTAATCATTGCATTGAGGAAGCTTCGAATGCTTTCAAATTCTTTAAGTAAATATACAGAGTCATATTTAACCTTAGCTCCATCTTTCAAGAAAAATGTATCCTCGGTTATGATTATAAAATTCTGCATAGAACCTATCGCTGTCACTTTCCACTGTGGTTTCGTAGCAGCTACTATTTTGGATGTTCGGATGATCCAACTGCTACCCTCCATGGCCTCCACAGACCATGTGACACAGCTCTGGCCAACAGAATATCCAAAAAAAAAAAAAGAAAGAAAGAAAAAAAGAAAAAAAGCAAACTGAATGGGGCTTCCTAGAAGCCTTTTGCTTTTCTGAGTAAATGGCTTTTCCTCTTCCTCATTTGCAGTTATAGATATCTATGAGATGAGGAATATGAAAAAAAGCCAAGTGAATCCTAGAGACTCTGGATCCTACCAAGCTGAGGAACCATCACCATTAGTGGTCAATGTCCAGAATTCATATTATGTGTAAACAAATAAATCTTATTCAAACTATTATTATTTGCATGTTCTCTTACTTTGAGCTGAAGCATTCCTAACTGATAATAAGCACATATTGTGCTCTGACCTTGATCATATTCTTGATTTCTTCTATTTATTCTTCCTTGCCATGGCCTCACTTCAATCAAACAATTTCTTCTTCAGTGACGGGGAACTAAAATCTTGGAGAAAATATTTAACTTCATGCTTTTTATGCATACTCAGATTTGATGCTTTATTCTGTTTTGTTATCCATGATTTTAAAAACTGTACTTGTTAAAACACTTCTTTTGTGTTTATTTCTACAAAGAAAAAATAAGCATCATGATTATTTTGGATGTATTTTTTAATAGATGTAGCATTGATTAATGCTTAGAACTGAAACATACAAATTATCATCTTTCAAAATTTTATGGATTATAAAATCAGAGCTGGGAAAACCCTTCTCTAGAGTTCATGAAGTGATGCTTTAGATAGGGTTTCTCATGTCTCTTGAGACGATTCTGCTTTCACACAAATTGTTCAAGAAAGATGACTGAGTCTAGAAAGGGAAGAAGGAGGTGAGTCATTCTTTCTATCTCTTGCTTTAGTGTTCCCAAAGCATTGACTTTCTTATATTTTTTTATATTTACATTTGAAAATAAAGCCAAATAACCAATTACGTTAACACACACTCACTTTATCTGTTAAATTATTTTTGAAAGATTTGAAAAAATTCCCAGTTTTATCAAATTTAATTATTTTATATGTCTTCTACTTGGAAATTATTGTTAATAAAGGTTACTAAAACCAAATATTTTAAACATATTTCTGTATTCTAAGCTTGTTAGATAAAGTAAGAGGAGACCCAATGGTGAGAGCCTAATGCATTGGTGAGTAGAAATCCTAAGGTCAGCCTCTTTATTTTTTTTTTTTTTAAGCAACCTCAGACAAATGGCTTCACCCTTTTAAACTTGTGTTAAACATGATCATTTGATTTGTCTTCTACCACATATACTCACTCAATTAATTATTTATTTTGAATTTAGAGGAACACAGTGCCAGCTGCTATAGAAAAAAATTAGAGATATATATTTGTACATATTTATTTATTTTATATTTATATGTATCGTCACTTCTTTTGGGCATTTTACAATCTAGTTGAGTGAATAAGTAAGTATATGAAAGACAGTCTATGCTATGTTTCCTGAGTGGTACTTACCAAAATAACTATAGGAAATCATAAAGATCTCTTCCAGATAGGGGATCAGGAAAAATTTCACGGAAGAGTTATGTTTTGAGCTTTAGCCTTGATGTTTTTGAGAGCCTTGGGAGCATGGATTCTAGAGTAAGACTTTTTCTGTTCAATTCAGCTCATTTGGAATGTATGCCTATTTATTTGCCCACATAACGATACCTATTTTGTAGGGCTGATGAATGATTTGAAGAATTTCATATATGGAAAGTCTTAGAACAGTGTGCTTTATGTTGTAGGTGCTTAAAAATGTTAACTATCATTTTAGCAGGAGGAGAGGTATGAGAGGTATGGTGAGCATTCTAAACAAAAGAAACTATGAGAGTAGATATCATTAGGAAGACTCAGTTGACCTATTGTGTTAGTTTCCTAGGGCAGCTGCAATTCATTTCACAAACTAGGTGGCTTATAATAAGAAACACTTATTTTTTTCATAGTCCTGGAGGCCATAAGTCTGATATCAAGGTGTCAGTAGGGTCACATTCCAACCACAGGCTTTAGGGGAAAATCCTTCCTTCCTTCTTCCAGGTTCTGGTGGCTCCTGGTGTTTCCTGGCTTATGTAACTCCAATCTCCACCTCCATCTTCACATGACTTTCTCCCATGTCTTCTCCCTGTCTCTTCTCTTAATGGGACACTTGTTGTTGGATTTAGGGCCACTCTAATCCAGGATGACCTTATCTTGAGATCCTTAATTACATATGCAAAGACCCCTTTTCCAAATAATTTCGCTTTCACAGATTCCAAGTAGACATATATTTTAGGGGGTCACCATTCAGCCAAATATACCTATTTATAGAAATTTGAAAATACATACAGGGGAGTTTTAGGATAGAGTTAGAAAAATAAGAAGTAGATTTCAATAACTGGACACAAGGTTAATAATTTTATAGACATTAGAAGTCTATTGAAAACTTGAGGGACAAGGTGAGGGCTGCAATTTGGAAAGATTAATCTGGTGGCAGAGTGCAAAATTTGCTGAATAGCGAAGAAATGTATGTAAGGAAGCTCACAGTGAAGTTAAAACTTGGTCCACGATCATGATGCTGGAAATTAGAGAAATATCTTGAGGCAAAAATTGGTTTTGAGTGGTTAATATGGGAAAACGGAAGGGATCCTCTCAGATTTAAGTGTTAGTTATTCAGAGAATGCTGGCAGCATTTTCAGAAGTAGGATTAAGCCTAGAGAGGGAGCTATGGTGAGGAGAAAGTGATTCACATTTTTGCGGGGCATATTGAATTTGTGTTGGGGATTCAGGACTCTAACCCAGAAAAGAATGACTTGAGATAGAGATTTGAGAGTCATATTATAATTATGATTCATGAAACGATGAGATTAGATAACGTTCCTCAGAAAGTTTATAGCCAAAGGCTTTGAGAGACTTGTTCAGAGGTAGTCCTTAAAATGCCATATATGGTAATGTTATTTGGGAACCTGGCTGACAAAAGAGAGAAATGGTAATTTAAGTCTTACTCAACCATTCTGCCAAAACTTATCCATAGAAGATAAGACAAATATAACAACTTGCCTCCCTATTCCATCTTTATTAGGCAAATGGCCTAACTTCAATCAGCTTTGTTTCTGGGCTATAATGACTCCAGTGACTATGGTATCTGGTCATCTCAGCAAAGGCTCAGCAAAAGCATCCTGTCAACATTTTGGGTCATTTCAATCCATCATCTTGATAAAGGTCAAGACTGGCCAAAAAAAAAAAAAAATGTTTTTCTGTTCTCTCCACCAACATACTTGCTTTCTCTTTCTTGCAGATCGAAAATATTGATTTGCTATACTAATATGACAGCTGATATAAACTTTAGAACATCTTTCAGTATTAATAGCATGGGGATATGCTTTGCCAATGGAGTATTACTTCTTTTATTAAAGAAAATCCACTCTTCTATTTACTACATTGTTGTCAAGAGCTGTATCAGAGATTTTAAAAAGTATATAATCTATATAGAGGAAAGACATCAGTAAATAATAAAAAACAAATAATATTTAGTACATTACTAACTAAAATAATGTCATTGCGTTGGCAGAAGAGGGGACAAGAAAGTTGAAGGAAGTCTGACAAAAAGAGATAGAGATGCAAGAAAATCTGCAGGATGGACCCTTAGAAGGCGCATAGGCACAAAGGACTGTCTCCACATCAGCGTTTCTCAAATTGTGATTTTTTTTTAGGCCGCTAGGGCTTGATAAAAAAGTAGATATCTGGACCCTAATTCTGAGGATTGTTATTCTTTTTCTGAGGAATTCCTATGTGCTCGGCCACTGTGGACACATTACTCTAAAAACCCTTTAGGAGAAGCCAGTGAGGAAAGAACCCTTGGCTAGCCAACGGCCAGGAGTGGCCTGAAATAGGCAGTTAGAGCCCGGCTGCCTCTCCTGCCCTCAGGTCACTCTCCACTGAGGAGTGGCTCCGCCTGACCGGAAGCAGAATCTCCTCTCAAGCTGCAGTCACCCCTAAAAAAGGTTAAATGAGCTTTACCTGCAAAGCCAACCAACGGACCCTAGTAAGGCTCTCCAATCCCCCACGGCTCAGCTGAAGTCTGAAACTCCCCCAGTCGATGAAATTCTTTAACCCTTGCAGAGCACGAAGAAAGAGGCAACTGCTTCAAACGCACGTCTTCTTGGTGGGCAGCCAACTGCTGTCGAAGCATGAATTAGATTGTGTGTTGTGTGAAATAAAGAAAAATAAGCTTATATTTTGATAGAGGGGATTAGTACAGAGACCCGGAGGACAACAGATGACTAACTTCGTATAATAGGGAAAAAATGGGCATTCGAGAGAGACATGGGTTCCACTTTAGAATTATATGATGTAGAAAAGATGTTGATTCTTCCGCACTCTCTGGTTCCCATCCTATGAAGTGGAGATTTTCATCACCACTATCAGGCTTGATGCAAGGCTTAAATGCAACAGTGTCATCCTGGCATACTCTACGTGTCTAATAAAAAATATTTCTTTTTTCTTTCCTGGATTTGAGAAATGTTTTGTCCTTAAAAGGGGACCAATGATGCAGATTACTATGTAATCACACTTTAAAGTCTCCACATTTTGCTCAGGATGTGCCATGCAAATGCAACATGGCAAACGGCAGGTGGAGAGGAGGTGACTGAGGCGTTATAACCTACTCCCACGCACGAGCGTCACGACCTGGTTCTTGTGTGTCACCCAGCAGGACATATGGGATAGCCAATTTTAGAATGAAGGTCCTGACTCAAACATTTAACTTTTTTTTTTTAAATTTATTTTTAAGTAGGCTCCCTGCCCAGAGTGAGGTTCGAACTCATGACCCTGAGATCAAGAGTCACGTGCTCTACCGACTGAGCCAGCCAGGTGCCCCCTGACTCAAGCATTTTAAAGCCTAGTCTCGCCATTTTTTTTTTTTTAATTCCTGTCCCACTAACTTTTTGATCCTTTGACTTTTAAATCATGCTTCTCATCTAGGATATCAGACCAGGTGACTTTTTCTATACCAGGTTCACTGAATTCCTTGTCCCCTTCCCTCAGTTTTACAACTACTATCTCCATTCTCATGGTTAGAGGAGGTGTATTGATTTCAAATGGAATGCTTTACAAACCAAAGTTCCCACAATTCTGTGAAAAATGGAATCTTTTTTTTTTTTTAAGATTTTATTTATTTATTTGACAGAAAGAGAGACAGCCAGCGAGAGAGGGAACACACGCAGGGGGAGTGGGAGAGGAAGAAGCAGGCTCCCAGCAGAGCAGGGAGCCTGATGCGGGGCTCGATCCTAGGATCCTGGGATCACACTCTGAGCCGGAGGCAGACACTTAACGACTGAGCCACCCAGGCGCCCCTGAAAAATGGAATCTTGACAACAAATGAGTTGGGGTTTTTTCCCTTAGATTTTGAAAGCCTGAACTATTTGTCTCACATGTTTTATGATTTACTTTTAATAAGGCTGGGTTTATGGGAAGAAAGTTTTGATCCAGAGGTATCTCCATAAACTGGTTGAGATGCCCAGCTTTTGCCTTTGCCCCCAGCCAAATGCAGTATTTGAAATAAAATGTTTTAACCACTGGCGGTCATTAAATCCAATAAAAGTTTTAAAAGGGTTTAGTTGTTTGTGAATATAATACATCAAAATGTCCAAAATATATTTAAGAGTGTTTTCTCGAGTTGTTCTTGTATGTAGTTGGCCATAATTTAAAATGAATTTAATGGTCGACCACTGGACAACTTAGCTATAAAGAAGAAGGCATAGTGCCGTGAGAGTTTATAATAGGGAACCCTGATCTACTTGTGGGAGTTTTATAAGCCCTCTCAAGAAAGTGTTGATTGAATGGAAATCTGAAATATGGGTCAACTCATATATGGGGTTGGGAGTTTCTGTAGAGAAAAAGGAACGTGGATCTAGTCCTGAGGTGGGAAAGGACATAGTACATGCTAATTGATCTGACAGAAGTCAGACAGAGGAATAATAACAGCGTTGGCCAGGAAAAGATAGGCAAGAAGAACCAGCATTTGCAGCCTTGTAAGGCACAATATACATTGTGATCTTTCTCTTAAGAGCAAGGGGAAGCCACTGAAAGGTTTTAAGCAGGAAGTAGATGTGATCATATTTTTACATAAAAAAATGCTACCCTATGGTACTGAAAGAAGATTGATTGGAAAGGCAAAAGGAAATAGAGAGAGACTAGGCAGGGAATCTTTGCAGGGTCCATGAGGTAGCATCAAGGGTAGAGGTGAGGGGAGTCCTGAGTGAGATTATAGGGGTAGTGAAAAGATTCATGCTTTGGACGCTGAGAAGTGAGTGACTTTAAGATACATTTATAATATAATTTGACTTGAAAATTTATTGGAGGAGTGCGAGATAGAGATTTCAATGATAACACTCGAGTTTGGCTGCTAGCTTGCTCATCGGATGGATGGATGGATGGATGGATGGATGGATGGATGGATGGATTGACAGACAGATGGATGGATAAGGGCTTTGACTCTGGTATACACATGAGGATATATAGCTCAATGATACATAGGTAGATAGGTTTTGCATTTGGGTAGTATTAATCCAAACTTGCTAGGAGAAAGAAACATAGTATAAGTTTGTTTAGGTGAACTTTGTACCCTAGGATCAGGAATCCTCTCTTCTGGGGCTCCTGGGTGACACAGCGGTTAGGCATCTGCCTTCGGCTCAGGGCGTGATCCCGGCGTTATGGGATCGAGCCCCACATCAGGCTCCTCCGCTATGAGCTTGCTTCTTCCTCTCCCACTCCCCCTGCTTGTGTTCCCTCTCTCTCTGGCTGTCTCTATCTCTGTCGAATAAATAAATAAAATCTTTAAAAAAAAAAAAAAAGGAATCCTCTCTTCTGGTCATGAGGAGCTGACATTCACTTCAGCAACTGCAAGACGATATAAAAATTATAATATGGTTAAATCATATGTGTCTGCCTGTTGTGGTTCTTACCAACCACAATATCTATGACCAGCTGTTCCTTTTACCCATCAGTCTCAACCAAATACATTCAAAGTTCAAACCAACACTATCAGTGAGGCAGGATAAGAAAATGATTAGCATATGGATTTTAGGACACGTGTTATTGATGTACAAATCCCTGTTTTGACATTAGGACCTTGGACAATTTATATACTTCTTTGTATGGCAGTTTTCTGTCAAAACTTTTAAAAATAGTATAATGAAACTCACTTCATTGAGTTGTTGAGAGAAATAAATGAGCTAATACACGTAAAGTGCTTAAGAAAATGCCTTACATTAATGCTACTGGCCTCTACTCTTCTACTCAGTGTTGTGGTGACCATATTAACAGTCTTATACATGATATTAAGATCTAGACCATAGAGGTATTTTCTTAGAATATATCCAGCTACACTAAGCAGGGCTGAAGGAGGACAAAGTGTCAGAGTAGAAATTATGATTTCCATTTTTGGCATATTTATTTTTAGCCAACTGTGAGGTATCCAAGTGAATATTTTGAGACATCTGTGAGGTATATTGTTTGGCATTTGGAGGAGATCTGGGAAAGAGATAGAAATTAATGATAACAATACAGAGGGAAAAGGAAACCACCAATGTGGACGAACTCACTCCTGGGAGAAGTAAGCAGTGATGTTGCACTTTGAGTTTCCTAGGAAACAGGCTCTATAGTGACAATTAGCTGATTGGCAGTTTATTAGAGAGAACTCTTAGGATCAAAAAAGTATGAAAGAAAAAGAGTCCAGAATGGACATTGTGAGAAATTGGACTACGACGAAATATAAAAGGTCTCAGGTCACATCACAGGGATGCTAAAACCAGAACAGAATTTCAGAATTGTCCAAAAGTAAGGAAAGTTTTCAGGCCTTTGTAGTCCTGTGTTGGTCAGTCATTAAATGAAGTCTCTTCCAACACCTGAGGGCTCTCCATGCATCCCTCACAGCTGGGACATTGGGGCTATCATGCTGGATTTGGAAAGCAAGTGACAGCATCTACGACAAGTGAAAGAAAAAGGTGTTAAGACCAACCCCTGATGATTTCCAACTTTTAAAAATCCAGGAGGTAAAGATAATCCAGGAAAGTAGAATTAGAAAGGAGGGTAGACCAGATAAGTAATCTGTCATTAGTAAATATATTTCAGTGAACAGTGAACAAAACAATTTCTACCTTCAAAAAATTCACACTCTAGGGCAGTATTCCCCCAAATGTGGTATGGACCCGAGGAATTAGAATCAGTAGTGCACTTCTACTTTTCTTTTTCTCCCTCAAAATAGATCTTATTTTTTTTAACAGAAAAATTGGGAAGATCATATAGAAAAATCCCTTTATACCCCTCATATATTTTCCCCTATTGTTAATATCTTACATTAATACAGTATGTTTGTTACAACAGATGAACCAATGTTGACACACTATATTAACTTTAAAGTCTATACTTCATCAGATTCCTTTAATTTCTTCCTCAAGTCTTTTATCTGTTCCAGAATCCTGCATTAAACATAATTGTTACATCTCCTTAGCCACCTCTTGGCTATGAATGGTCCTCAGATTTTCTCTTTCAATGACTTTTACAATTTTGAGGAACACTGGTAAAGTCCCATAAACTATATACAGTATGAAGTACTATATACAATGCACTGACAATGGCACACTTGAAATTTATCTGATGTTGTTCTCACAAATAAACTGAGGTTACAGGTTTAGGAGAAGACAATGAAAGAGAGTGATTTCAATTTACATCACATATCAAGGATACATACTGTCAACGTGACTTAATGACTGTTGATGTTGACCTTGATCACCTGGCTAAGGTAGTTTTACCAGCTCTCTTCATAAAATTACTTTTCCCCCTTTTCCATGCTGTACTCATTGGAAGGAAGTTACTATGCTCACACCAATGTAAACACATACCGCCATTAGGCCAGAGTATCTACATAAGTTATTTGGAATTTTTATGCATGGAAGATTTGTCTGTTCTCTCTTGTTTTAATACTTTATTCAATCATTTATTTATATCAGTGTAAACTCGTGGATATTTATTTTATACTCTGGGTCATAATCTAATGCTCCTTTATGATGTTTGTTCGAAGTATCTCAGCGTGGTCTTTGGGACCTCTTTCAGTTGTCTTCCATGTCCCTTTGATACTCTCATCAAAGTGGGTTTTATTGTTGGTTCTTTTTTAACATTTTCTTACTTTCTGGCACTATGAGATGCTCTGAGGTTACCTTTTTTGCCCCAGGCGAAGAAGCCACCAGTTCTCTGAGGAGCCATGTTTCCTTTTATTGGAGAATAGCATCAGACACCAAGATCTCTGTGCTAGGTGTGCTCGTTGCTTCCAGGGCGTCATTTCTTTTAGGTACACTCAGGCTGACAGAACAAGAAAATATATGTTTATGTGAACCTGTGTGTATACACATATCCGTAAGTATTTTAAGTATTTTAATATGTATTTAAAATTATTAAGCTAAATAAACAAGCTGATTATGAGTTCTTACTATTATCTCTAACTCTATTCCATCACCACATGAATCATTCTAGTCTCTTCACCTTGCTTACCTGTAAATTTCTACTCCAATAGTGAGAATCGTGGCTCCTACCATCCACCATCCATTTATTTAATTGTTCAACTCAAATAAACATATGTAGTGGTATCAGAATTGTTAACGTGTACCCCCTCCACACGCATGTTTGGAACAAGCTTCTCAGCTGCTTCTTGTACAGATCAGACTGTTAGCCACGTTGAATAAATAATTTCTGAATCTAATTATATGCACTTTTTTCTTCCTTTATAAGATTAAAAATTGTCTTCTTAAAAGGATCATAATTTTGCATTTTTTTGTATTTTAAATATTTAATACTAAGCATTAAAATTAAATGTAGTCTATATTAACTTTAACTTTGAAACCAATCAATAATAAAAGGGAGGTAAATAGCCATAGCAACAATCACAATAATAATTTTTTTCTGCATTTCATCTCTTTTTGTTAATAACAAGTAATAGATTTCTCATTTTGAGTGTAATTAGGTGATATTATCCACCTCTGCAGAATCTCCTTATTAATAGAAGTAAATGTAATTCATTAGGAAATATAAAAAAGTGAGCAGTTCACTGCCTAATGGAAGAAATACTTGAGTCAATCTTCAGGATTTAGCTAGCAGTGACCTACATAAACTAGCTTAAGGGGAAAAACAGGCTGAGGTGGTTTAGATTAGGGCTGGCCCATGGGAACCCAAGGGAAGAAGCAGGCAAATGCTGACCTGAGGGACTTGAATGCCATGTTGATTTTTGTTCTCACATCTCTGTTCTTCTCTGTGTACGTTCTTTACTTTTCTCTCTCACCTGTCTGGTTCATATGTTTCATAAAAGATGGTTATTATATGCTTCCTGAACTTATGCTTTAGTGGTTCAGCCATCCAAAACAACAATCTCTTCCACGTGCACATTCTCAGTCAGGAACTGAGTGGCCTCTAATTGAATCCACCAAGGCTGTAAGCAACAGGGGTGTACTGAACAACATGGATGCCAAAGCTATCCCTGTGAAGGAACCAGGGTAGAGAAATGATGGCTGTGACTGGGCAGTATTTCCAAAAGTGTCCTCTACAAAGCTTAATAAGACATTGAACATGGAATTGTGTTCATCAATAAAGTAACACCTCTACCTGAATCGAAATGATTTGCTGATTTCTTCTTTCTGAAGGTTAATAGGTCTATTGCTTGAACCACTTCTCTGGTATATTATTTTGCCCAATATCTTTTTTTTAATGTTTTTTATTATATTTTCTGTAACAAATTAATTCATTCTTGATTAGTCATATCCAAGGTCACCCTCTCCACAGTCACTGAGTTGCTATTCCCAAACATCTATCTGGGAGTGAGAATTGTTGCTCTCAGAGTTCCCATAAACTAAAAAATTGCCCAGTGTGATTCCTCATTATGTGCCTTATCCCAAAGGATAAACTCCCCAGCCTTCCCATGCTTCTCAAAGCTCACATTTTCTACTCCCGGAATACTTACTGATCATAAAGTTGCCATTATGCTAATACCTTGCAGATTCAGAGAGCCCAACTAAACTCAGTGAGTATCTAAAAAGAATGAAATAAAGGTCAACACAGACACAGCACAATACCTATGCAAATACGCCTTTAGAATTACTTTTCCCACTCGAGGCAATGTTTCGTAATTGAATCCCTCAAGTGAGAGAAGAATTAACCTGAGTGGTTTACAAGTTAAAGTATACCCTTTAAGAGTTACTGCAATGTGAGGAACACATATACTTTTCCACAAGATGATTTAAAAAAAAAAAAAAAACCACACAACAACTATCAAAAGAGTGGAAACTTACCTTCCTATCTCCCACTTGACTTAAAAAAGAATTGAGTGCTATAGAAGTTATATAATGTGTTCTTATATGCCTAAAAAAAAAGACATCTCTTCACTTTTCACCACCATTCCTTTCTTTAATTTCTGGAGTTTACCCAGTTTCCAGTCAAGTAAGACAGCATACTTACTAACAGACAACACAGCTGCATTGTTAAACCGTAAATGCCCGGTTTCTTGATGGCAGGTACACAGTGCACAGTAATACATTCATAAAGAGCATGTTGGCTCTAGAAGGTTTTATTGCTGAGTCTTCAAGTCGCTAACATTTTTTGAGCCCATGGATACCGTTAAGACTTGTCCATTTAATGTCAATTAATCAATTAATTTGACTATTTTTAAGGACAGTGCTCTCTAAGGATGATGCTCTCTCGAAATTAACACTAGGCTAATACATAAATATATGTTCACTAAAGCTGGAACAACTTAAAACCAACTAGACACTTCCTGGAGAGGGAGGGAGAAAGAAAGATAAAGGGTGGGGAGGATGGGATTAGACAATTTCCTTTCTGAAATAACAGCAGGTAAAAATCTGGATAGTGGCACATGGAGTATGTTGCTTACATCCATTTTTAAGTCTGAGTACAGTGAACCAAATGGATGGACAGTTTTGCTGGCAGCAAATACAGAGGCCTCAAGGCAACAAGTATAATTTAAATAGAAGGTACTAGGGGAACATAGTAATAATTAAACATGGGCACTAGCCTTAAGAATGTTACAATGATACCAAAAGTAATGTCAACTTCTTTAATACTAGTTAAATTGAGCGAATTTTACATTTTTTTAAAATATGGGGACCAAAATATGATGTATGCATTGGCACCGACAACCATGACAAGAGAAAGATTTAAGACTAGCATATTAAGAAAAATAAAGATTAAAATGTATTTCTAACTGTATTTATAGGGTTCCTGAGCATTAACGAAAGGGAAGGTGATGAAAAGTGGGGGAATCTCTATTTTTGGTATATATGAATTCATTATGTAATTCCTGCAGCACTGAAATTTTAAAATTTGCATATAGTGTCACTTGCCAGAAGCAGATATTTTATGCATAACCACAGATGGAAGCTGTTAGCTGGAGTTTTGTCTTTAGTTTATCATCATTAGATATTAATTGGAATGGATCAGTGCCTACCTGCAGGCTTTTACAAGAAGAAGAAAAGGGTAAAGTTAATCAGTTCACAGATCACAGTTCAACCGGGTATAAGGAGAACATCACAAGTCATGGGAAATATTCGGCATATACTCAAAATTAAATTGGCTATACTTGATTAATTGCATAGTGTTTAAAAAGAAAATCTGACGCTCTGAGAACCCAAATCAGGAATATGGAAGAGATGAGAGTTCACCATCCTCTTGTACTGGTTCTGGAATAATCCTGGTGAAAACCTACCAAAATGGAGTCAAGAGAGAACATTGGCCCAACATTTCAAAAATAAGCTCCTTCCTTCTGAATTTTAGCAATCTTGGGAATGCTTGTAATAATGAAATTCACAAATATCCTTTATTAAGGTGCTGTTCACATTACAGTATATAATAGGTGTATTCGTTTTATTACCAAGACAGAGAACATAATCTTATTTTAAAGACTGCTCTATGTCTCAGTTTTTATCTTCAGAGTGTTCGGCATTCCATTTATTATCTTATATTTAAACCACTGCAGTGTAATGGAAAGGAGATTTAAGGACAAAAAAAATTAAAAAAGAAAGAAAGTTAGGACACAACTAGTGGGGAAGGAGGACGTATTACTATTTTTTGTCTCCTGGTTTTATATACTATCGTGGAGAGATTTGCTGCAGGAAGTCTGCATTCTGACCTCATAGTTTCTTCACTCTGCACTATTCAGATGTTAAATTCTGTACTTCACATGGTTCTTAGGAGGATCAAATAAGACCATAAACTCTGAAGCGCCACTCATCCTACACATTAAAAATCATTTCTCAAGCCTTCTGTGAGAGTGGGAGAAGAGAGGGAAGAGAAAAATATATTCAGAATGAAGAGATGTGTTCCAGAAAGGAGAAGTGACATAAAGAAGAGAAGCCTCACACAGCCTTCGTCATCAAATTGCCATTTTCTGCAATTGCTTTCTTTGTTCTTCTTCCGGCAAAGTTTGGCATTGGTGGTCCAAACTCCATTTATTCATCTCCTTGAAGGTGGGTGTGGGTAAATGTAGTTCTTAAGGAGAGAAGGGGCAGAGAAGTGCGATTGACATATGTAGGCAGTCCCTCTGGTAAAATCTGGCAAATGGAAAGCTTTGACAATTCTCTACACCTCTCAAATACCAGTTCCTTGGTAGAGTAATAGTCCCTTTTATACGGTAAAATTGATAGTCATGCAGTAGTTTCCCAAGCTTAAGTTTTTGAACATTGGCTTTATTAAAGGAACCAAGGAGTATCAAGTGTGTTCTTAGTATTTCTAGTCAGTGAGTGAGAAAGAGAGACTAAAGAAGTTTAGTACTATCTTTCCCCAAAGAATTTGCAATTTTTTAGGAAATAAGACATGCAAACGATAACAAAGTGAATGTCGCATAAAGCTATATATATTATTTTCCAAGCACCATAGTATATGGTAGCAGCTAGGAAACACCATTGGAAATCAGAAAGGAAAGGGTAAAGTAAGGCAACGTGCTCTGTAGTAGCTTACAACTTTTAAAGCAGGGGAGGAAATTAGAAATGATCTATGCAAACCCTTGTTTTTGCACAAAGAGACTCTAAGCTTATAATGTGCTTTAGTTAGACGTGAAGCCGGAACTGGAACACCAATTTTCAGTACCCTAGGCACCTTTTATTAAGCAAAACTTCACCTTGGCAGGGAAGGATGGGCATGGTTCAGGAGATGACCAGAGGAACCAGTATTTCAGGCCATCAATTGAATAAACTACCAAATGAACAGTTTTAGGATCCGATTCTATTGTATTGTATCAATGGCTCTGTCACACAAGTAGCTTTACTGGTTTTGAGGATTTATTATATAAACAAATAACTTTAACAACAAATAAATATCTACTGGATTAAAAACATGTAGATAATTTACCCATGCAAAGAAACCTATTTTATACTTTTGTCTTTTACAAGTCTAGAAGAGTAGATGACAGAAACATTAGCCTTTCAATCCATTTTTTTTAAGATTTCATTTATTTATTTGAGAGAGAGATAGAGCACAAAAAAGGGAGAGGGAGAAGCAGGCTCCCCATTGGGCTGGGAGCCTGATGTGGGGCTCGATCTGAGGACTCTGGGATCATGAGCTGACCCGAAGGCAGATGCTCAACCAACTGAGCCACCCAGGTGCCCCCAATCAATATTTTTGGCTGAGAAACAATGATTGTGAGTTACAGTAGTCCCTCCTTTACCATGGTTTCACTTTGTGCTGTTTGAGTCACCTGGGTCAGTGAGGTCCTGAAGCCCATGAACTTCCTGACGTAGCGTCAGAAGGTCACCACTAGCCTAACGCTAGGTTAACAATGGTTACATCATTCACCTCATCTAATCTCCTCATGCAGGCATTTTATCATCTCACATCATCACAAGAAGCGTGAATACAGTACAATAAGATATTTTTAGAGAGAGACCACATTCACATAACTTATTACAGTATACTGTTACAATTGCTCTATTAGTGGTTTATTATTCATTATTATTGTTAATCTCTGTGCCTAGTTTGTAAATAAAACTTTATCATAAGGATGTATATTTAGGACAAACCATAGTATAGATAGGGTTCCGTACTATCTGCGGTTTTAGGCACCCAGGGGGGGCTTGGATGACGAGAGACTACTGAGTGTGCTTGGAGAGTGACTTTCCAATGCTCAGACCACCACGAATTCATTGTGCAACCTTGATACCGTCATCTGAGAAGGAGAGGTAGAAAATCTCAAATTCCCTTCCTAAGGCATCATTCCAAATTTATAAAGGAAAATCGGTTTGAGTGATGGAGAAACATCATTTGTGAACTGGTGTTTGAAGAAAGGGCAGTGTAATAAAGTCTTAAATGCTTTATATCTACTTGCAAACTAGTTTTTTCCTTTGATTTCTAATTGTTTAAATTCTTACCATGATTTTGATCCCGTTTTCATTAATTTTCTATTGATTCAGAAAACATTAATCTCGCACATACTCTGCATCAAACACAGTGCTAGGTGCTGGAAATAAGGAGATGAGAGGCAGCCCTTTCCCGAAATAAAGACATAATTAAGGTATGAGAAATAAGGCATCTTTTAGGATCTGTTATATCCCAGGCACGTAAGTAGTTTAAATGCTATTTAAGTCAATTCTCATAAAAATCTATAAATTATTATCCATTTATAAGAGAGGAACTGAAACCATATGTGGTCTAGAGTAAAACAAAAAATTAGACAAAAGAATGTAGGACATATAATACAAGTAGAAAATGACTTTATATTTTAAAAAAGCATCTTTGAAATGGTCGTCTTTATTCTCCCGTCTTATGTTGAATTTAAACTTATGAAATGTACAAATGCAATTTAAACTTAAAAAAAATTCTCTGAAAATGGTTTACATACTGAAACATTTGCATTTAAATAAATTATCTGAAAATAAATAAGTGCATTTTACTTAGTCCCCCAAATGTTTTTGGAAAGACTTCTGCATGGGGCACTGAGTAAGCTTTTACAGTGCAGTGGATAAATGTAAACGATTCATTTATATATTTAAAAAACACAAAGGAAAACAGAATTACTGCGAGTTTAATTAGCACACAAGCTGTTTAGCCTTTGGTTCTGTGTTCTGACTGGCAAACTCTTAGTCATCCTTAAAGACTTATCTCAAATGCCCCACCTATTCGATTGTCAACACATTTTATTATGAGTCATATTGCTCTGCTAGATTTGAAACAAACAAGATGAAGAGATAAGGTCCTTGACCTCAAGACGTTACCGATCTATTAACAAAAACCATATCAAAGAAATACTTGAGATATAATGCAAAAGTTGCTTAGTCTATGTACCAGTCAGAGGAAAAAAGCCACTTTTGGTTATCCAAATATGAGATTTAATACAAGGAAATAGAAGCTTAAAATTTTATTGGGAGGATGCTCCCCTTCGAAGGACTTCTGCAGAGAGCTTGGTTAGCAAAGGCTTGCAGCTGCCAGCCCTGTCAGGCTCTGTTTCAGTAGCAAGCCTCCCACCCCAACCCGGACCGTGGTCAGGCCACGCCCGGAGCAGCCACAGCCGATGATTGAACCAAGAGTGGCTATAAAACTGAGCCATTTTAACAGAATGGAAAACAACCTTTTTTTTTTTTTAAAAAAGATTTTCTTTATTTATTTGAGAGAGAGAGCATGGCGTGGGGGGGGGGCGGTGGTGCAGGGGGCGAGGCAGACTCCCTGCTGAGCAGGCATCCAGATGCAGGACCGCACCTGGGACTCCAGGATCATGACCTGAGCTGAAGGCAGACGTTTCACCAACTGAGCCACCCAGGGGCCCGTAAAACAGTTGTAATGGTCAGTAATCCCTCCGGATCTCCCTGTGGGATTAGCTAAAACTGTTTCAGGTCTGCCTGGAAGTTTGGCTTCCTTTTTGCCCCCTGTAGGGCTCCCTCTCTCGGCCTCGCACTGTGGACCCTTGATAAACATCTTGCATGCCAAATAGGGTCTCAGAGTCTTATTCTGGAAAACCCCTACCTGGATAAAAGTACCGGGGGAATCCGAAGTCAGAAAAGTTCCCGTGGAAGATCTCAGTGGGCAACACCAAAGCCTGCTTTCTCTGTCTTCAACTTCCCATTGAAAGGGTTCTGACCAAAGTTATTAATGACTTCCTTGTGGCTAAAACCAGTGCGCTTCTGTTCTCTATATAACCTATAGGAATGGACTCCCTGTGCTCAAACTCCTTTATCCCTTGTCTGGTTGGTAAACACAAACTCCGTCTCAAATCCCAACTACGGCACTGATTTCACTGTGAGACTCAGGGCACGATAGTCAGTCTCTCTGTACCTCAGTCTCTCTGGTCTGTAAAATGCTGCTAACTGCTGTATCTATTTCACAAGGCTGCTGTGATGATTAAATGTTTAGAATAGTGCCTGCCACATAATCATTCCTGTATCTGTGCCTTCCATGGGTCTCCTTTTATGTGATTTTATCTGTGTCTCCTTCTACCTCTCTGACAGTTCCTCCTGAGTCTATTCCCGTTTTGCCCCCAATCCCTTCTTAAACCGTGATGCTATCTTGACTCCTTTTTTTTTGTATTCAGGAACATTTGAGGAAGAAAACTGTGAAACAATTATAATAAAAAGTTGGAGAAATATTTTAGCACAACTTCCAATAAATATTTTAATCTTCCCAATTTTTGTTTGCTCATGTGCAGCTAACAAAACACACGTAGCAAAATCTCTGGGTATAGATGGTATGGTCTGTGCTTGTCTTGCTCCGACAGTCTTTCATGGCACCTGTGCAAAAAAAAATAGTTATTTACTAAAGGATTAGAGGAATGTAAATTATAGTTTAAAAAGAGGTAATAGGGACACCTGGGTGGCTCAGTCGGTCAAGTGTCTGTCTTCTGCTCAGGTCATGATCCCAGAGCCCTAGGATCATGTCCCACCTGGGGCTCCTTGCTCAGCGGGGAGCCTGCTTCTCCCTCTGCCTGCTACTCCCCCTGCTTGTGCTCTCTTTCTCTCTCTCTGACAAATAAATAAACAAAATCTTTAAAGAAATTAAAAAAAATAAAAATAAAAAGGTAGTAAATAGCTTAGAAAAAAACGTTTTCACTGGAATTCAATTTAAAAAAAAAAAAGCTTGCTAAACCCTTAAAAATTAGTCACTTGCAAAATTCCATCATGTGACACAGTGAGTCTCTGAATACTTGAGGAAGCCATCAATTAACAGTATTACTAAGATAATGAATTTGAATATAATTTTATTTATTGAAAATCACTATCAGGTTAATCTTTACGTGATGATTTCAATGAAAAGCAGTGTTGCGAGCATCCACTTCATGTGTCTTTGACCTTTATAGTATGGACTCGAGCCATGGAATTTCTTTCTTTGTCCCAAACTTGATAGTTCTAAAGTCAAGGTTTTGCTTCAATACACATATAACACTTTGAGGGTAAAATATTATCATCTTGGAAATCATTTTATAATTTTAATTGCATATATTATTACTCAGTTTAGACTGGAGTGTTCCATCTTAATTTAATTTCTGAATTTCAGATGACTGCCACGATAATAAGGACGCGGGGAAGGAGAATTGTGGGCAGTCCCAAGGTTACAGGATTTCAAGTTTCTGTTTAGCTGGTTCCCTATGTTTGATGAAATCAGCTCTCGATACTGCTCATTTTTGGGTGCCTCTGATCTACAAAGTGGAGGGATTTAGACATATTTAGAAGTCGGTTTTATTTTGTGTACCGAAAAGCAGGGTGGTATTGCTAAAGGGAAGCAGTAACAGGAAGATAACAGCATTTCATCTTTTGTGTCATTTTGGTAAGTATTGTTCTAGAACCCAAAGTTTGCTTCATTCTAAAAAGTGATAATTATAATTCATTCCTCATGCATACACTTAACACTTAAATTTACTAATGATACAGTACATCACATTCCAAGTTGAATTCCACAGTTCTCTTGTTTGAGTGCATAAGACTGCAAGTAATTTTTGAGTGTCCAATCAATCACTTTACGTATATTTATACTTCCCTCACCATATAGAGTCTTTTGAGAATAAACCTTAGATCATAAACAAAACAAAAATCACAGAGGCTGTGACCGAAAATGCAAAGTGAAATGGGGAGTTGAGAAATTATTTGGTGAATCCAATCCCCATAAATATACAGATAGTAATCAACCTACCCTCTTGCCCTCTGACCCTTCACCACCCTCCTCCCAGCCTCGCCCCAAACTATCTCATCGCCACATTCATTCTTCTTGTGTGATAATAATGCATTGATATCTACTAAGCTCTTAGACTGTAATAAAAACGTCTGTGTAAAAATACTCGGCATGTTTTGTTTCGTCTAATCCTTTGAATAACCCTGGTAGGTAGTATTTTACAACTGGAAAGCACTTTCAGAGATTTGAAGTATCTGAATTAAGGGCACGGAGGTACTAAACAGCAGAGCTAGGATTCAACTTGGGTGGGTGTCTGTTTCATCTTTCAGGGGTTGACCATCAACCTATAAGGCAACCCTGAAGACTCAGAACTCAAACCAAACAAGTTAGATCAAATATCTAACTCAAAACTTCACAGCCTTAAAGAATGCATAGTTTCCTTCTATCGAGCACTTGGAGGCATCATCCGTATGAGCGTGGTTAATTGTAGCCCAAATTATATTCATGTCACTGGTGATTTTGCTAAATATTTTTAAGTACCAAAATAATTTCTCATTGCACAATTATATTACATCAGATAGCAAGAAAAATCTTTGGCTTACCTTTGGGATATAGTGCATGTTTCATCTCAATCTTGTATCTTTAAATTTCATCACATCTCCAAAGTATATAATAAAGTTTATTCTGAGAAAAAAAACTCATATACCTCAGATGTGGTCAAGACTCACGTGTGTGTGTGTGTGTGCATATGTGTACATACACACACATACACTGCATGCATGTAATGTGCACATTTATGAACCTATGTATTGCATATGTACATATGGATCATATTTCCTCTAAGAAATATTTTTAATCAAAAGAGCATTAAAAAAATTAAAAATTAGAAAGTCAATACCATCTACCACAGTCCTGGGCATTGAAATAGAGGAAAATAAATTCTAAAAAATGAAATTAAAAGAAAGATGTTGTCACCATGAATTTAAGTGAACATCACTTGTCTCTATCTGCAGATATCAAGTGATACTTTTTTGTTTTGCATTTATAGTGAAGCAGAATAATTACCAAAACTCTTGTAAGTGTACACAGTAAAGAAATTTTGGTTGCAAAAGAATCCTCTCATTTTATATTTGGCTTTTACAATCTCATGGTATTTTAATTCTGATTGTCAGTCTGGATATTCTCCTTAAAAAAGAAAAGAAAATGAAAATCTTAGCACCTCATAATAAATTACTGAAAAGTGATTTCTCTTTTCTTTTTTGCTTTAAAGACTATTGTGCTCAAAAAGGTTTTCATGTAAACAGGAAAAATTGACTCCTTTCTCTCTCTCTTACTCCCTCCCTACATTCCTTTTAATAATACTAGCTTGTTTGCCGTGAACCAACACTGTCCCCAATAACGTCCTTGGTTTGGGCACCAGGGCGTTGTGGAGTGAAGGAACACGTGTCATTGCGCTTCCTACCGTCCTTGACAACACTGCTTCCTGAGCTCTGGGGTCAGCTTTTAGTTGGAAGTGGAATTGATTCAATACTACTTTCAGTTATTACGAGATCATAGATTATTTCTGCTACAGCAAAGTTGTTGGTTTGGTTTGGTTTGGCCTTGAAGGCAAATGGGGACAAAGCTTCTCAATGCCGATGATTCATTTTGGGACATTTGGGCATAACTTACAAAAACCGAGCTCCTCAAGCCGCTCCATATGGCAAGGGAGCGGTGGCATCCTCCCCCTTAACGACCACTGTTTGTTACGGCCAAGAACCAAATAGTGTCCCCTAGATGGAATACAATGTGTTCTTTATAAGACATTTAATGTTGGGAGGGCTTTCTTAGGAGCGACTCTGTCCGGAGAAAATCAGGAAGCTTCGCTAGGAAGAAGGCAGGGCGGGAGGTGACGGGCACTTGCCTTCCAGTCTGAAACAGAGTCATTTCTGCACGTCGTAGGAACATGAAGACAATTGGCAGTCCTTTTGAAGAAAATGCCAGGGCTCCAGTAAGAGGAGGCTTGCCGAAAAAGATTAAGGTGCAATAAAGAGATACGTGATGGCTCTTGCAGAACTTTGTACTGTGACTCATCGGCAACCTTTTGCAAAATTTAATGTGGCAAAAGTACTGCATTATTATGATGTACCATGTGGTATCCCGATTTGTCATCTTCGCCTGACATATCTTTTATTGAGGGGTACAAGAAGAAACCCCACATTGGCTGAGGAAAAATTTTCTACTTACATCCCACACGGAGATTTAAAAATATATTCCTAGAATTTGGCATTTACAGGAACATGTTTCACTTTAGTCGTTCTGAAAGGAGATAGCTTTTTTACCCTTTGAGTGTTAAAATCTCTAACCCTAATACATCACCACTAGAGGGCCATTGAAACTCACCTTAATTTGGTAAATGGGGGGTTGCAGGGAGCGGTAAACAAGCATTTGAATTTACTTTGCATCTTTATCTTTCGATAGTGTGGACGGGTTTGTTATTTAAAATTATATTTTGACTTCTTTGCCTTGTCATTTTATTTATTGTTTTGGAATTCCATAAAATATCATGTTCTTTTTTTTTTTTTTTCAAGTACTGAGTCAGGTCTAAATTAGAATCTTTTCTACCAGAGATAAAATTATTACATTGGAAGACTATTGCATCCCAAGCCCCATAATTTTCCCATATATTTATTTAAATTATTTTACAACATAGTTGTTATGATGACATTTGGTGTGTGAAGTTCAACAGGAAAAATATAAAAATGTGCGCAGTGTCACAGTGCTTGGAGAAAGGCATCACATTCTTCTCTGCGTAAGGGGTGCAGTAATTTCCACAGCATAACTCTATAGTTGAGAATGCTGTGAAGTTCTTTTGGCATGAGACTAATGTAAACTTTATACAGACAAATATAAACAGATCTCAAGCAAAATGTCTGTTTAAAGTGATGAGTAGTAAGTGTCTTCATACATTTATTATTCCACTAGTTCTAATTCTAATACAGCTCACTTTGAAAAACATAAGCATGGCATTTCTGTTTTTGTGGACTAATAGTTATTAATAATACTGTACAGAGATGAATGATAAATAATTCTCTAATGTAAACTTTGCAACTAAACTCAGTGTTTCAACATTGGGAAATATCATTCCTTTTTCTTGAGCATAACTAATATGTCAGACATGACTCTGACATGAAAGACCCAGATTACTGTCTGGGTTCTATCAAATTCTACTTGGTTTGATTTTCACCTGAATACCTGGGTCAAGTAAAGTAATAGTAGCCTGACTTGTGGGCATGCTTAAAGTGAATAAATGGAATGAGGAAAGAAATATCTACTGCTGTATATATTTTTTTCTTGCAGTTTTCTTCTTTGATTTCTGCAAGGATTAATTATACATTATCCCATCATCCTTTACCCTTATTTCAGTGTTACTGCCACTTTGCAGAAGGTTATTTGTTTATCTGCTAGCTCCTCCTATAGACCCATGAGCCTCTAAAAGGAGCAGACAGTATGTTATTAATCTCTCAATCTCTGTAGCCACCTATGGTACGGTCTCTAACTAGGTAATATTAATTAGACTTCTTTCAGTGACGGTAAACTTGAGACTAATGCTATAGACTATTTTTCCTCCCAGTGTCCTGGAAGGATGCCTGTTTTCAAGTCACCCAGAAATGTCCCTTCTCAGGTGGAGAGCAGACCACCTATCCATCAGCTGCTGGCGGTCCCAGCCCCAGTAATGGCGGGGCAGGGCTGCTTCTGGCTGAGGGCAGGTATGTCTTTCCTACTGCCTTTCTTCACCCTGATTACTAAAGAAAACTTAAAGGGCCTTACATTGGACTCAGGAGCTCCCACTTGTGTATAGATATTTGCTATTCTTAGCACATGGTTTATAACCTAAATCCAAAAACACAGCTAATTTGTAGTAACCTTATGATGTGTAATGTGCTCTTGTGTCGCACAGAACACGTCCTAATTTCTCTTCACTATGTCGTAATAGTGAAGTTAATAGGAACTAACGCTTACTGAGAGGTGCTGTGTGTCAGGAGCTCTTGGAAGCCCTTTATGCATGCTTTCACTCATTTAATACCTTGCTAAAATGGGGCAAGATGCCCATTATTTACCTGGAAACTCGAGGTGTGTGTATGTCCTTGTCTAGCGTTAGGGACAGAGTGAATATAAAGCACCCGTCACCATTAGACTTCCTACTGGCGACCGTTTCCCTTTTCCATTAATAAAACTCTTCTCGTTCAGTGACGACTTCCAACATTCGCTGCTTCGACCACTGTGCGAGCACTTGCATCGAGCTAGGAACTCCGCTGGCTGTTTTATGGGAAGCATCTCAGTTCAATTTTACCATAACCACGTGTGGTTGCTAGCATTTTCTCCATTTAATTCTCTGGGAAAGTGAGGCAGAAAAAGAAGACATCATGTGGCTATTGAAAATAATCATATTGGGATTAAAATCCAGAAGCAATCTGATACAGAAGACTGTTGTGTTCCTCACTTCTGCGTGACATTGGTTCCTAAATCCAGAAAGACACAGTTTACCACTGATTGTGACTTCTCATTTTTGGTGTGCTTCCATAAGTGACTTCTGGACCAGGTTTCTATACTAACTTTTCACTTAGATTCTATCGCATTATTACTTTGTCACTCTGTTTTATGGCAATGTAAAAGAATTCTTTCTTTCTCCCAAATAAGATGATCAGACTTGGTTGGGAGGGCAGGACACATTAGGGTTCCTCCCTCTGCATTGGCTGCCTCGTCTGCCGTGTGTAGTCAAGTGTATTCTCTCTTCCTCATAAGGCTATGAGAATAAAATGAAAAACAAAACAAAACAAAAAAACTTGAAAAGTTAGGAAATAATGCCAAATAATTATGACCAGGTAATATCAGGTTAAAATGATGAGATTTAGAATACCTTTAAGTCTTATTCACAGAAAGTCCACAGTCTCTATCATGATGGTCATAATATTTTTAATGTGGGGTTGCTGTTGCAATACAACTAAAAAATCAATCCTGTTAATGATCTATGAATTAAGATAGATTTTACATGATGATGGTTTTTAATTGAGAATGTTTCTTTAACGGAATTAAGACCTGTATAAACTATGTTGACTTCCAAGCAGTTCTTTGAAAAACATGAGCTTTCTCTGAGTCACTCTGATAAAAAAGCAAGTAGCCCTTATAAACCATTGTATACAATTTGATTTAGAATAGCCACTTAAATTTAGTACATAAAAAGAACTGAACATTGTACATATATATTAGGTCATATACATATTTGTTATGGTCCTAATTATTATGTATGAGAATTTGAATATTGGCCTTTCATGTGTTATGTAAAATAAGAATGCTTCTGGTCTGTTGTTCAACGTTGGTTGTCTTGGAATGTTACAAGATTATTTTGTGAAATGTAATTTGTGTAAAAAGGCAACTTATTTGTGGGCCACATGCATCCAGGAAAAAGTAAAAGCAGTGAAGCATTAGGGTTAAGAGTGAGAATTCTGATCTCAAAACCCAGATGCTTCAAATCCCAGCTCTGTCACTTAAGACTCCTCTTGCAATGAGAAAATTACTTAAACTCGGTCTGCCTCAATTGCCTTATTTTAAAAATGAAGGGCTCCTGTGTAGCTCAGTCAGTTAAGTGTCTGCTTTCAGCTCAGGTCATGATCCCAGGGTCCTGGGATCGAGTCCTGCATTGGGCTCCCTGCTCAGCGCTGAGTCTGCTTCTCCCTCTATTCTTCCCCCCTTGCTCGTGATCTCTGTCTCACTCTCTCTCTCAAATAAATAAATAAATAAAATCTTTAAATGAAAATAATAACTATACTTATCATAGTTACTTTATTAAAACTTTTTTTATACTTTGAGATCATTGTAGATTTACACATAGTTGCAAGAAATAATACACAGAGATCTCATGTACTCTCTACTCAGTTTTCTCCAACGGGAACACCTTATAAAACCTAGTACAGAAGTTCCCCTTGTCCACGGTTTCACTTCCCACAGTTTCAGCTACCCACTGCCAACCTCAGTCCAGAAGTGGATGACCGTCCTTCTGATATAGCCTCAGAAGGTCAGTCATAGCCTAACGCTACGTCACAATGCCTGTGTCACTCACCTTGCTTCATCTCGTCCCCTCGGCATTTTATCATCTCGCATCATCACAAGAGGAAGAGTGAGTACAGTACAATAAGGTATTTTAAGAGAGACCATATTTACCTAATTTGTATTATAGCATATCATTATAATATTTCTATTTCATTATTAGTGCTTGTTGTTCACCACTTACGGAGCCTAAACCATAAATGGAACTTTATCATAGGTAGGTATGCATAGGAAAAAACTGAAGTACGTACAGAGTTCCGTCCTATCTGAGGTTCCAGGCACCCCCTGTGGATAGGGGGGACTACTGTATACTCTCACAACCAGGATATTGTACAGCGAAGATGCAGAATATTCTCATCGGGGTCCCTCATGTTACACTTGTATATCCACATTCATTCGCCTCCCACCTACGCACCTTTCTTGATCCCTGCCGATCACTAGACTGTTCCTCATTTCTGTAATTTTCTCATTTCAAAAATGGTACGTAAATAAAATCGTGCAGTATGTTACTTTTGGGGATTGATATTTTTTTTTTTTAAGATTTTATTTATTTATTTGACAGAGATAGAGACAGCCAGCGAGAGAGGGAACACAAGCAGGGGGAGTGGGAGAGGAAGAAGCAGGCTCATAGCGGAGGAGCCTGATGTGGGGCTCGATCCCAGAACGCCGGGATCACGCCCTGAGCTGAAGGCAGACGCTTAACCGCCGTGCCACCCAGGCGCCCCATGGGATTGATATTTCTTTTTCCCCACTCAACATAATTCCCTGGCAATCTGGGTAGCTGGTAGTACTTACTAGTTTTCATTGTTTAGTAGCATTCTCTGGTACAGGTACACTACAGTTTAACCATTACACCCATTGAAAGATGTCTGCATCATTCATAATCCATTTTGAGATCCATGTGTTTTTCTATTTCCTTTGAGAGTTCCTTTATGATCCATGGATTAATTAGAAATGTGTTGTTTGCTTTCAAAGAATTTAGAAGCTTCCCTATTTTCTTTAGGTTGTTAATTTCTTTGACGCCATTGTGTTTGGAAGATGCATTCTGTAAGATTTCAGCTTTTCATGTTTGGTGAGGATTGTTCTGTGGCTCAGTATACGGTCTATCTTGGTGTATTGGGCAGGCACTTGAAAAGATGAGCTCCCTACTTCCTGCTTATGTGTAAGTCCAACTCTGGATATCAAAAATAAAACATTAATATATCCTGTCAAAACTTCTCAATTTATTTTATTTCCTCTAATTTCAGTGGTTGGATGGTAGAAAAAGAATTAAAACGCCCAGAAAATAAAGACACATAAACACACACCATAGGTATAAATCTATACATATATGTATATATGGCAGACATTATTAGCTAAGAAATTCAAGTCACAAACTCACTTCCTTCAACAGCTATTTATAAAGTGTCAGTCCATTAGCTGGGCGAATGAGACAGGCATTAATCAAAGAGTCCTGGTAGTGAGTGTAGAAAGCTGAGGTATATCCTCAGATGGATGGGAACTCAGTTCCAAGAAAACCTGCAACAGAGAAATCTCCCTTCGTTGAGGAAATATCTGAAGAATATGGAAGAGACACATTCTGGTGTAAGTAACTTTACAAGGAGAAATTTGTTTCATTTCGAGCTGGTTCTCAGAGTGGGCACAAAATATGTTATCATACGGGACAATAAGGTGACTTCAAGGGGAGACGAAGAGACCACTTTGATAACAAAGCATTAAAACCCTTTTTGGGGTTTATTTCAGCTGCTGCTGGCCTGATTCCCTCACATAAATCTCCAGTAAGCACTTCCTTCCTGTTTCTCCAGTTTGGCCAAGTGTTTGCTCACATCCTTATGGAGAGCTTTTTCTCCAGAGCACTCTTCAGAGGGCTTTAATATCTCATGAGTATTTCCTCTGTATTCTTCTTTTATTAACTCCCTTCTTCTTCAGAAATTGAAAAAGGTCGAGTGTTTCTAAATTTTATGAAGTTCATGTGATTTGTTTCCTGGGTGTGTGTGTATGTGTGTTGGTGGAGTGATGTTTATCACAGAAGACAAAACAACCGTGTTGTATATGGTATGTTTATTGGAAGGGGGATAGGAAATATGATGAGAAGTTATAATCAGAAGAGAAGAAAAGAAATGAGCACAAATATAGATCATTAAATTCAACCTCTGCTGTTCTCATATTTCTCTTTCCACAATCTGTTCTCACAATCTTTTCTCACCAAGAATGTATTAGATATATTCATAAGTCTTCCTCAAGCAGTGTTTTCTTGAAATGTTCTTCCTTTCAAAAACCAGAATGATTTATCTTGGTTTAAGACCTTTGATGTCAAATTGCAGCTTTCCTTGAAAGGTGAAAGGATTTTTCTTCTCAACTTCCATCTTTGCTTGTTTACAACATCTCAAGACATTTGTTTGGATTTGAAACTTTACAGGCTTAGTCTTATGAGAGATATTATTTTTTTATTTGTTCCACATTCTATCTCTACCGCTCCTCCCCCAACACCCCCATTTAGATCGAGTAAATTAAATTGGCTCAGTTATTTTTGACTTATGAGACAGCAAAAAACATATTCTTCCTCCTCTTAAAAATCTCTCGAAGCTTTATTTGTACTGGTTTAACTCAAAAGTAGATTTAAACTTCACACTCGGCAGTATTGTAAGAGGAAAGAAAAGTGAAGCCAAATTAAAAAAAAAAAAACTACGAAAAACTTATACAATCTAAAGCTTCAAACACGACAAGCATTTTGTTCTGATTTTTTGTTATCCAAATACACTATGTATATTTTCATGTAAAAGTACAGGTACACTAGGAGACTATTATAACTGCACTTATTTTGATTGAATAAAATAATCATTGACTCTCTGCCACATAGAATATGCCCCCAAACCAGAAGAAAAAAATAGAGATGAGTAAGCTTCAGTCCGTGCTACCAAAAGCCTCTCAAACTGGAGTACAGGGTTGTAACAGTACACGGCGTGGGTATGAACAACAGGGCGTGGCGGCTCAGAGGAGAAACGGGTCGTCATCAGCCCGAAATTCCACCACAGCCATCGTATTCCAAGCAGCCCTCATGGACAGTTCGGACCGAAGCAATCACCTCCTGATTCAGCACGCTCATTGCACTCGGATTTCCCTTTACTCCATTTGTCCAAGTGCTCAGATTGTTTTTTGTTTTTTGTTTTTTAATGTAGATGTAATCATATCACTCCCTTGCCTCAAACTCTGTCGTTGTTTCTGGTCCAGACTCCTCGCTCTACCTCCCAAGTTCCCACAGGATCCACCACCTGCCACCCTCGCCTTCCGTTCCTAAATCACGCTAAGTCCCTTCCTGCCTTTGATTCTACGCCCTTGCTTCTCCCTGAACCTGGAATCTTTTCTCCAAACACTTGCCTTGACTTGCTGCTTCACATAATTCGCATCATAGGTCAAACACACATACGATGTGCGGAGAACAGCGCCTGGCCGCAGAAATATTATACACAGGCTTTGCTGCCGGTGTCACCAAGGCTCACGGAAACCTCTCATCATTTTGTTTTAATCAGACTTTACTTGGTGTTATCTCATTTACACTTCATAATATATAACACATGAGCTCTTAAAATTATTATTATTATTATTATTTGTCTGCTTGTTATCTATCTCCCCTTATTAGTTTCTAATCTCCATGGGGCGAAGATTCTGTCAGTTTTGCTTTTAGTTGTATTTCTTAGACCTAGAACACTGCCTGGTATATTGTGGTCACTTAACAAAACTACGCCACGCCAAATTTTTGAATAAAAAAATTACGAAAGCTTTATTATTTCAGCTCATTTAAAAATAAGGAGTCCTCCTCATACAAAGAGCTTGTGTATGCTGCTTTTGTTTTGGGTCTAAAACTATTTTTGTGTTGGGAGTGGGAATGGATGGTAGAGATAGATTTGAGGGCACAGATGATGCGATGTCGCTGTGAAAACCCCTGCTGACTCACAGATTCTATCCCAATGTCCTTCCCAGTCCCCAGTCCCCAGTCTACCACTAGGGTTATATATCTCTGGGAACTGAAAATTTGGGGAGAGTTTAGTTTAATTCTCTTCTTCCCAGCTTTATTGAGATACAAAAAATTGTACATATTAAACATGACAGTTTGGTGTTTTGATAAAAGTATTCTTTGTGTAACGATTACCACAACCAAGCTAATTAACATATCACTTCACATAGTTAACAATTTTGTTTTGTGGTGAGAACACCTAAGATCGCCTCATAGCTGTCAAGTGCACAGTACATTGTTATTAACTGCAGTCATCGTGCTTTACATTCACTCTCTAGAACTTACTCATTTTATTTATTTTATTATTTTTTAGAACTTACTCCTTCTATAACAGAGTTAGTGCCCCTAGTCAGCATCTCTCCATTTCCCCCACCCCTACCGTCCTTGGCAACTACTAGTCTCTGTTTAACCAAGTTCCACATTCTGTATTTCACATAGAAGCGGTATTACGCAGTATCTGTCTATCTGTGTCTAGCTTATTCACTTAGCATCACATTTTCTTTATCTAGTCATCCATTGCTCGTTTCCATATCTTGGCTGTTGTGAATAATACTTCAGTGAATACAAGAGTGTAGGGATCCTTTTGAGATACTGATTTCATTTCCTTTGCATATATACCCAGAAGTGGCGTTGGAGGATCAGATGGTTGCTGCATTTTTAATTTGTCGAGGGAAATCCATCCTGTTTTCCAGAGTGGCTCTACTAATTTACATTTTTTTTGACAGTGTTCGCTTTTCTCCACATCCTCACCAACACTTGTTATCTTTTCATTTGGACAATAATCATTCTAACAGATGGAAGGCGTAGAGGTTTTGATTTGCCTTCCGCCGATGATTAATGATGTCGAGCACCTTCTCATATACCTGCTGGCCATTGGTAAGTTGCCCATCTTTTAATTGGGTTATTTGCTTTGCTGTTATTGAATTGAGTTCCTTATGTATTTTTATATTATTAGATATATGGTTTGAAAATATTTTCTCCTATTCTGTATATTGCCTTTTCTTTTTCTTTTAATTTCTTTGGCTGTGTAGAAACTTCTTGGTTTTATATAGTCCTACTTGAAATTTTTGCTTTCATTGCCTATGCATTTGGTGCCATATTCAAAAAAATCTTTGTCAATACCAATGTCAAGAAGTTTATTTCCTGTATTTTCTTCTAAGAGTTTTACAGTTTAAGGTCTAATATTCAAGTCTTTAATTCTTTCGAGTTTATTTTTGTGTGTGGTGAAAGATAAGAGTTCAATTTCATTCTTTTGTATGTGAATATCCTGTTTTCCCAGCACCATTTATTGAAAAAAACCTCTTTTCCCAAGTGTGTATTCTTGGCACTCTTGTGAAAGGTTAATTAAACATATATACTTGGGTTTGTTTCTGGGCTATTTTCTTCCATTCGTCTGTGAATCTATTTTTACGACTGTCCCATTTTATTTTGATTACTATAGCTTCTTAATGTAGTTTAAAATCAGGAAGGTGTGATACCTCCAGCTTTATTGTTCTTTCTCAAGATTACTTTGGCCATTTCAGGGTCTTTCGTGGTTCCATACAAAATTGTAGGATTTAGTTTTACTATTTCTATGAAAAATGCGGTTGGAATTTGATAGGGATTGTATTAAATCTGTAGATCACTTTAGGGTGTATGAACACCTTAACAATATTAACTCTTCCAATCCATAAGCATGGACTGTCTTTCCATTTATTTTGTATCTTCTTCAATTTATTTCATCAGTGTCTTATAGTTTTCAGTGTACAGACCCTTTACCTTCTTGGTTTAATTCATCCTTAAGTATTTTATTTTTATTTGATGATATTGTAAATAGGATTGTTTTCTTAACTTCTCTTTCTGATAGATCATTGTTAGTGTATGAAAACAACTGATTTTTGTATGTTGATTCTACATCCTTCAACTCTACTGAATTTGCTTATTAGCTCAAGCCATTTTTTGGTGGAGTCCTTAGGATTTTCTGTATAAGATTGTGTCATCAGCAAACAGACAATTTTTCTTTTTCCTTTCCAATTTGGATGTCTTTGATTTGTTTTTCTTGCCTAATTCCTCTGGCTAGGACTTCCAGGACTGTGTTGAATAGAAGCAACATCTTAGTCTTGTTCCTGATCTTGCAGAAAAATCTGTCAGCTTGTCACTGTCGAGTATGATGTTAGCTGTTGATTTGCCCATACACGGTCTTTAGTATGTTAGGTACATTCCTTCCATGCTCATTTGTTGAGAGTTTTTACCAAGAAATGATGTTGAATTTTGTCAAATACATTTTCTGCATTTACAGAGATGATCATATGCTTTTTCATTCAATTAATGTGGTATATCAAGTTTATTATTTGAAAATATTGAATCATCCTTGCACATGATCACATGATCATGTGATATGAACATTTAATGTTCTCTTGATTTTGATTTGCTCATATTTTATTGAAAATTTTTGCTTCTTTGTTTATTACGGATATTGGCTTATAATTTTCTTTACCGATAGCATCCTTATCTGGTTTTGGCATCAGGATAATTCTGACCAGCTCACATGAGTTTGGAAGTGTTCATTCTTCTTTGATTTTTTGGAAGAATTTGAGAAGGATTGACATTAACTATTATTTCAATGTTTGGTAGAACTAATCAGTGAATCTATCTGGTCCTAGGCTCTTGTTTTGGGGAGTTTTTCATTAGTAATTCAATCTCCTTACTCATTATTGATCTGTTCAGTCTTTCTACCTCTTTATGATTCATGATTTAGTCTTATTAAGTTGTATGTTGGAATTTATCCATTTCTTCTAAGTTATCCAATTAATTTGTGGATAATGGTTCATGGTAGTCTTTTCTGAACTTGAGTAGTTTGCAGTAAAAGCCACAATGTTATTTCCAGTCCCTAGAACTGTGATAAAATAATTTGCTGTTGTTTAAACCATGAGCCTGTATATATGATATGATGATAGCCCAAGTATGTTAATATAATTCTAAAGGCTATTTTGCTGGGTATAGATTTCTGGGTGGAAAGATTTTTTTTCTTTTTTTCTTCAGCACTTTAATCGTGTTTTGATGTTTCTTTGCCTCTATAATTTTATAGTTTCTGATGAGGAATCATCAGTCATTCAAATTGTTGCTGCTCTGTATATAATGTTACAATTTTCAATGGCTACTTTGAAAAATTTCTCTTTTTAAAAATTTTTGAGGAACCTTCATACTATTTTCCACAGTAGCTGTGCAAATTTACATTCCTACCAATAGTGCATGAGGGTTCCTGTTTCTCTACATCTTCACCAACAATTATTTCTTGTCTTTTTTATTTTAGCCATTCTGATAAGTATGAGGTGATAGCTCCATGTAGTTTGGATTTGCATTTCCCTGTTGATGAGTGATGTTGAGCATCTTTTCATGTGTCTGTTGGCCATCCGTCTGTCTTTGGGAAAATATCTACTTAGGTCCTCTGCTGACTTTTTTTTTGGGGGGGGAGCTATTTAAATTCAAGTTAGTTAACATATAGAGTATTATTAGTTTCAGGGGTAGAATTTAGTGATTCATCAGTTGCATATAACACCCAGTGCTCATTACACCAAGAGCCCACCTTAACGTCCATCACCCAATTATGCCTTCCCCCCACCCACCTTCCCTCCAGCAACCCTCAGTTGGTTTCCCTCCAGCAATCTTCAGTTCACTCATATGTGGAATTTAAGAAATGAACATAGGGGAAAGGAAACCAAAGCACTGAGCATGGGGGGAGACATGGGGCTTCATCTCAAAATTCTGAGACCACTACCTGAGCTGAAACCAAGAGCCGGTCACTTAACCAACTGTGCCACCCAGGCACCCCAGTTGTTGACTACTTTTAGATTACAGTCTGAATATTATATTGTGGATTCTGTTATATTTTTGCAAAGAGTACTTATTTTTTGTTTGTTTGTTTGTTTTGGTAGGCAATTGACTTGGTATGATTCAAACTGTAAACTATTTTTGGGGAAACAGCTCAATTTTTAGTCAGTTCTTTTATCTTAAGTTGGAATTTGTTCTTATATTTGTTAAAAGTCAGCTAGAGGTTTTTGCAGTTTGTTTATGTAATTCTGGGCTCTCTCTTTCTGCCTATCTAATTTTCAAATCTTATCCCTTCACCCCCTACTTTCCAGCAGGCCAGTTTGTCTGAACTACGTCCTTCAATCCAGAGAGACTATGGTTTTAATTGGAATTTTAGCTGTCCTGTTTGACACTCATTTCATGAAACTTGACTAACCTCAGGCTAAAAACCACTAGAACAAGAAATTCACTTTTCTTCCAAGTTTTGACTCTCCACAATCTTCTGTCAGGATTTTTTATTTCGATTTTTTGTTTTATTTATTTTTTTTAAGATTTTATTTATTTACTTGAGAGAGTGCGCAAGAGTGAGAGAGAACACAGAGGGAGAGAGAGAGCAGAGAGAAGCAGACTCTCCACTGAGCAGAGACCCCAACATGGGGCTCAATCTCAGGACCCTGGGATCATGGCCTGAGCCGAAGCAGACACTTACCGACTGAGCCATCCAGGTGCCCCTTGATTTTTTTGTTTTAGTTTGTTTATTTGTTTGTTTGTTATTTTCCCCCCAGTGTTTATAGTAATCTTTGAGACCACTGATTCAGTAGAATCTTACTCTGCCATACCAGAAATATAAATCCACTCCCCCATTTTTACATATTCCCACCACTATTTGAACATTTCATACGTTTCTGCCATGGTAAGATGTTCCGTGCTTGTCTCGTACTTTCTTTGTCCCAGATCCTAAATCAAACATTTCTCCAAAGAATGCTAGTTCTTTTAAGTGGGGAATGGTATTTAGTAGCCAAGATTTGGGAGCTAGATGTGCTCATGGCTATTGGAGTATCACTGATCCCAGGCCTTTTCAGTGGACATAGATAGAATATATATATATATATTCTCTCTCTCTCTCTCTCTCTCTCTCTCTCTCTATATATATATATATATATATATAAAAGAATCATGACTTCACTTTGATACTCGACACCTGTTATGGTCTGAAGTGTATGTTTGTCAAATTTATATGTTGAAGTTCTATTTCCCAGTACTTTGGAATAAGACTGTATTTGGAGATAAGGCTTTTAAAAAGAGAATTAAGGCAAAATGAGGTCATATGGGTCGCCCTAACTCAATCTACTGAGGTCCTTAGAAGAAGAGGAAATTAAGACATAGATATGCCACAGACTGACGGGTGCCCATGATGTGAGGACACGATGAAAAGGCAGCTATCTGCAAGCCAAGGAAGGAAACCTCAGAACAAAACAAATCTGCCTACATCTTAACCTTGATCTTGACTTTCTAGCCTCTGGAACTGTGAGAAAATAAATTTGTATTGGTACGACATCCATAGCCTTATTGTTGTTATGGCAGCCCTAGCAGACTAATATAACAAAAGGAATTCTAGCCTAACACGACGGGGTTTATTCTAGTTTTCACTCCATCGAATTTGTTCCTTCCTTCTCTGACATCTCTGACAAAGATGGCTAACATCATCTTTGCTTGTTTGTTTGCTCATTTATTTATTTATCTCATCAAGCCACCCGTATGTAACTTCTACTTCCACTTCCACCTCCTCTTTTGCACAAATGACCTCCTAACTCTGCTTGGGCTCTGTCACTGTGCCCTGACACATAGCCCCACGTGGGCATAGTCAAACTCCTACTCAGACCATGACGGTCCAGTCCACATGGATACCCTCCTCACCATGCTGAGACTCTCACACTCAACACCCAGCAGCCCTCATCTGGGGAGGCCTTCTGAAGTCACCTGGGCTCTGACATCCCATTGTAGGCCACCGAGAGTCTCCTCAGTATACCCCTTCCATCACTAGCTTAGACATCAACCATGCTCTGCCCCACTTAATGTCTTTAGACATTAATTTTTCTGGAGGAAAGCAGAACAGGTAGAGAAGGAAAAAAATAAGAGAAATTGATACCTTTTCCTTTAAATGATACTCAACTGAACTGCTTTTTATTAGCATTCACAGTTCCAAACAAAGTTCTATATTTTATACAAAAAAAAAGGTAGCTTGGCATTTTGTGATAAAAGGAAAACAAGTGTGGTTTTATTAAATTAAAATATAGCAATTTAAGGAAGTCTAATAAAATATTGCTCAGCAGGTGTCAGTCAGGGGCTATAAAATAACATTCAGAGCCTATACTTAACAGATTGTATCAAAGATAGTGTACATAGGACCAGACAGAATCTTCAAACAGTAGTGCTTTGCTTCTCCTTATTTTCTTGTATAAAACCTTTCTCTTATTCAGTCAGAAATACCCACATTGCTTAGCAGAGAAGTAGAATTATTATAGTAGGGATGAAAAAATGAATAGTCAATACTCTTTGATTTCTAAAATATGCTTTTGAGACTCAAGAGATGGCCTGAGGAAAGAACATAAATTTTGTATCATAACAATACCATTGGAAGGAAATGAGAAGGAAGATGTAACCACCTCACTCCTTATTCCTGGAAGATGATCAGCTGGGCTAGGAGGTTAGGGATTGGAGTGAGCCGTGAGAGTGACACATAATGTTACAGAATGCCAGAGCAGGGGCCAGGTGGAGAGGAGCAAAGTAGCATCAGCACCGCTTGGTGCTATGAGGGGCTGTGCTGCAAACGCAGAGGTGCTAAGCCAGGGCCTGTAGAGGTATTGTTACCAGAAGTCACATGGGCTGTTGGGCTCTTTCTGTCCTCTTTCTAGGTGTGGGTCTTCTACTGAAAACTGCCTTGGGGAATGCTCAACAGATGGACATCCTTCTATGCCTGAGATTTTGCCAAACTTCTTCGAACTGCCCCGTAGAGACAGTCTATTATATTTTCAATCAGCTAGGGCAAAAGCTTCAAAAATCAGTGGGTTGAAATCTTGATGCAGAGAGCTGTTGGGGGAATAGAAAGTAAAGCCTCAGGGTTTGCTCTTGACTTGAACTGTATAATGTTAAAGTCCACCTCTAACCCACACTAATTATCTCACATCCTGGTAGAAGTCTAAGATACGTTATTTTGAATATCTCTATCTATCCATCTTTAAACCAGTCACTTTAGCCTTCTTGAATATTACAATTTCTGTATTTATAAAGTGAAAGTAATAATATCTACCTACAGGGGCAATTGTTAGGAATAAATGAAATAACCTTTGTAGCCAACCTGGCATACAGCTAGTCCTTAATAAAGGCTAATATTTTTATTATGAAAAAAATTAGAGTGATTCATACTATCTCGAAAGTGACCCTATTCAAAAGGCAATTAATAGCTAAGACCATACTTTTCTACGACCATCCTTAGAACATTTATATTGAATTCATTCTTTATTCATTCATTTATTCATCAGATATTTACCATGACTGCGTGCTGGACACTGTGGAATCAAGTCAAACAAGATTCCGGTGCTATGGGTGTTACAATATAGCAGCAGAACTGACATAAAACAGTGAATCAGCAATCATTTTAATTACAGCTGTGAAAAGTGTTGCAGAAGAGATAGACCAGGCTTTCAGCATCCTGCCTGGGCCCTTGCTTCATTCCCTCTCATGGCCTTTAACTTTTCTTTAAGGAGTTTGACTCCCTGGCTGAAGAGCATAGATGGAAAGACTCTACGTGGAGACAACAGAAGGAAGCAGTTGAATCCAGGTTTCCACTTGTCTCTGGCAAGGTGAGAGCATTTTAGCAGAGCCATCATACACCTTGCGATCAGACCTGACGCTAACTGCATGTGTGTCCACAGTCAATGTCTTGTGGCACCACATGACGCAGCCAGGCCTGATTGGAGTCCTGCCCCAGTTAGTGAGGTGTGACAAAACGGTGATAGTGGCCGCGGTGCCACTGAGGTCTGGGCGAGTGTGTAAGGCAGCAAGATATAATAAGACGTATTTGGAATGCCACTAAGGGTAAGACTTGTATCTAGTTCATTTTTCTTAAATTACAGGTCACATTTATAGACCTGATAGGAAAAATAAATACATACACGATGAAGGCAATTTCTATGAGTGAGAGATTTGCTTTACTGGAAGGCGCCGAGGAGATAGTTCGTGGGGACCAGGCTACTGCTGTAACTTTCTTTGACATGAAGGAAGACGCATGTTAAATGTGGAGTTGTTTGTTTTGTTTTTTATCATTGAACAGCCTTGTTATGTTTCCGGCAGAGGTCACCTTCGAGTACATACTGTCAAACAGAAAGTCTAGGAAGCACGCACGTTGATACGGGGCGGACGCTCTTCCACTGGCTCGGCGTAGTACTTGACCCGCTGACTCAGATAACGTTCTTGCTGACAGGCCTGCAGGAGACACGTATTACATCACACACACCAAAGTGTCAAAAGTGTAACTGCCCCACACTTAGGCACGACATTCTAAGCTTCACACTTGGGTTCACCGGGTTCTCTTTTTACCACGATGTTCCACGTTCCACAGGGTTCCTCCTCCAGCTATAGGTTCCGGAGACAGGGACTCAGCATAGTGACAAACAAGGACATCAGGAGTCAGAAGGACTAACCTGGTGATCTAGAACAGCTTTCCACCAGCTGTGTGCCTTTGGGAAAGTGACTGCAACCCTTGTATCTATGGTTTCCTCCACTGTAAAATGAGAACATTACAGGTCTCACAGGGCTGGGGTGTAAGTGACTTTTTCTACATGCACCTGCTTTGTTGAAAGAAAGTAACAAGCACTTCTTTTTCCATATCCCAAAGTTCTTTCCCCTGTATTCTTGCACATAATACGTTAGCAGCGCTTTCAGAAAGTCAGTCTGAAATATAATTGCCTATTTTAATAAATAGCAATTTTGTAATAATTTTTCCCTTTGCTTCTGAATGCTCATCTTGATGGCTTGGTTTGCTTTTTAATTGTGTGGATGTCTGTTAAGGTGAGGGAAGAGCATTTCGCTTTTGAAAATGAAACTCAGTTCTTTCCAAGCTATTCAGCAGTTTAAAAATCCATTTCAGTATTCACTAAGCAAAATAAGAAGAATCAAATGCTTCCGGCACTTCATTAGGGTGCCACAGAATCAAGCTCGCAGAATGACAGTTGGTTTAGAGCCATTTTGGCACTAAGGTCTTACCATAGATTTTAGATTATAAGAAGCAGCAAAGTTGACAGCATGCGGAAGTATTTATTCATTATCATTTCTAGCAGAAAATTTGGGTTATTTATTTATAAGACACAGAATATGAACTGCTTAGTTTACTGCTAACCTTAAAGTCCTAATGTGTAATAATTACACAGGCTTGAAAGAGTTAAAGGTATAAATTCATCTTCTTAAATTACTGTATTTATGAAGTGAGGAGTATGGTGAAAGTTCACTATGATTTTACTTAAAATATCAATTTTGCTAGACCTGGGTTAAGATAACTTTTAAAGAAATAGCAATTCAATCATTTGTAGGTATTTTTACGTATATAAAGTGCTTAGTAGTTGATATTAATAATTTTTTATTATACTCTAAAAAGAGAAACATAAATGTTCCCTCAAATAATACATTTTATACTCACTAAGGATAAGGATATATGTTGTATTTCAGTAAACTTCTACAAGCAATCAAAGACAGGATGTTCTTAAAAATGAAAGCATAATTATGATTGCTGGATATTATTATATTCAAGTTTTTCTGAGAAAGGGAAAAATGAAATGTCAGTTATACGACTTGATATGTTTTATTTTAATATTAAAGAAAAGAGAAAAATAAAAGATAAATGTCAATGATACTCCGAATTTCCAGATAGGGTTTATAAAAAGATCAAATCTGTTTGTAAAATTCCTTATTAATATTTATCTTATTCAATAATATGTTTAAGGAAACAAGATACTCCGATGTAAAATAATTAAATCACTCTAGGAATATTTGTATTAAGAATTTTACTCCTTTTGTCCACTTATTGTGCTGTGCTCATTGAATATTTATTTTCTTTGTGCAGAAGAGGTTAAGGGGATCGAGTTCCAAAGGGTTTGAATTAGAAGTAATCCAGGGGCTACCATTGGGACAAATGTTACTTGGAACATTAGGAGAAGAGTCATTACCATAAATAAATTATCTCCGATCTGGGTATCAAGTTCAATTCCTGTAATGAAACAGATGGTTTTTCCAACTTGCCACACTGTCCTTCCTTTTTATTTCTTTTCAGCTCCAAGAATGTGTTTGATTTGTGGAGAATCTAGGAGCAAAGACATTTATACAAAATTGTTTGCAGTACCTTAGTTGCTAAAAGCCTGACAGAAACCATTTGCTAGGGAAGAAAAGAATCTTCAAAGTAACCAGTAATCTCGGTTTTGTTCAAACACTCCAACCTGGACTGTGTAAAATATTGAAAAGAAGCAAGAAAAAAAAAAAGAAAGAAAGAAAGAAAGAAAAGAAAAGAAAAAGAAAAAAGAAAGAAAGAAAGAAAAAAGACAACTATGCATGGCAGATACCAAAATACACTTCATATTTCATTTCAACTTAAATCTCCTAATCTGATGTGCAAATTTTCTTCTGTTCCATATTTTTTCCTGAACATTAAATACTAGTACATTAAGGTTAAAAACAGAGAATGTTAGGCTCCTGTCCTAAAACCAGTATTTGTATATACACAGCTAAGTAAAATTTTAAAATTTATAATGTGGTCTCCTCTATGGCTCAACTAATTTAAAAAAACGCATGTATAAAAACATATTGAGCATCTACTCTTTATAAGATACTGCATTTTAGTTCATAAAGTATGATACCTTAAAAGAAAAGCATTTTTACCCCCTCAGGAGGTAAGAATCTATTTCAAGGAGAAGATGAGACATAAGTTCATGCAGAATTAAAAAGAATGTAATAGGTAAAACACACATAGCACAAAGATTTGCATGATTGAATTGATAATTACTCTGAGCCCAAGGAGCAGCCCCCAGGCTCCCGAGTATTTCAATCAGGCCTGAGTGTTTAACCCTGTTTAGCAATCAAGCTAAGCGCCTCAGTCACATTCCCATTTGTCCTAGTCTAAACAAGGGATCCTGCCTCTTGCCCCGTACTCCCAGGGACCTCTCCAGATTGGAGCTCAATCTTTCATAAAGAGAAGGAAAAGCCCTTCTCTTAAACCCATACCACTCTATCCTTTTGAACTCTAAATCTGTAATCAGTGAGCTTCTTTAAATGCTTAGTCTCTTTCCTGATTGTTCCCTTCACATCTGTGTTTTTATTGAAACTGAGCTGTCCCCTGAGGAAACTGCTTCTCTTCAAATGGAATCAAAGCTGTTTTTCTTTTCTTGCTCATACCATGTTCCGCAGGGCCAGTAAGGGAAGTGGACATCCTCCTTGCTCTACACTGACAGTTTCCAAACATAACAACGTCTTCCTCTGCAAACACCTTGCTCCTCTCAAGCACCGACTGTCAGGTCACACCTCCCCCTCCGTCCGCTCAGTGCTTTGTCTCCCAATCTCTTGCCGAGCCCTCCAGTCCTTCAGGCTTTCGCTTTCATCCATTGACCCACTGCGTAGTTATTCCCACCTGTCTTCACTTCCTGCTCTGTCGGGCAGGGACTGGACACTCCACGGTGACAGGATGGCAGCAATAGCTCATTTTACCGAGGACTTGCTGAGCGACAGGCACGCTGTTCAAACCGTTTTCCATACTTGGCATTTACTCACCACAACCTCATAAGATATGGTCTATTATTACTGCATTTCACAAATAAAGTAACCCAAGGTGATGAATGAATGAATGAATGAATGAATGAAGTAATGCGTTCATGTGCGTCTGTACATACGTAGGTACGTGTTTTTGCATGTGACCCTCACTTCCCTTGCCTGCCTCCCTCTCACCATGGCTCTGCGCATGCACAAGCCTGACATTGGAGTAGCCCGGCCATGTGAATCCTCACTGTACCCCAACAGGTGAGCATTGCTGGGGTAAATAATACAACTAGTCAGACTGATTTCACTTTCAATTCATTTTCTCAAGTGGGCAATCAAGACTGATGACAAGCCTACTCTGTTTTTCTTCAGGGCTCACTTCCCACTCTGCAAGACAACTATGTCATCTCTCACCCCTCCCTCCCCACACTTCTCTCGCACCTAATTACTTCACTTCAAACATCACTTAGAAGTAAGATGCCATCCAGAAAGGAAAACTCCCTTATGTGCATTCACATAAATCTATCGAGATACCTGTCCTCGGGACCTCTCCTGACAATGATGGACCCTTTATTTACTTTTTATCACAGGCTGGACTTTGCACTTCTGAGTCGAATCCCAGCCCCTGTCAGCTTCTCAAAGATTTTACTCCCTTCTCCCTCTGGAATCATTAACATTTCATTAAATTGAAAATACCATTAATTGTAGGCGGCACCGTTGTTTTATGTACACTTATTCTCTCTAGTTGTGGTAACATAGACATAACTAGAACTGACCATTTTAACCTTATTAAGCGCGGTTCAGTAGTGTTGGGTACATTCACACTGTTTTGCAACCACCACCAGCCTCCATCTTTAGAACTACTTTCATCTCTCTAGACTGAAACAATAACTCTCCATTCTTCCTTTCCTGCTGACCCTGGCAACCACCATTCTCCCTTCAGTCTTTATGGATTTGACAATATAAGTACTTCATTTAAGTGAAATCATGCAATATTTGCCCTTTTGTGATTGGCTTGTTTCATTTAGGGTAGTGTCTCCTAGGTTCATCCACATCGTAGTATGTGTCAAAATGTCCTTCCTTTTTAAAGACTGAATATATTTCATTGCAAGTTTGGACCGCATTTTCTTTATTCATTCATTTTTTATGGATACTTGGGTTGATTCCACCTTTGATTACTATAAATAATGCTGCTATGAATGTGGGTGTACAAATACCTGTGCAAATCTCTGTTTTCGGTTCTTTTGGGAACATACCCAGAAGTGGAATTGCTGGACCATATAGTAATTCCATGTTTAATTTTTTGAGGAACAACCATGTCATTTTCCACCTCACCTGCACCACTTTATGTATCTGCCAATACATGGCATTCTGATCTCTCTATAGCCTTGCTAACACTTGCTATTTTCTTCTCTTTTTAATAATTGCCTATGTGTAATTTTTTTAAAAGAAAAAAAATATATCCTATGATAAGAAATCTAATTAGAAAACCTCCAAATGCTGAGACATCAAAGGCCTTCATCTTTAATGTAAGGACATGTGACAAGAAAGGCCCACTAGGTAGAAAGGGACAGTAATGGCATGAAACAATCTCCAACTTTACATAGAATGGAAAGAAGGAGACAGTGGAAACAAGAAAACAAAACACTAGCTTAGACCTGAACACAAGCCAGTCCTCTAGCAGGTTACCAGTCTGAAATCAAGCTGTCAGCGAGATTCAAAGACCACATGTGGAAAATTTAGCTTGAAGAAGATTTTGGTGAAAATTGTGTCAAGATGACTCACAGATGCTAATATAAATCCTTTATACTTCAATTAATGGATTATAAGATGTCCCAAGCTCAAAATGATTAAAATGTAATAAAACCTGTATTTTAGAATTAAAGAAATGTGGTATTTATATTTAAATTAACGTGGAATGCATATTTATATTAAAATCATTCCCAGTTAACATAAAAACATATTGAATGTCCTCCACCTTAAAAAATAATAAACCTGAACCTCTATTTCCCTCAGTTATCAACCAATTTTTTTATCACCTCTGTTGATAAATTTCTTCAGAAGTAATATTGCCAAGGCTATATTACCATTACCATTCACTCTTTATTTCATCTTGTTTTCTTTCTTTTTTAATAACATAAATAATATATAGGTCCATATCCATTGTATAAGGTGCAGACGGTATATAAAGATACAGTGTTCAAGTATCCTCCAATGCCTTCTTCCAGTTTCTCTTCTATACATACACATTTTCTATATATATGTATATAATGTGTATTATATACATATATTATATATAGATATTATAGATTATATGTAAATATATAATATATATCTCAGATATGTGTATATATACATATATATACTTTTTATTTTACATATTATCATCTTTTTATTTGTTCACTTAAGAATATGTCTTGAGCAACTATCGACATCAATACCTTTCAATCTACTGCTGTGTTTTTGACCACCTGGTTTTACAGCATAGATAAACATTTCCACTATTGACAGAAATTTAAGTCATTTTCAATTTTCATGATTTCAATGCTGCCAAGAACAAATTCCTAGAAGTAGAATTGCTGGCTCTAAATGGTATGTGCATTTTATATTTGACAGACATCAGTAAATGGCTCTACAAAAAAAATAATACTTTCATGATTTGCGCTCTGAACAAAAGCTCGATAGACTACTTACTCATCTACCACATCACTAACATGGCTCTTGTTAAGATCCCGTCTCTGCAAGTTGCCAAATCCACAAGTACTATCCTAGTCTCCTTTTCCTTAGTACCTCTGCCATCTTTACTACAGCTGATTGCTTCCTCCCCGCTGAAACAACTCAGGGCTAGATTTCTAACAAAGTATGTGGAGAAAACCCAGCAAAAGTGTTCCCCGAATTCCCTTTCAGCTCTAGCCAGGACTGGATTTCATGGCCACTTTTGCTGCAAGAAAGACTGGAAAATTGGGTAACAGGATTTCTGTGTTGGTTTAGATGAATTACAATCCATATCTTTTTATGTCTTTACTTAAATGGATGTGGAACACTTAATTAAGGTAACTGAAATAATTTTACCAACCAGTGGCTATCGATGAGGGGTCAATATTGTAACGTAAGCAGAGGAAAATTATATAAAATTGCCAAATGATATAATATTGTGCATGTGTTATAAAAGTTACGCTGATTTAATGCTTGGAAGCCTGGGTTTGGTCTTCGTTCGGTCAGTAAGCTTCTGAGATTTTCATCTGTTAAACGAAGCTGACTGTGCCTACTTTGAACACTTCTCAAGGGTGCTGCAAGAATAAAAATTGATGTGAAGTCACTTTCAAACACTAAAGTATCATACGAATTGGCTTTTATTACCAATATTTTAACTTTTGTTTTGTTGATGGAGAACACAAGTATTGTACATAAGCAAAAACAAGTGTCTTCCTAGCATACTCATTTCCTCAAATCTGGATTTCTTCCGAAATAAAGAAGCTACATTTTAATTTGATCTTTGTAAACCCTGAGTGTCATTGCTCTCTCCTACATGTGCCGTTGTCTTTTCTTCTACGTGGCTTAAGTAGAAAAAAATGAGAGAGAGAGAAAAAAAAAGCACAGGTAGGGGTCTTTAACCTCTCATTTATTTATCTTTTATTTTGACAGAAAAGTCCCCTCGATTAAAAAAAAAAAAAAAAAAAAAAAGGTCAGTTCCGAGGTTACGGAATAAGAAGAAAGTTCCAAGGTTATTCCTGGCCCCAGCAACAAGCCAGAAAAGGAGAGACACGGAAGAACTGAAAAGAGAAAGAGTACAGCCTGCTTCCTGTGTCCTTCGTGATGAGTGAATGGTGACTGTAGGGAGCCAGGACATACTGCGAGTCACCTGGGAAGGTTAGAGAAGCAGAAGTCCAGACTCTTCATGCAACCACACTCCCAAGTTTCTGTGAGAGTTTTGAGCAAACAGCTCTCTGCATCAGCAGATGTCTACTTATAGTATTGTTTTTGTATTTGCAGAACATTTTTCTATTAAAAAGAGTTGCTAGAATACAAGGTCACTTTCATGGTGAGGGTTAAGAGGGGCAAATGACAGGGGTCTCAGTCATCCGCAGAAACTTTGAGAAATATGCAGAGAGAGTAGGGCAAGTACAGACGGCTTGATTATTTACTGGGTTCAGAGCCTGTCAACAGGAACTCAGGTGACTTGGAAAAAATCGTTTCTGCTGCGGGATGTTGAAAACCGCTGATAAAAAGCAAATGGATTCCAGTGATGGTGTTGCTTGCTACATAAATGATCGCTGGTGAGACTAGACCCAGATGCCGAAGAAAATCAGTGAAGAAATCATGTTTCATCTTAAAGAATCAGCCTTATCCTTGTTAGCGATTATGTTTCACACAAATTCAAAAGATCTAACATACGCAGACAAAAATGGGTTTCAGTGGATCAGTCTTTTAACCCTTCTAGACAGGCATGAGGTATTATTGGTATTTTAGTTCGGGAAGATTATATTTATAATTTGGAGGAAGATGACTACTATAGAGGTAGATATCTTCCCCACGATGATACTCCAACCTATATACCTGTTGATCCACTCAGATCCATGTTGCTCACACCCATAGCTGATATTTTATGTCACTCGTTGAATTGATCCCCCTCCACCGCTTTTCCCATCCCACCCCCCTGACCCATAAGAATGGGTCCCAAGATTGAGTCAGACCTGTGAATACTGTATATTGGAGAATCCACTTGCCATCATTGCAATTAGCATCTGCTAAACAAGTTGCTAGGCTGCAAACATTGCCAATCAAGATTTTGATAAGTTCCATGAAGGCGGGTTAAGTCCTGTCTTGTTAGCCACATTATTCCCTCCTGCAACATATCAGCTGCTTAATGAATGATGGAAAGAATGCATCACACTGACAGCAAACATGATGCGTTTCTGATGACCTTTTCCGCCCACATATGTGTGTGAGAGATGGATTCAGTATCATTTGTATATTACACATCAGGAACAGTCTTGGTTAAATAGGATTACATGGCTTACTCAGAGAACACAGCTGACAAGTAAAACATTGTTTCTGTGGAGGAATGTGCTTTTAACAATTGGTCTGCAAATGAACTTTTAGAACACAAACCATCTGTATGTTGGGGCCTGTCTTTAAATGTATTTATTGAGTCATTTTTTCCCCATTTCAAATTTTTTGCCTCACAGGAGGTGTCTTAACATGTTGCTTTGAGCTTTTCCTTTCCTCTTGTTCCTTTTTCCCTTTAAAAATGAATCCTCTGAAGGTCTTGGCCACGTGTCAATGCTGTATTCACAAGGATTAAGGATCAGCAGGGCTGCCGCGCAACAATCCAGAAATTGAGTACATCCTGTGGATTGGCAGCACGTTGCCTGCTATTGTGAGGGACGCACTGGTGTTCCAGTAAAGGCATGTTAAATTTAGCAGCTGTCTTGTATTTGTCACTGGGGACGGGGTGGAGGCGGTTGGCCGTAATCGAGATTCATTTGTGAGTTTTATTTGAAAGTTTACTTTAAAAGATTCATCTAACAGGAACATGTTCCACATATTCTCAGTTTCTATAAATTGTGATAACTTTGTAACAACAATGTGTACACACACACACACACACACACACACACAGGGACGCACATGCATGTACAGTACAACCGGTATTCTCGATGGTTAACGTATCCTTTGTTGTAAATATTCTGTTTAATTCCATGTAAACTCTCAGGCCACTCGAAGAGGACCTATGGAGGCCATCAGTCTGGTTATTTTCGTTCATAATCTGGGTCTGTTTATAACAGAAATGTATCATTTTGGAAGGAAGTGGAAGAAGGTAGCAAAGGAACTAGCAGTGAATCATGTGTTGTGGGGATATGCGGAGTGTTGGTTTTTTATGTTGTTTTTGGTTTTGTTTTTCCTAATAGACATTCACGCAGATGGATAATGACAGCAAAACTCATCTATTCTATATTCTTTCCTCATCCCGTCCATAGTCTAATTAAGTTAACTATGACAGAATCAGGGAAACTTCAAAATGGAAGGAGTCTTGGAAATCATCTGGATCAAGCACCTATTTTACAACAAAGAACATCCGAGGTACAAAGAAAGGATGAACAAAGTAGAATGAGGCAATGGTGGTATAAGTGAGACTGGGATGCTTGACTTCCAGTCTAGTGCTTATTTTACTACCTTACGTTAATTTTTCGTTATACTCATAGGCATCTAGCTCTGAGACTTGAGTCCTTATACTCTTTCTATTCTATCTACTCTATCTGTTCTACTGATGCATAGGGAGTATTTCCAGAATTGGAATTAATATAATGTAATGTAATGTAATGTAATGTAATGTAATGTAATGTAACATAATAAATCCCTTGCCAAGTTTCCAAAGACGTGGAAAAAGATTTCAACACAGAACATAATCCTTTTAGTGTTTAACCCTTTGGCATTCAATCCTATATATAGAGTGAGGAAGGACAGACAGCATGGTAAAAAGGGAAGTGCAAACCCATAGCTCTAACAAACAAGCCAAGTATTAAGCCTGCGTTCTACTCTGTGCACAATAGAGTTGAAAAGGTATTTATGAAACATAATAATAGAAACTTCTGCTTTAGTCTAATCCTCAGCTCTTTTGATAGGGTACTGGAGAAGTCTAATGTGAATGACCTCCACCTTTAGGTTTGAAATGGGGAAGTGAATGGGCAAAGCTGGTGGTGTGGAGTTAATGCCCTCCACACATGTAAATGTCACAAATCTAATTTATCTACTAATAAAAATCATTTAGAATAATAGCTCCTCTCTTAAAATACATCTGATTCTAAAGAAGTCTTTTCATTGATTAAACATTTCTCTCTTTGGGGTAAAATTTTTAAACCACATAATCCACCTGCAATGAGATAAAATAATCAGTATTCAAATAAATGCAAAAAACATGTGCTAATTATGAAGTCCTGAGAACCAAAGAGGAATAAGGGACACCCCTTGTCCCTGTGAGACACACGCACGTGATTTTCCTGTCCCATCTGTCGTATCTGAAGTACTATTTACTTTGGATTTGTCTTTGAATCTATTCTAAAAGTAACTCACTTTTTAAAAAAACTTAGTTTAATTCTAACCAATAATGCCTCTCAAGTCATGGGTTTCAAGTGCACATTTTATTTTTTCTGTCATATATTAAAACACACACACACAACTATTTATATAAAATAGAACATTAATGGATGCCTCTTCTGGACTCACTCATATACCACAAGCTGCACAGATAGTGTTTAGGGAAACATGCTTTGTGAGGCACAAACCTATGAACAAATGCTGTGTTTCCTTTATTACACAACATCATTGAAAGAAACGCTTTCTAATTGGTATAGTAACATCATTCAGGGGGACAAAGAAAAACATTACCACATCAATTATATGCGTGAAGTGTAAGATGTAAATTCAAACACTTCTAAACGAAAAAAGAATGTATTTTTAGAATCGGTGAGATAAGGTGATGGAAAAATGCATGGGCCAGTTATAGTAATATCGCCAAAGAGGAAATTAATTCTTTCAAAAGCTAGCATTTCAATTTTAAAGAAAAGTAGAAAGAAGAAAAAATAAGTTTAAAATGGGAAATACGTAGTACAGGGAAATCCTACATGATATCTTGAACTGAGGAATTTGAAAAGGCAAGAGAGCAGCTAGAGAGTACTAGGTATGGATACGAATGTTCCAGAATGTTGGAAAGTTGAAAAGGAAGTTTTATATAGGACCTTGTAGGCTTGGATCCAAGAGCCAGTGATGAAAATCGTTGACTGTATCACTACTGACACTAGCCCTTTAGAATTGCTGAAGTTTGTCCTATAATTTATTCAACTGGGGATCTGCGGGGCTCTGGCTACATTTCTAGCAAAGGGAGAAAAAAATGTTCTTGCTCTGAAAATGAGTTTAAGCTTTTTTTTTTGTAGCTGATTTCATTTTATTATTATTATTTCTAATGGTTGAAGTATTTATGTCAATGACATCAAAGTTACGTAGAACAGTTAGGTCTGAATATGGTCCCAGATTATGAAATATCTAAGGAAAAATATTCAAGAGATCACCCATCATCCTTAAAATTCTATAGCTGAGTCAAACCCTTGTATAAATAACCACGTCACCCAGAGAAATTCTTTGTTGTTGTTGTGTTGTTTTTGTATTTGCATTTTAAGATTTTCCATTTAAAAAAATAATTTAGATGGTGAAAACAGAAAATACAAAGTGTTTTCCCTAGCTGAGAATACCAGCAGTCCTTAAGCTAGTGAACATTAGAAAAGCCAAACACTTTTAAAGTAATTTTTTGTAAAACTAACTAAATCAGAAGTTCAACGATCATAGCTATAAAAATAGATTCTTGTTGCAGTCTTAAACTTGAGTCAAGCAAGCCATTATTATTAGTTCCTAAGTCCAATACATTTATATAAAGGTCTAATTTATTTTACAGAATTGCAATTCGGAATCATCCTTACTTCCATGTAGAAAAATACTTAGCAATTGTTTTGAAAGGAAAATGTGATATGATGAAATTCAATAACCACGTGGGTTGTGATACTGAAATACATACCATTCTGACTTTCAAAGACTGTATGGCCTATCTTTCATTCATGTTACTCTGTCTAAGAAAGTGTTAATTATGTGATGCATGAAGACATTTAAAAAGATTTGCTCGTTTGGCACTTGCCATAAGTGGCATTAGTAAATTGTTGTTTGTTAATCTGGGCTACTTCCCACCGCTAGGATGCATATTATTCCAGCTGAGGTAGGACTTGATTTGGTTGAAAAAAGGTCATAAAAGATATACCGTTAGAATCACAAAGCATAAATACGAAATACCAAGTGAAACGTAATTGATTTGAAAATTTCTCTTATAAAAATAATTTAGAATAATCTTAACAAAATCAATAGCATAAACTATGGGAAGAAAAATCATTTAAGAGAAGGTTATTTATTTATTTTTTCTTATGTTCAAGATTATTTAATGATGATTTCTTTTAATCAGATTTTTTTCTCTGATTCATAAAGATAAATCTAAGGGTGAAATCCTTGGATTATGAAAGAGATTGTTAAAAGAACATTTAGATTTCAACTACTTGAGTATTAAAAGATCAAGACTAAATAGTTACTACTTTTTGTCTGGTTAGTGGCAAAAATGTTCATCTGGTTAGTCTTTGGTCAACTTGGTCTTCATCTTTATTATGCATCATAATTAAGTCATTTTGGTCTCAGTCTTAGGAAAATAACATTGATTTTGTACACTTCACAGTCATAAGAAGGCCCCCTTTCTCCTTGATACATCCATGTTCACTGATGCATTTTTAATTTTATTTATTTATTTATTTATTTATTTATTTATTTATTTTAGTTTGTGATCTGTTTTCTTCCTCACTGTGGCATGGAATAATGCATTATATTTCTAATATGTGTTTACAAGATTGTGGTTGATTTTCACTCATATGCAAAAGGCAGTATAAATGGAGCTAAATAGGACTGGGAAGAAGTAAGCTGTTGAAAGCATATAGTCACAAGAATTTGTATGCAAGACTGTTTCATTTATCCCCATCAATTTGCAGTGCAAATAAGAACGTGCAACCCAGTTAACCGTACCATGAATATTCATGCCAGATTGTCTGTATTTAGAATCCAAAGAACTATGAGCATGTTTTCACATAATGTTGTATTAACATATGTTTGTCTATATAATTTTATTTTTCTTTGAATAAAAATAAAATAAATAAGTGAATACATTACCAGACTGCAAGATAGGAAGAGTAACGGGCCTTTGGCAGAGGGTCTGTAGTTGTCAAACCTGGATGATGATCAGAATCACCTCCAAAGCATTAAAAATAAGAACTCCTACTTGAACCCAGTGCGGGGTAACTACGGACAGTAGTGATTTTTCTGCTGCAGCTGCCTCTTCCCAGCATGTGTAAAATAGCCCCCAAATTCTGAGAAGGTAAACGATGCTCCCTTTTCTCCATCAGCAAAACTGCTTTCGGGTTCCGGAATCTCACCATCCTTGTTGATTTCTCTTGACTGGTAAGTCACAGCGTCGGAACACGATTGTCCCAGCAGGTTGTCCACGCTAAGCGGGTAAGAGGCACACGTGCCGTGATGGAGAGCACTCACGGCTGATATACTGCTAATATTTGAGCAACTTTCCAAATTTTATATGTGAAGAAAAAGGCATAACTTTGTTTTATATAAACTCTGCACATTTTAAACTCCGTCTACGATGATCCTTTAATTGGCTTCATGAAAATGTTAAATGTTTCAAGTTACTGAGAAAAATAACAGTCCAGGGATATTCATCAGAAAATAAGATTAAGTATGAGGACTCTTGGAAATCAGTGATATGGAAATCATAATATGATTAAACTGAGTGGAAGCATTACAAGTGAAAAGAATCAGATGCAAAAGTTGTCATTCTTTATTTACGTAACAGCTAGAAAAAAGTGAAATGTGTGACTCACATCAGAGCAATAGTTTCCAGGGACTGTGGTAGAAGCAGAGGATTCACAACCAAGGGCCACGAGGGGATGTTTTTGAGGGTGATGGAAATATTCTGTATTGTGATTGTTGTGGTGGTCAGATGATTATACACAGCTGTCGAAACTAATTGGAAGGCACACCAAATATGGTGAATTTTGGTAAATGTTCAATGTATGTAAAATCTATCTCAGTACACCTGACTTGAAAAACAAAAAGAATGACTCAGAGAAGGAAAAAAAGGTGAATTGCTGTGGAACCACATTCATAACACACAGTTGTACATTTCTCTACTGTTAGCCAACGCATTCGAAGAGGTCACCAGCAGGGATACAAAGCTGCGGCAGGGTCGGGAATTGGAGATGATTCCTGTATGTGTCACAGTTTAAGATCGAGTCCAAGTCTTGAACAGAACTTCATCTGGAGGACTGTGGTAAGAATAAACATGTTGGATTGCATTCTAGAACAATTCGTGGATAGCTGTGGAACTCAATGGCTCCTGTTCCTGGGGCTCAGTCAGTGAGAGCTGCTGTTTCACTGACCTCCTGGCCGTCCTATATTAAAATAAAACGTAGGGGGGTAGTAATGAAAGCAGGGATGCCTCACGAAGCATTTTTGATGTGTTAGCTATTTATGGCATATATTGGAGTTGACATCTTCAGCATTTCTCAGCCTAGATTTTTCTCATCTATAAAATTAGGGCACTAAAATCCACCTTGCAGAGTCGTCTAGTAAGTGGCATCATGCGCGTGGAAACATTTTGTTGATGGTAATCTGAAAGCTGCCCTTAATGGGAGTCCTGGAGGCATGACACTATGTTCCACATTAGTAACGGCCAGATGATTGCGCTAGTTTTCAATACTGTTAAGGTGCTGAAAAGAATCTAGTGAATCATAAAAATGAGTCAAGAGATGGAGAAGAGGCTCTATTGAAGAAAGGTTAAAGTGGTGGGAGAGAGTTGATCTGAAAGGAAAAAGTAACTGGAATCAGGCGCATCGATGTTTTCATGCGAGAGTGGAGGTCAGCTGTTAGTCATCACCCGAGTCATCAACCACATGGAGGAGGCACACATTTACAAATTACAGAAAACACTAGAGAGTTCCAGCAAGCCTCGAAACTTCTTGAATCAATGGCAACTGCATCCCGGAACAACCTTCAAGAGGAAGTTTACTTTCTGGGAAGTTAGAGAAACTATCAGTGAAATGATTCTGAATTCACGTTCACAGCGCCTGGGTATGCCAGGTCACTTGACGAGGTGGCATCTACCTGTCTGCATTGCCAGGGAGCTCAGACGTTATGTTTATTTACTAAAGGTAACTACGCAGGGCTGGCTGAGGGCTCAAGCTCGGCCCCATTTTTCAAGGTTATTTCCCTGGTCTGGTGTGTGGACTACTTCAGTCCGAATCACTCAACTAACTTGTTACAAATCACAAATATCTGGACACCACCATGCCAGCAATATTTAGATTCTTTTGAGAATTGGACACAGAATCTAAATTTAATAAGTACCCAAGGTGATTCTGATGCACAACCAAGACTGAGAACTGCTGTTTTAAACAAATAACCTAAAATCTGAGTCACTGCTCTATTCCTATGCAATTCCATGTGTTAAGCTTGTGTCATATTTTCCAGAGTTCCCTAGTTCTTACCTGCTTTAATTAGTCTCTATAATATTTTAATTGGTAATTAATATTTTCAACCATCTTTATAAGCAATTATTAAATTTTGCTTATTTGTCATTTGGCTTTTTACTTGTCCAGTTATCAGGGAGCAAACATATAATCTCTCTCCGCATCCCACCAGCTGACACACATGCCCTTTTCTATACGTATCACAGCTGCTTGGCCTTTCTAAAGGCAATGGGAAAAAAGGGCATTGGTAAAAATAAATATTTAAAAACTGCATGAGAAAATCAGTAAAAGGACATTCAGCTATTTTTTTCTTAAGTAAGATTACAGGTAGGACATAGGGGATTTTTATGGCAGTGGAAATTTCCTAAATGATACTGTAATGGTGGACACATATCATTATGCATTTGTTAAAAACTCATAGAATATACTACCCAAAGAGTGAACCCTAATATAAATTATGAACTTTAGTTAATAATAATGTATCAACATTTGCTCATCAATTGTAACAAATGTACCCCACTAATCAAGATAATGGATAAGGGGCGCCAGGACAGCTCAGTTGGTTAAGCGGCTGCCTTCGAAGCCCTCAGGTCATGATCTCAGGGTCCTGGGACTGAGCCCTACATCAGTCTCCCTGCTCGGTGGGGAGCCTGCTTCTCCCTCTCCCTCTGCCTGCTGCTCCCCCTGCTTGTGCTCTCTCTCTGTCAAATAAATAAATAAAGTTAAAAAAAAAAAGATAATGGGAAAAAGAGGAACTGGGTGGAGAGAAGAGATACAGGTATCCCCTGCTTTTCTATACTTGGCTTTTATGAAAGACTTACATTAGTGCTTGTTTTCACTAATTGAAAGAAATCTGAAGAGGATATTACCTTTTATTTTAAAAAAGCAAAGAATGAAAATAGTATTCCCTGTTTGTTTTGCAATGAGCCATTATAGAGAGACGGCACACACCCTGGACGGTGAGTGTGGCTCCTTCCCTCGGAGCCACACTCGGATCTCGGCATCAAGCCACCGTAGGTTTAAAGCGTCTGCGAGCATCTGTGCTTTATCTCGATTTATTTTGTCCACCCATTAGTGAGATGTGTGCTTCGATACCAGAAAAGCCTAAGAGAGGTTATTTTCTGGATCTGGGAATGCTCCAAAATTTTTCCCATATACATTAAAGGTAATCGCTTCTTCGCTTTACATCATTTTGGCTTACAAAGGTCATAGGAACGCTCGACTTTGAGATAGTGGGGGAAATCTGTATCTGATAACCGTACAGTTTGCCCCGTGTCCTCCTTTCCTCTCATATAGATCCAAGAAGAATTGATTTTTCAATCTGTTCAGTTTTTTCCTTGTTGTTAGAACTGGCAATTTCTAAGCTCCTTATATATGGAGCCAGAAACTGGAAGTGTGAGTTGCATATTTTTGCTAACATAATTCTAAGACTAATTTACAAAAATAATTGAAATAAAAAAAATAGAAGCCCTGTGGGTTTGTGACAAAAATTATGACTCTTATTTTTAGGTTCAAATATACTATCTTGTTTAAAATTTTAGTCTGCATTAATACACATTTTTTTCTTTGATATCAAAAAGCCAAGAATTAAAAAAATAAAATTTGGTTGAAATAAATATCTCAGGCTTAAATGAATGCATACGTCTATTAAAAGAAAACATCAAGCCAAAGGGAATGAGACCATCCTCTTCTCTAAGACTCATGAGAAAATAAGGCTTGGTGATTTTTACTTCTGATTTAATATATTTGTGAAAAGGAGACCCATAAAAATGGTTGTCGATGGAAGGTATTCTAGAAAGCTGGGTTCTGGTGACACACCAGTGCTGTTGTTGTTACATTCTGCCTGTTCTATCGGTGCCTTGAGATCCATTCTGTAACATTTAGGCTGACTTTTGCAGAAAGTTTCCCCTCACTCTGTGCATTATGTTTCCCACTTCTCTTTTATATTCTATCATTACACCCACACATAGTTTCCTCCAAATCCCTGCTCCTGTGGAGCTTATTTTCTGGAGGGAGAAGACCGGCATCGAATAACATCAAATGGAGAAGGAATCTAGACCACATAATAGAGTCAAATAGTGGAAAGTGCAACGGACTAGAAGCAAGCAAAGGGATAGATAGTGTGTGTGAGTGGGTAGTCAGTTCTGAAAGGGGTTCAGTAATGCCTCATTTAAATGACATTTGAGAAAAGACCTAAAATATGTGAGGGAGCAAGCCCTGCAGATCTATATGTGGGGGAGAGAGTTCTAGACTAGGGGAAGATAAAGTCCTAAGACCTTAAGGCTATAGTATGATGTTCCAGGAAGAGCTGGAATGGAGCCGGTGAAGGGCAGAGTGGAATGAAGTAAGAGAGGTAGTAGGGAGGATTTACTGAGCGGCCAAGTTTGCAGTAGAGGTTACCCACAGGTAAGGATTATAGCCAAAACTGAAAGCACTGGAAATAAAGAAGAAAGAAAATATATGTTACTTATTACGTAATTCTAGATACCAGAAATACTTGTGGGCACTTCTTTTCCTGCTAGATTCTTATGTCGTTTGAATATAGGTACTTACTCCTATACATGCTTAATTCTTGTAATAATTAGTATATTTGCTTGCAAAGAATAAGCACCACATGCAAATTCTGTTGAGTAAATGAATGCCTGATTGGGTGAACTGACTGAATGAGATGTAAATACATAAAAACACAAACAGACCGTCTTAAGCAGAGTGGGAATCTGCTGGCTTGCTTGGTTGAGAATTCTAGGATCTGAGCTGGCTTCTGACACTGTAAGAGCACCAGGGCCTCTCCTTCTCCTACCATCTCTGTTGTCTTCCCTGTGTTAGCATTATTTAGTCTTTATGTAGTAAAAGTTCACTGTAAATAGCTCTAACCTACATAATTTTGGATGCAATACTACAAAGAAATTAGGGAGAAAGAGAGAAAGAGAAGAAATTGATTCTCCCTTCCATCAGTTAAGAGAGTCTTGAGCATGATTCACATTGTCCCGATCTGGGTGAACTAATCATGACAGCCAGGGAGAAGGGGTACACTGACTGGCTAATTGGTCAACTAGAATCTACTTCTAGAGCTAATTCCCCAAGAAAATTCCATTCCAATTTTATGACAAGAAAGAATAAATCTAGAGCAATAAAAGCAGATGCTTACTAAAAAGTAGAATTATCTTAAATCTGTAGATCTCAATTTTATCTCCCATGCAGGGCCAGATACTGTGAAGTCACAAATGCCAGGCTGGTCTTCCAAACTAGTTTTAACATGAATTCTACTCATAGGTCAGCATAGCCCAGTGGTTAATAGAAAGCGATTATCATTAATAATATAATAATATGCATAAAGATAATAGTTTAAAATAACACTTGGAATAGTTTTTTTTTTTTTTCCAATTTCAGGAGCAAGTATATAATCTATTAAAGAATGTAGTTTTTAAGATTTGACTGTAGCCCTGTCTCCTCTGGATTATTCTGCCCATTTTATATGATCTGTTTTTGGACTTCCGAGTAACATTTAATTAAAATCTTAATTTGTTATTGATACCTTAGGGGATGGATTATGCCCTATGTTTTATCTTTCCGTTGTTGGGCTAAAAAGTACCCCAAAATTCAGTGGCTTAAATAACAAACACTGATTATCTCACTGTACATGTCTGTCAAAAACCTGAGTTTGCCCTTGCTGGGGACCTCGGGCTCAGCTCAGGCTTTCCTATGGTTCAAGGTCTCTCAGGCTGCAATCTAGATGTTGGCTGGGGCTGTGATCGGTCATCTCAACACAAGCTGTGGGAGGAATTTGCATCCAAACTTATTCACAGGGCTGTTGGCAGACCTCAGGTCCTAAACTGACCATAGACATCAGTTCCTTGCCCACTGCCTTGCAACAGAGCAGCTCACAACATGGTAGCTGGCTTTCCCCAGAGGGAGGTCTCTGAGAGAAAGTGAGTAAGAGATGGTGCCTAAGATGGAAGCCAGAATCTCTTTGTCGCTTAGTCTTGGAAGTATTGTCCCATGGCTTTCACACTCTTCTAGTTGTGAGAATCTCACAAGGTTCAACCTGCATTCAAGAGACAGGGACTAACAGAGACATGAATACGAGGAAGCAGGAACCATTGCTGGCTACCTCAAGGCTTCCTACCACAATCTGGGCGTCTCCTCTATCTACAAAGTCATGAACAGAAGGAGGTCCCCAACAGATAATTGTTAACTGACAAGTACTTCTTTAAAATTAATGATCTCTCCAAAGAGAAAAGAAGTATTTTATAAGAATTTAGTCTTTCCAACAATTTAATTTTAGGAAAAGGCATACTTACCTTCAAAAGAGTTTTTGGATTATTTAGTATATTAGGACATTGACATATTTTGACATATCTCCAGGGAGTAAAGTATAATCTGGATGCATGACAAGCAAAATTAGGTGATACTTCCTTTTAACAAGATTATGCTAATAGGATTTTGTTCTTTGAAGATGAATACTCTGATTTGAAATGCTTTAGTATATTTGTTCTTCTCTTTAGGTTTATTTTATCCTTAAATTTTCTAACTTTCGTAAAGCTTACACAAATATCATTGGCATTTACTTTGAGATTCTCTAGAATTCCTGGAAAATACACTCTCTGAATTTTTACTTTACATTAGAAGTATAATCTGTAGAGAAAAAATGGCTCAGTGTATACAAAATTAGAACTAGCCCGAGTATATTCTCAAATAATAAATTTCTCAATTTGCTAGATAATGAAAAAGGTCATGAGACAAGACTGTTTCTTTTTCTGATTTATTTTCCTGCTTCAATGTTCAGCAAGATTGAGAAGAAAAAACACAAGCTTTGGTGCAAGGAGTTGATAAATACTGATTTTAAGTGTGATGTTGGGCAGTAACTCTGAGTCCCTATGTGTAAATCAGAAATAAACACGGCTTACATAGTTGTAAAGCCTGGATGAGATAAGACATATAAAATGCTTTGTAAATTGTCAAATAATATAGAAATAGAATGTATTACTACTAGGCAACCAAAAGACATGAAAACATAGATGGAAAATGCTCTCTAATGCCTTGATACTGCCTTTAATAAAGTAGGATTTCTGGGTTGTAATACCAATTTTTACCATTTATTAAACGCCTTCCCTCTATCAATTTCTGTGATAAACATAGGAAATATAAAGATGAAAAACACACAAGCATTGAAAGTTTATGGATGAAAATTGTAGTACAACTAGACATTTAATAAAATTGGGGAAAGTGTCAACAGCCTAATACTAGATTGATTCATTAAGTCTTTAGTTAATAATCGTACCCAAATCTTGTTGTAGGCAAATATAACCTCTTCCCCAATCAATTCTGAGGGTAATGACCTGAGAAAGAATGTCTTTAAATTGCTTCATTTTGTAGGTTTCATTGCCGGATGTAATAAATGTTTTCAGATGCAGTAGCAATTTTACTTGAAACTCTTTGGGAATTCTCTGTAGACATGTGAATTTGTGGCTATTGAGGGTATTGAAATTTTGACTCCATATTGACTTAAAATTATTTCTTCCCAACTGTGCTCAACAAAAGACAGTATTTCCTCACTCATTAAACACCTGACTTTTGTAGTTGTTTGAATGGATGCTTCCTCAAGGAGAAAATACTAACCTAACCATTTACCTAAAAAATAACAATGAATCCATTATAAAAGTTGATCTTCATATCTATCAACCTATATTATTCTGGGCAACAACCTATTAAATCAAAATGGTTTACCTAAACTAACCTCTATTTCTTTCTCATAGTGTGTGAGGCCTGTAGTTTTTCTGTGGCTCTGCTGTAGGTCTGTGGGTTGACTGGAGGTCTGCCCCGCTTGACGTTTTTTTCCTTTCAATCTAAGCTGAAGGAACAGCTTCTATCTGGGATATTCTATTCTTGTGGCAGAAGGCAAAGCAAAAGGAAGACCAAGCTGAACTAATCCATTTAGATTAAAGCTTTTGTTCATTCATGGCATGTTGTCATATCCACTCAAAAGCCATTGACCAAAGTAAGTCACACAGACAAAGTTGATACATCAGGGTGGAAAAGAAAGAATGTATTTTCACAAGAATAAAATCTACAACAGACCTCTATAGTAGAGAGAGCAGACATTGTGTTCTTATTTAAAGATATACACTTGAAATGTATCACTTAAGGGTCAGTATGACTTTGTGGTTGAGAACATGAGAAGTGAGTCAAACAGATTTAAACCTGATTCCTGGCTGTGCCACTTACTAGCTGTTTAGTCTTTGGCATTGGCCTCTTCATCTGTAAAATGGGAATAATAATCCATATTTCAGAATAATTATCAATATGTGATAAGATAAAGTTTATGAAGAACCCAGCACTGTCTAAAATATAGCAGTCACCTTGTAAATGCCACCTTTACTTTAACTGAGATAAACTTCCTAAGTCACTTGGCGAGTAAGTGGGAAGAGCTATAATAAAATAGAACTGATGTTTCAGCCTCGTGTTCTTTCAGAGTGCTTACGTGTCTCCATGTTAAGTGGCCCTTCTCAAATAATAGTTTACTCATAAGTCTGAGTCTGATCAGTACTAAATGGGGATTTCAAAAGCATTATGCAAAAATAGTTCTAAGGAGGTATGAGAAATTTGTATTGGAGTACACCTTATTTCATAAAACATGGATAAACAAGAATGTTCTGTTACAGTTACAGCTGGTTTTTTTGAGAAAGTAATTATATACCCCCACAACATCATGAATCACTTGATAAATTGCCATATTATTTCTTTTAAGTAAACTGGTTTTAAGACAAGTAAATCACTTGACAGCTTTTCTTCTCTTTCCCTAACTGGTAAGCCTTTATTAGTATTCTGATCAACTCCCTGGAGACTTGCCTAAGCACACTAGATGTTTTCCTTTTTTGAATTTGAACATTGAATAAATTTGTCTTTTACCTTGACTTTCATTAAATAAATGTGATTTTATTGAAAAAGGGGTGTTTTTAAGTAACCGAGTCATGTTTCTCATGAAAAATAATTTTATAATATAAATTACACAAATCATTTACCTGGCGTTACATTATTAATTTTTTTTTAAAGATTTTATTTATTCACTTGACAGAGACAGAGACAGCCAGCGAGAGAGGGAACACAAGCAGGGGGAGTGGGAGAGGAAGAAGCAGGCTCATAGCGGAGGAGCCTGATGTGGGGCTCGAACCCATAATGCTGGGATCACGCCCTGAGCCGAAGGCAGACGCTTAACCGCTGTGCCACCCAGGCGCCCCACATTATTACTTTTTTATATAACAGAGGATAAATACACTGATTTGCAGGCAAATTCAATGGCACAAAGCCCAAACAAAGGTATAATTAAAACAAAATCCAATAAATTGTTAGAAAAAAACTAGTATGAATAATGCTTACTGTAATTAAAGAGCTTTATCAAGTTATAAAATCATTTTCGAAATCAATAACTTTCTGATTTAGGATGAATGTCTGAAATGCCAAAGGCATCAAGTAAAGAATAACAGAATGCAGAAGCTTTTTATTTTTCGGTGACATGGAGCGAATTCACAGGGCTGCTGCTGGTCAGCATGGTGCCGCTGCATGAGTTAGCTAGAGCCTTCCGTCCCATAGAGGCACTGCAAGGCACACAGCCTGGCGACCAGAGAGGTCACCGTATTTCTATCTCAGTCTCCCTCTTGGGCACATGCTGTGGTGTGGGATACAAACTGTGCGCATGGACGGGGTGCCCCAAATGCTCAAAAGCATGGTATTGATGCGGTAAATAATCATTGTCTGGTCTTGAGCAAATCTTGACAATTTTCAGTCATTCCAAATTATAATCCTAACAGTTTAAATTTAAAGTCATCAGAGATGATGTTTATTCTAGGCATGACATTACTTAGCCAGTAAATAAACACAAATAAGGAGTGGAAATAGTTTTTTGTTTGTTTTTTGTTTTGTTTTGTTTTGTTTTTTTTTTGTTTTAATGCTCGTGGCCATAAGAACCCTATTTGGAACTCACTTATAAGTTGTTTAAGTTTAATGGGTTGAACTTACATATTTAGGGAAGTCATAGATGATTTATATTTGTTAAGCCCTTATTTTAGCCAAACACTGTTTGAGGCGTTTTACGTGAATTAAAAATTTTCCTCAGATTAAGGTAGGTATTCCTGTTGTTGCAGTTTTCCGGATATGCAGCGTAGGGAAAGGAAGCACGTGAGTGGCCCAAGGGAACATGCCTAATAAAAGAGAAGGATTCTATAGATATTTAAAGGACAATTTAAAAAGTTGACCTTGATTTCCCTTTATGTGACTAGGAAGATCTTTTAAGGGACGTAGCCCATTATTTATATTAAAGCTTCCACAAATGCAATTGCTTATTATTAGTCCATCATCCATTCAGTCATTCATTTATTTAAAATATATTTATTAAGCACCTACTATGTGCCAGTCACTGTTCTAGACACCGAGGATAGAACTACGACTCCCTGAACCTCATATAGCTTAGTAGGAAAGGAATGTCGTTACAGGAGCTGCTGCTCCTTCTCTTCCTCCGCCTCCTTTTTCCTCTTCCTCCTCTTCTTCTTCTCCTTCTCCCTCTTCTTCTTCATCTTCTTCTTCTCCTGCTGCTGCTGCTGTTTCTGCTGCTTCTGCTCATTTGCTTCTTTTTGGTACATTTAATGTTCTCTATGTAGTTATTTATATGCCTGGAAAGCATATTTCCTTAGGTCATTTAACTTTCTATAAAATACTGCAGGGTTAGAAAATGTGAAACGAATGTTATTTTCATACTGATGCACTGGGCTTTTTATCCACTCACCTTGTATTATGTCTGATCCTGTGGAGTCTTTCAAATCTTGACTTGGAAGTTCACTTTGTATGCTACCGTGATTGGTAAAAATCAACACACTGTAACGCTAGGCAAAATGGATATTGACATAAAAGAGAAATGTTTTAAAGGAACAATTTAAATTCCTGTGATGCCATGCAGTTTCCCATAGTTTTACCTTCTGAATGAATGCATAGGTTGGTGAGACAAAAGAGTGGGTGATTTTTTGGTGGACAGAATCCCGACAGCTTCAAACATTGAGAACATGAATGCAAAATGGGAAGTGAACAACAATAGTAAAAGATATTTACTGAACATCTAAAACGGCATTCTTATTACAAACAGCTCATGAATTGTATATCATGAGTGAGGAATAGAGCCATTAGCAACTAACCTGACCAGTATTTAAAGTTTACTAAAAGTTTTGTTTCTATTACCTCCTGTCAACCTGTCCTCAGTAAAACTGCAAAGGGTGGAACATTACAAGCAATGGGGGGAAAAAGGATTAAGGCTCATCAGTAGGATTGTACTGAGAAGTGGGAGAAGAAAGAAGCAACAATCAAAATCATGACTACCTGGGAGACAGCTTGGAATCATTAGGTGTAGAAGAAAACAACTTTTCATAGCTCAGTGACTCCTGCGGGCGTTATCATCTGACATTCTAAGATGGTAAGTTCAAATGACCCATTGTGCACTCTGTCTACATATTCAAGAAAGTGAGTATTGTAAACTTCTAATATCAACACAGATGTAACCAATGTTCTGTGACATTAGTTTAACATTATTTAATATAGATTATAAAATGAAAGTTAGGCTTTTTAAAAATGAAAAACAGATCTGGGAGTTTTATATTTCATGCCTTGATAATAATTTAACACACATTTCTTTCTCTTTTTTTTTAAGATTTTTATTTGAAGGAGAGAGAGAGCATGAGCCAGGGGAGCGGCAGGGAGAGAGAGAATCCCAAGCAGACTCCCTGCCCAGTGTGGAGCCCACTCTGGGCTCAATTCCATAAACCCAAGATCATGACTCGAGCCAAAACCAAAAGTTGGTCCCTCAACCAACTGAGCCACCCACTTGCCCCATTAACATGCATTTCTAAAAGTATGACTCTCTCTCTAGGGGCACCTGTGTGGCTCAGATGGTTAAGCGTCTGCCTTGGCTCAGGTCCTGATCTCCAGGTCCTGGGATAAAGCCCCATGTCGGGCCCCCAGTTCAGTGGGGAGTCTGCTTCTCCCCCTCCCTCTGCCTTTCCCCTTGCTTGTGCTCTCTCTGTCTCTCAAATGAATAAATAAAATCTTTAAAAAAATAAAAATAAATAAAAGTATGACTCTCTGCCAAGGCTAACAATGCCCTCAGACGGCAGCTGCTTTCATGTTAATGTAAGTTCATTATACTTTGATAAATTGGTAACGTAATTCCTGATTGGAGAAGAGAAAACAATATCGTGTAGACAGCAGACTATTATATGCTTATTCAAACAAATGGACAATATTGGGTATCTTACAGACCTGTTTGATATCCTAAGTGGATAACCAAAGTTTTTGAGATGAGACCACTGGTTATCATTTAACCAATCAAAACCAGTATCAAATATTAACATTCAGAAAGAGAACTATGGTATAAGATAATTAGATAGGATTTTTTATTAAAAGGATATTAGTTTATATCAGAGTTCAGTGAACATCTACTAAATATAAATGTGATTTAAAGGTGTTTGGAATATAGACAAATGTCAAACTATTCTATATTTTATCCCACAATGTATTTTCTCAGGGTAAAGACTTTGTAATACTAGTATGTGAATTTAAAACTTTTTACAGTCAGAGTCTCCTTACCCAACAATAAACAAATGGATGAAAACTTTGAACACTAAAATTGTTAGTACCTGATTTTACATGTATTTTACATTGGATTATTACTGTGAAATGTCTGGTTTGGATTTTTAATACTTGATGTGGCTACTTATAATCACACACACACACACACCCTTCATCACTAGCACACTACATGTCTACCTTGCCATTTTATTCTATTATTAAACATGTTATTTTGGAACAATTACTTGGACATTTGAATAAAGACAGAAAATGAGTATTCGATCCCATTGGAGACATTAGCACTGTATATAGCTAAGAAACAATGTAATTATAATTACCCAAAAGATTCTTAAGCATATAAATACATAGCATTACCATTTTTATAACTATCCTATTATTAAAAATATATAGGGCTATTTTTGCAAAAAGTGTATCTGTGGGTACTTCCTCTTTGTTTCATGAATTGTCACTTCTTAAAAAAGAGGATGAAAATTCAACAATGTTTTAATCATTCGTTATGCTAACCAAAATGTTAAAGATATTTCTATTTAGTGGTAAATTTTGCTTGAAGAATGGCAAAACTTGCATTTTCTAAAAATATTTTAGAGATTTGCCAATATATATAATGATACCTGGAGGCAATATAAACATAATAATACTAACTCCATAATAGACAAGGTAGTCTTTTCAACAATTATGTAGGAATAAACATATAAACCATGCTACCTTGTTCAAAGTTAGCATTTCCTAACAAAGGCTTTTTTGATTATTAATAAGTTGGGTTTGTACTTTACCTTAACCTTTACACAAGAACTGGCTCTATTATTAGTTACAGTTAATGAAAAGCCGACATCATTCCCACGTGCCTCCCATACTTCTCTAATTGGATTGTCCCTTACGTTCTTTAATTAGGTAGTTCCTTGAATTTCCGTCACTAAAGGCATTTCTTTGGATTGAGGAATTATTTGAAGCCTTCCGTTAAAACCAACAAAAGTCCAATCAAATTCCAGGAAGTATTTTAGAAACATAGAAGCTCATGTAAAAAATATATATGAAAAGCAAAATTGAGTTAGAACAGCTAATACAATTTTTTAAAAAAAGATAAATGAAGTTGGAAGGATTCATCTGATTTCAGGCTTACCATAAGGCTACAGTAATCAAGACAGTGTGGTATTGGCCTAAGAATAGTCAAATGGATCAATGCAGCAGAAGATAGAGTACTGAATTTATATGGTCATAATAGAAAGTTATTCATAATTTATATGGTCAATTTAACTTCTTGGAAATCTGTATGCAAATAAGTAAACCCTAACTCTTACTTCATAACACATAAAATGAAACTGAAGATATAGCATAGGCTTAAATCTAGGAGATAAAACTACAAAACTTCTAGAAGGAACAAGAAAAAAATATTTGTGACCTTGGGCTAGGCAAAGATTTCTTAGATAGAACACAAAAAGCTAAACCATAAGGGAAAAAATAGATAAATGTGATTTCATCAAAATTAAATCTTCTGCTCTTGGAAAGTACTGCTAAGAGAATAAAGAGGCAAGCCACAGACCCTGAGAAAATATTTGCAAAAAAATAGCCTATCTCCTATATATGGTNAAAAAAAAAAAAAAAAAAAAAAAAAAAAAGTGACTCTGAAAAATATAGGGACTTTTAAATTTATTTTTTCTTTATTATTGAGGTATTGTTGCCATAAAATGTTATATTAGTTTCAGGTGTGCAACATGGTGACTCCACAATTGTGTGCATTGTGCAATAGTGAGTGTAGTTACCATCTGTCCCCATACAATGTTATTGCAGCACTATTGACTATATTCCCCATGCTGTGCTTTTATCTCTGTAACTACTTTATTTTATAACTGGACATTTGTACCTTTTGATCCCTTCACCGACCTCCCCAACCACCTCCTCTCTGGCAACCACCAGTGTGTTCTCTGAATTTGAGAGTTTGTTTGGTTTTTATTGTTGTTTGTTTCGTTTTTTAGATTCCACATGTAGGTGAAATCATATGGCATTTGTCGTTCTCTGACTTATTTCACTTAGCACGATACCCTCTAGGTCCATCCAGATTGTCACAAATGACCAGATTGAATTCTTTTTTTATGGCTGAGTAATATGCCACATCCCCTTTATGTAGCCATCTATTGATGAACACATGGGCTGCTTCCAGATCCTGGCTATTGTAAATAATGCTGCAATGAGCACAGGGTATGCCTGTCTTTTCAAATTAGTGTTTTCATTTTCTTTGGGTAAATATCCAATAGTTGGATCATTGGATCATAGGGTATTTCTATTTTTAATTTTTTGAGAAACCTTCATATAATTTTCCACAGTGGCTGCACCAGTTAACATTCCCACCAACAGGGCATGAGGATTCCCTTTTCTCCAAGTCCTCACTACCACTTGTTATTTCTTGTCTTTTTAATGTTAGTCATTCGAGGGGCACCTGAGTGTCTTAGTCAGTTAAGCATCTGCCTTTGGCTCAGGTCATGATCCGGGGGTCCTGGGATTGAGAGCCCCACATCCAGCTCCTTGCTCAGTGGGGAGTCTCTTTCTCCCTCTCCCTCTGCTCCTCCCCCTGCTCATGCTCTCTATCTATCAAATAAATAAATAAAATACTAAAAAAAAATAGTAGCCATTCTGACTAATGTGGTTTTGATTTGCATTTTTCTGATGACTAGTGATTTGAGCATCTTTTCACGTGTCTGTTGGACATTTGTATATATTCTTTGAAAAAAAAAGTCTACTTAGGTCCTATGCCCATATTTTAATCTGATTGTTTATTTTTTTGGTGTTTAGTTGTATAAGTTCTTTATATATTTTGGATATTAACCCTTTATCAGATATATCATTTGCAAATATCTGTTCCCATTCAGGAGGTTGCCTTTTTGTTTTGTTGATTGTTTCCTTTGCTCTGCAAAAGAAAATATAGGAAGTTTTAAATTTTGACAATAAGAAGACAAAAAATACAACTGAAAATGGGCAGAAATATATCAACAGGCAATTCCTCAGAGAAGATATATGGATTGTAAATGGCAAGAAAAGATGGTCAATATCACTAGTCATTAGTAAAATAAGAATAGATAAAAGCACAAAGAGAGACTCTTACGTGCACACTTGAAAGGCTGGAACAAATGAACAAGCAAGCAAACTGTGTGACAATAGCAAGGGTTGGGAAGGACGTGGGGCAACTAGATGCTCATACATTACTAAAGGAAATCTAAAATGACGTAGCCAAAATGATACAGCCAGTTTATATATAAACTGCCAAAGAGCAGTTTGGCAATTCCTTGTGAAGGTATAAACATACTTAAAATGTAGCCCAACTCAGGGGTTTATCCAAGAGAAATACATTCACACAAGTACTTACATTAATGTTCACAGCAAGTTGGTTTTCCTAACAGCCAAATACAAGAAGGGACATTAAATTCCATTCCTTGATAATGGCTAAATAAATAGTGGTACTTCTATACAATGGAATACCATTTAGCAATGAGAAGGAGTGAATACTGACATAGTCAACAAAATGGATGAATGCTAAAAACATCATGCTAAGTGAAAGAAGTCAAACACGAAAATTTATATATAACATGATTCCATTATAAGATGCTGAGAAACGATGAAACTACAGGGATGGAAAACAGATTAATGGTTGCCAGGGGCTGAAGTGGGGAGAGGGGGTGACTGAACAGGAACCCACAGAAACTTTTCAGGGTCATGGACATTTTATATTTTGATTTGGTGACAGTTGAACAATTATATGCGACTGTCAAAATTCATCCAACTGTATACTTTAAAAGGTTGACTTTTATCATATGTGTGATATACCTTAATAACCCAGATTAATAAAGAGAGAAAATAAATCTTCCCATCTGATTCTATTTCACCCCCCATATTGTATTACTCCCCAAACATTGGGGATCTATGAGACTGGTGTTTCTCAGAGCAGTAGAGGCAGACACCAACTTGAGTACAATATAGGACACATTTGAAAGGGGAAAATATGTTCCATGTAACAAAATAACTATAAATACATCAAAAACGTAGATAAAGAAACTATTCTCAAGACATGATAAGAGGTCAAGAAGTCACTAATCCTAAAATGAGGTGGGAAAACGTTCAATATCGCACAAAGTTAGGGTACTGGGAAATTGATTGTGTGATAAAACTGCAGGTCATCCGGTCAAGATTAAACTGAAAGTTATAAAAAAAAACAACAGTAGTAAGTAGACAAAATACGCAATCATTGTTTTTTGTTTGTTGTTGTTGTCTTTTGTTTTTTTACCTGCTAGCTCTCACCAAGCAGGAGTGAAGGTTTGGGAGACAGTGGATCACACAAAAGTATGACTTGATGTGAAAGGTGGGTCAAGAAGTACTTGGAGGTGGGAACTCAGTTGCCTCAAAGGAAGTTCCGCTTTGCCAGGAAAGAGCACAGGTATATGCAGGCACATGGGGGAAGCACTCACTGACTTCAGTTCACATTTTCATGCTTTCTTACGTAGTCATTACTAAAGGTGCACGTTAAAGTAAAAACTAACTGTAGAGGACCTATTAATTTAGATGCAGCGTGTTGCGTCCTGGTTTCGATTTCAAATTCACTTGTTCATGGCTTAACTGAAGTTGCTTTGACCTAAGGGTGAATTTGCTTACACTGGAGGCCATCTCAGGATGACGTCATCAAAATTGTTGTGCTCCAGAGTGCTTACGAACGTGAACAAATACAGGAGCGACGATGACATAATGGGCATTTAAACTTTAAATGCCATGAATTTGTGAGGGCTTAACCAAGAGTGTTCAATCTGGATAAAGCTACTCTTTGCTGATCTAAGTAGCTCTCCGAAGACCTTGGCACATTGGCTCTCTCTATGGCAAGGCTACTCTTTGCCGGCAGTGATGCAAACCACGCAGCAGCCCCATGAAGGAGATTATCTTGCTGCCATCATTAGTGCCTTCGTTCCGCTAGCACCCTGCTCTAGCAACAACGGATTTTCGATTCATGCTGGCAGCTGGATGGATGTCAGCTCTTGGTTAGCTAAGCCAACCCTTCTGCAAACCAATTCACGGAAAGGTACACCCCAACTAAATTTGAAGTTTATTTCTTTCATCTTCCCTTTTCCTGGAATAATAGTGTAATTGATCTATCATTGGTTTGGAGTATGTTATATCTTTCTCAGCTTATTAAGAGACATTATCTTGTATACGATTGGCTTGTGAGATATTATTTTTATGAATTATAATTCCAGCAGTCAACCTGTGTTAAATAAATTATTGGCAAAGACAATCTCAGTCCCTGAGCACAACTTGCTGCAAATAAGACACAGTGTATCTATCTGTATTTCTGTAGCTATGTATCTGTAGAAAAAGGTATATAATACCGCAGTTTTAATGTAAACTGCTACATTTCAGGAGTTATGGTTATTCCATAACGTCTAAGGTTTGACTTTGTAAAAACAAACAACAGCAAAGAAAAACCTAGGATAATTATTGCCAAGGTATAAAGGACTATCTCATGTTTACAATATATTATCTGTTCTCACACTTCCTCAAGTATTATGTTAAAAAAATAAAGTTTCATGTATTGTATTTCAATAATTAGAAATATCTTGTGTGAGATAGACACCCCAATTAAATAATTGGATAATAATGTACTAAAATTTCATAGTCAGTATTAAATTCTGGATAACCTAGAATAAAGGTTGTTTTCCTTTCTCAATAAATCAGACTTTGAGTCATCTTATTAGTTTAGCTGACATATTTTCAACTAAAATATTTTTCAGTTGACTGTTCAGTTATTTTCAACAATTACTTTAGTAGCTCAGGACTTAACAGAAGCACATTAACTACTTGTTCCCATGAACATCTTCACATGCAGTATAGTTAATTTTAAAACAAACAAATAAAAATAACTTAGTTAGGTTTTTTTTAACTAAAATATTACATCAGGGCTGGGTTTCCAACGCTTTATATCAAGAAGTTGTATTTCTATTCTAAAACTGCTAAAAAAGAGTCGGGTTATAGGTAAAAGAAGTCCCATGAGCTCAGCTTTTTCAGTACTAAGATAAATCAATAAGCCCAGAATCAGGATCAGACCAGTATGCCAAGGTCAGAAATACTAAAACAAAGCTGGAATAGGGGAGAAAATAGCAAAGTAGAAATAAGCTCCAAAGGTTTACTAAAAGGAGCAGGTAAAGCACAGCATGTTTAGTTTCAAACTGAACTTGGACTCCAATCTGACCCTGACTATAAAGTTAATTCCCGTATTTTCAGCCTGACTGCCTCCTAACTGAACTTTAATATATTTGATCTTTTCTTCTCGTCTCCTGCCCTCCTGTTCTCCTTCCTTCCTTTCTCCCTCCCCCCTTTCCTTCTTTCTTTCCTTCCTTCCTTCCTTCCTTCCTTCCTTCCTTCCTTCCTTCCTTCCGTTTTCTTTCTCCCTTTCTTTCTAAGCCTTATTCAACAATTGTTCAATGAACACTTACTGTGTGCTATGAAATTTACTAGATGTGTGTAAGTATTTATTTTCAGTTATTTTAATATTAATGATGCATAATTTTATTTAATATTTAAAATGTTACTTAGTGGGCCACCTGGGTGGCTCAGTAGGCTAAGCACCGACTCTTGGTTTTGGCTCAGGTCAGGATCTCATGGGCCATGGGATTGAGCCCCGTGTGGGGCTCCCCTCTCAGCAGGGAGTCTGCGTGAAGATTCTGTCTCTTTGCCCCTCTCCCCACTATGCACGCAAGTGCATGCATTCTCTCTCTATCTCTCTAAAATAAATAAATAAAGCTTTAAAAAAAATAAAATGTTACTTAGTAACAAAGAACTCTTTTTCTCCTCTTTTCTTCCTTTCCTTCCCTCCCTTCCTTCCTTCCTTCCTCCCTCCCTCCCTTCCTTCCTTCCTTCCTTCCTTCCTTCCTTCCTTCCTTCCTTCCTTCCTTCCTTCCTTCCTTCCCTCTCTCTTTCCCACCTCAGTGCTATAAGAAACTAAAAACAAAACAAAACAAAAAAACCGAAGAGGCAATTTGTGCATACCACAAATTCTCCTGACACTAATAAGAGTCAAGGCTTTGAAGATCCAGGCTATTAAGGGCTTGATTCAGTTTTCATAGGTCTTGAAAGTTAATTTTGAGGGCTTTTAAGAAAAAGACTATAAGGGGCACCTGGGTAGCTTAATCTGTTAAGCCTCCAACTTGATTTCAACTCAGTTTGTGATCTCAGGGGTGAGACTGAGCACCATGTTGGGCTCCTTGCTTAGCAGGGAGTCCGCTTAAGATTCTCTCTCTCTCCCTCTGCCCTTCCCCTGCCCACTTGCACTCTCTCTCTCTAAAAAAAAATTAAAAAGAGAAAGAAAAAGAATACAAAATTATGAGCTTAAAATGACATGTGCTACTTTGTGTCCCTTTATCTTTTGGTTGTTTACTTTTTGATCATCTTTTTCACATAAGAATGATTTTATGATATCATTATCTATAGCAATTCATTCCTATACGGAAGTTGGGCAAAGAGGACTTTTTTTATAATTGATAATTTAGAAAAGTTTCATCTCAATTCTGTTGACTGACCTGTGGGACCATGCTAGCAAGAATGTAACTATACATAGATATGCTGCAAACCCCATAAGTAAACTGTACTCCACCAAACTTCACTCCCCTTAACCAGATCTCCAAACTACCCTCCCTTCCCCCAGTGCCTCTCTACCCATGCTTCCCACCCCACTCCTACATCCCACACTAGAAGAGAATCTACCTAGAAGTCAGAAAGGAAAGGATGGCTGTCTAACTAATTGTGGTTAAATTCCCTTGTAAATTTTACCAAAACATATGACTTTCTGGTGAACAAATTGCTAGGGTCTTTCCAGAGATTGGAAGGGGCTTTTGCAAAAGTGGAGTTCTGAGGCTTAAACATGTATACCTGCCTTTGATGCTAGTACCAGCCCTTCCTATATCCCTCAGATACACATATTAACACACACATACCCTGGGATTAACTGGTGTGCTTTTTTTTTTTTTTTTTTGCATTTGACATGAAATTCTATGAGTTTTAACACACGCATAGCTTCATGTAACTACTACCACAATCAGGATACATGATTGTTCCTTTACTCCATGATTTACATTAGATCCCGAGAACTTGCTCATCTGTAACTAGAAGTTTATCCCTTGGACCAATGTCTCCTCATCCCCAAGATCCCTACATCCTAGCCCCTGGCAACCACCCATCTACCCTTATATCTATGAGTTCAGCTTTTTTAGATTCCACATACAAATAACTGAAATCATACAGAATTTGTCTTATTTATTTATGTATTTGTTTATTTCACTTAGCATAATGCCCTCAAGTTTCATCCATGTCTTTGCAAATGGCGTATATGGATGCCCTCCATCAGGTGAAGGAGGTTCCACTTTATTTCCAGGGTGCTGAGTTTTTGGTTTTGGTTTTTATAACTGGATATTGAATTTTGTTAAATGCCTTCCTTGTGTCAGTTGATAAGATCATATTTTTTCCTTTAGTCTGTGAATAGGGTGAATTACATTGAATACTTTTTCACATATTGAACCAATCTTGTATTTTCAAGATAAATTGCTCTTGATTGTGGTGCATTATTCCTTTTATATGTTCCTGGGTTTGATGTTAGTGTTATGTTGAAAATTATTTGAATCTATGTTCACAAGGAATATTTGTCTGTGGTTGTCCGTTTTCATGCTATCTTTGTAGAGTTTTGATATCAAGATAATTCTGACCTCATAAAGTGAGTTGTATTGACTCTTATTCTATTATTTAGAAGAGATTATATAGCATTGGTGTTATTTCAGTAAAGCTATCTGGAGCTACAAACCATGTTTTTCAGAAGGTTTTGAATTATAAATTAAATTTATTTAATTATTTTGTAACTATTCAGCTTATCTCTTTCTTCATGGGTGAATTTTCACACCTTGAGACTTTCAAAGAATTGCCTTATTTCATATTAGCTGTATTTATGTGTTTAAGTTCTTCATATTTTTGTTTTTCATTAATTATCTGTAAGGTCTGTGGTGATATATTCCTCTTTCATTTCTACTATTGGTGGTTTGTGTCTTTTTCATCTTTTCTTTGTCAGTCTAGTTAAAAATTTATCAATTTTTTTGAATTTGGAAACAAATATATAGAATATATATTACAAAGAATATAAAATTTGCTATGTACTTTTACGGTGAATGCATATATTCATTATATATATTTGTATTTGTACAGATAGATATATGCACATTTAATATAGATAGTTTGTAGATGGATCTGACTGGGGCAAAACATGAATAACTGGAATCTGATCCTTGTACTAATTTTGTAACTTTTCCTTAAATTTGAAATCATTATAAAGATAAAAAGTAACAAAATAAGTCAACAAGTAGAAACACTAAATATGGAAAAGCAAGAGGAGGGGAATCAGATTGCTGTGCAATCACCGGAGCACTTTAGATTTTATGGAGGAACCGTAGAGGGTGGGATTGATTCAGCTCTGCTTTGTGACCCTTACGTCCAATGCTAGATGCTAATTAATATTAATTAAAGTCTACATAGAAAAATTTAAATTAAAAAATTAAACTGCTGAGTATATTTCCAAAAGAAGGGGAAGCAGACTGTGTTTTGCTTGTGTGAGACTCTGCAAGTCTCTTCTCGCTTTGTCATGTTTGGCAGTTTGTCCGTCTGCCATTGCTTAGGTCAGTGAGGGTCAAGGCCACCATATCTACTTTCGGAAATGAAGGTGGGATATCTGGCCATAGTCCTTATTCTAATTCTACCATTCCACCATTCTAAATTGCATTCTAGCAAGGTGGTATAGTGTTATAACACCTTCAGTAAGGTACAGAGTTTGCCAGGTTCCCATGTCCTTACTTGAAATACGAAAAACATTTACCTAACTGACACTGGCCACTTTAATGCAGTTGAATGAATCTCTCTTTGCCTTTTCTCTGTCTCTGTTTGTCTCTATGCCTGTCTCTGACCCTCTCCCTCTCATCTCTCCCTGTATCTGCAATATGTTTACTATATACTATAGCATACATATGGATTATACAAATATTCTGTTTTCTTAAGGAATCAATCAGTGACTTCTATGATGCAACTATTACCTAGGTTGCTAAACATATAGTCTAACTATCTGTTTAATCATAACTCGATGTATCAATGAAAAGTGTTGCATTTTAAAAGTTCACCTGTGCACTAAAAGAGAAATGGGATGTTTGTTTTTAGCAAATATATTACCAACACCAATAATTTCTACTAGTTTCAAATATATAAGTTTTTTTTAAATACCTGATTTAAAGGACTGTACTGTATCGACCAATTCTACTAAACATGTAATTTTGTTCAGATTCTTTCACATGCTCCCTACATAGAGCAACCCAATGTATTTACTGGAGAGCCTTCTCCTGAACTCAGAAATGACCTCAGGTACTATTCTACATTGATTATCAACCTATGTATACTGGTATGCATAAAAATTTAAACTCATAATGATTGACTTTGATTACCAAATATCGAAGTTCAATTTAGACAACACGAAAAGATACATGATCACACACTGAGAATACAGCAGCGGGGTTAATGTTAAAAGTAGTAAAAAGTGATGTGGGCACTGTCGCTGCTTATAGCTGTCGCTGGAGATTAACTCTTGCACGTGATCAAATTGGCCAAGATACAGAACATATGAGAGGAAGTCTAAATAACTCATTAAAAAAATCTCATTTGAAGCTTTTTTTTTCATAATAAATGCATATGTGTCTTGTCAAAAAAGAGACTAATTAGTTTTGAGCCATTGCTTTAAAGATATCAGGCCTCCTTTCAGGGGTGGGAGAAGAATGACGGTGAGATTTTTCTCTTACATCTCATAGGCAAATAAATGTATTATAATGGTGAGGATTAATGTCTTCTTGTCATCGAAGCTCAGAAAATTAACCATGTCTATCTAGAAATCAACGAACTGGAATATTTTGGTAAGTGACACTGTATCCCACATGTGAATGTCCTTTATTTATAAAATAGGTGATGCCTTCCAAAAATTCATTTTTATGTTTAGGAAGCACTGACTTGTGCTCTTTAAAAATACTACTTGCATCAAGCTTAATGACAGTGACACTTCACATATGGAAGAATAAACAAAATATCTCAGCAGATTTTTCTTCCCCCTAATGCTATATAAGCAGTTTTTCCACTTGTTAAAAACTGTTTTGTCCTCCTAAAGTTTACTTGTCGGAAACAATAAAAAACAAAGAAGAATTCTATACTTTAAATTATGCTAGCCTTAGGCAAAATATATTTTAAAGCCTACTGCTTCCTTCTTTCCTATTTTTAAAGGTTACTGGCAATATGAAGATACATTAAAAAGCCACTTTAATAATATTGCAGAAATTGGAGTAGAAGATGCATAAGGCAGTAATGTGTATATTAAGTCAAATTTGTAAACCAAGGGAGATGTTATTTATTTTTTGCATAAACATTAATAATAAAGTATGTGTACGCTGTAAATAAAATAGTTTTATTTAAGACATGAACAGGGTATTTAATTTTAGCTGTAAGTCCTTTCTCAATAGAAGTTTGAACAGAAATTCAATAAAAATAAATTATCAATCAGTAGTATAATAACACTGAGAAAAAGATTCCATCTGGCAATATTCTGGTGAGCTTTATTGATTATCAAATTCAACTTTCTTAAAGGCCGTTTGGGAGTAACTTATGGGAACAGTACCTAATGAGTTATAAGAAATGGTCCATCAGTGCAAACTATGGTACAATTTGTGGGAATATCATATAGCAGTAACGATGAAAATTTAATACATCTGAGAAAAAGGCCTGTATTTTGTGGCAATTTAAGTTGTTTACTGGATTTATGAGAATATTTTTAGAAGAATACAACAATATTTTTACTTTTTATCATTATTTTAATGTATAATAATACAATAATAATTTCTCTTACTTTATTTAAAATAAACATACTAAGTCTATCTAATACAAAATATTGTATATTTTAAAATATATCTTACTTTTGAATAGTAACAGTAGTTGTCCTCTAAGTACATGGTTTTCCAATTTTTTTTCAGACATTATTAACATTGTCTAGAACTTAAAACCTACGCATGTTATAAATCATGATCCTATTTGGCTTTATAAAGTTATAATTTGACAATAAACTGATGTGACTCAGGAAACTGACAATTTACTTAATGTACCAGAGGAAAGATAATGGCACCCTGAGAACTAGTTTAATAGTGAAGGCCTCTGGGAAGGCTGAGAGCCATTTATCTTGTGTAGAAAATGCTGTGTGCTTCCATAGGGTAGCAACAGAGAGAGGCAGAAGTGGAGGAAGTGGAGAAATATATTGGATGTAAGAGCAACTGTGAGAGAGGGAAGGATCTTTAGAATGATATTCTTTTCTCCAGCAAAACCTAAATGTGCTCAGACTATGATCTTCAGGTTTCTGTATAATCAAAGAAAGAAGTCAACACACAGTTGAAAATGCCTGCTGACCACCCAGTGCCTTTGACAGCTCGGCCCTCATTATTTCATTCTCTGTTCCCAGGTGAGATCCTGGAAGTAAGGGAAGTTGAATGAAGTGAGCCCAGTACCTATAAACGAAGCCACTACAGGAGGTACGTTTCACTAGAGGTACAGGTGCTGTTGGGATCGAGACAGTGCATGGTATCAAGAGTAAAGCTAAGCAGAGGATAAACTCATAATCTTGATAAGCAAAAAACATAATCCCAGTGATACTGTAAGAAAAGAAAAAGTGCCTCACACAGATATAAGGACCTGGAATGCAAAGCTGGAAGACTGACTAAATCACACAAATAGGAGGGCAGCTTCAGAACATCCAAGAATTTCAACTTCTCTTTAAAAAATTGTGACCGTGACATTTGGGCTTGTTTAAGGAGCCAGGAAAGATGTAAATTACACCAAAATTCTTTAACTTTGTCAGGCCTGAGATCTTCGTGTGTATAGGAATGTTTTGAAATGGGAACTTTCTCCAGGCTTAGTTCTTTCCCAGCATGGAAAGCAGCAGAACTGACTAGAGTGTCGGTATGAATCCCAAAGCACCTCAAGGTTGTTCTCAATCCCCTAGTCCATGGTCATAGAGATTGAATGCTGGTTTTATGGATAGTGTCCATTGACATAGTATTTGTTCTGGCTCTTTTCGGAAAGGGCTGACTGAGACATGGAGAGTTTTGGGAAAATAATAAAGAATAATCCCAATGACTGAGAAATAAGGCATTCTGGATGAAGAGTTTTCAGTGACCTTTTTTTCCCTTTTAATTCAAATTCAGCTTTGATCAAATAGAGAGAAAAGTTGGAAAAGTTGTGTTGACTACAGAAGACATAAAAGGAAATGAACATGGATAAACATCACACTGGTATAGTCTATAAAACTAAGCTGTAAGAGTTCTTGTGTTATTCGCGTATTCTAGGATTTAACTAAAACAGTCTCTCTGGCCATTGATCTGTGGGTGTCCAGGGTATATTTAGATGACAGAAGTTCCTAATGTTATTTTCCAAATCAAATGCGAACTGAAAACATGGGCTGTATTTTAAGTGCCTGGGCTGATAGAGAAGGAACATTTTTAAATAAACAGAAACATCTTTACAAGAACAAATGAAAGGTTGATAAGAGAGTAATTACACCACTTCAGTGAAGGCATTTGTTTACTTAAGAGTATGGTAGAAGACAGTTCTAACAAAATATATGCTTGGTTTATCTTGAAGTATTCAGGTTTACAAGTAAATGTTAGCAGTATTTCAATCTACTGGGATGTCTTTGCCCCAGGAGTGTGTATCACAGGTGTTTGTATACTATTAGCTAATAAATGTCATTAATATCCGGACCAGATAGTGTTCTAGGAACTGTGTAGATAGCAATGAACTAGTCAAAGTCCATTCTATTCAGAAAATCGAAATTCGCAGGTCTGATGGAAGACCATCAATAGTCAGTGTAGACTAAATTTTGGAACTTAGCCTTGTGTCCTGCCAGGGTGGTTTTTACCAGCTTGCCAGTCAATAGGATGACTCTCTTTGCTCTCTCTCTCCACTATGGCTTTACTTCTGAATATCTCTGAATCTTGCCCAGATGTTGAGGAACAGAGGACTTGCCTTACTGTTGGTCTTTGGATTATCAAAGTCAGTTGTAGGTGTGGTTATACGATCATAAAGTTCTCAGACTGAAAAATTTGGTTGAATGGGTCTGCCTCTGTTTTGCCAAAATTAGATGTGGGACGAGGTATCTACTCTTTGATTTGGATTTTAATGTATATATTATAAATTACTGAAGTTCTTGAAGAAAGCAGCCTAAATTCTTTGGCAAGAATTACAAGTCTGGCTCTGCATTAGCTGTTCTAGGATTATGGTGGTCCAAATGTATTATTCGGTGTCCCAGGACCACCCAAAGTAGTATCTGGTGTCTCAAAATTGGTTTTGATAGTCAATAGCCCTCACTACCACATGGGTTAATTTACCTTAACCAGAACTAAATACCTGCAAAAGCTGGTATAGGGATTTAAGAAGTGGACACCTGGGTCACAATGTGGTAAATAGATTTTCCTGCTATTTGGGAAAATCTATTTTGATGGTTTAAAACCAAGGGTTGGGGAAAGCCATTACTGAGGCAGAAGTAAGTAGGGTTGTGGTGGATGGAAGGCTGGGAAATGACAAAAGACTAGACATTTCAGTAACCGTTTCTGATACAGTTATTGAGGAGCTCAGGATAGAGAGATGGAGCATGAGAGGGGTTGACAACATTCATGGAGCCCAAGAATCATTGAATATCCTTGAATGCTCTAGAGTTTTTAAACTGGGCTGCCGATATCAAGTTCATGCCTTGGTTAAGTAGGAATTTCTCCTATTAACTTTTAGGACACACTAGTACACTTTTCTTGGGCTAGGCAGCAACAATGGCACCTACCCAGATCAGGGCTTGATGAGAGATTAACCAAGTACATTCAAATGAAACTTCCATTCAGGAGATTATATATGCATCCAATCGTTACTCCTAAATTGGAGCAGGGACGATTTTCTCAGGAGGCACCTATAATCTCTCAGAGGGTGCCTCAGGAAATGTTTCTACCGTGTTCATAATTGAATTTTAGTGAGAAATAAAGTGACTACCTATTGATATAAGTGATATATTTTTAACTTTTAAGGACATATTATTGGAATAAAGGAACATGAAGAAATAATTTTTAAAAATTTAAATCTCATAATCATCCTTTTTAATTCAAGTTATGGGCTAGTGCGTTCTACCTTTGTAGCTAAATGAGGGATACATGTAGTATTTTGAGAAGCTGGGGTGTGAGCATAGTACGCTGGTGTTTACAGGAGAGCACAGTCCATAAAAAGCCTCCATTAGTGTGTTGCCTTCATTGCCCTGTAATTATCCATTTAAGTGTTTATTTGTTGTCCACTTTTCAACAACTGTAAGACATCTTGCAATTAAGGCACATATTTTAATATCTTAATCATTTTATGGACTAATATCAGCCTAGCTCCTTCCTATTCTCTTTCCTAAGTGGGCAATCAATACTTCTTATTAAACGCATCAGAGTGTGACTCAGCTTAACTTACTGGTACACGACCTGGTGAAACTTCACATGCCGATAGTTCACTCACACTGTAGAAAAATTTTCAGGTGAAAATAAGCAAGCTCTTCATTCTTAAATTTGACAAGGCAAACCTACGTATTTCAGGCAAATTTCATATGTAGTTATGTCTTTAAATGTTCTAATAAATGACACAGATGGAAAGAAACCAGTCACAGGAGCTACATATTGGAAGTCAAACGAGGTGCAGAAATGTTAAGGTCCAGCTTGAAAGAAGATGATGAGGTGTACGTAATGTACAGGATATGGTTAGATATGTAAATGAAGTGGGGTAATGAGTTATATTAAAGGAGAAGTAATTGGAGCACTATATAGAAGAATTGTAATGAGATGCCTAAGCCTTAGAAAAGTTAGATTTTAGGAAAGAAAACGGCAGCCAGACATAAGGAGCACATTTTGATCCTTGTCATCTTACGTAACCCCTGGGAAAGGCTCTTCCCACCCTCATAGCCCCAAGCATGCTCCCCGCTCTGCCCCCAGAAAATTACTTTATGATATTCTTGCTTTGGAAAATTGCTTATATTTCTGTAATAGCACCCCAGTAGAATAAGGTGATTTGGTCAAGAGGGGGCTGATGTGATTGAATTAATTAAAACTGCACTTTGACTAAGGTAATTCTGTGTGGATTTTTTTTTTTTTTTTGCATTTAAATGACAAATGGATCCAAAGGTCATGGCCATTACCGAAAACAAAATAAAACAGCAAGCTCTATTCTATTGAGTCAAATTAATGCTGAGACTTTTATCTTAACAAAAAGTACTTTAAAAGATTCCAGTAGCAAAACTTATAATGATGAGACACGAATTAGTTCAATAGAGTATTTAAATCTAATTTATCAACTTTGAAACTGTAATATTTTTAATTTGGAAAATAAGCAAATTTACAGAGTAAGCACTGTTTCCAATTCTCTTTTTCAGCTAGCTTTAAGTAAATAAAAATAACATCCTTACATGTATAATAAATATATGTTTAATACTACATAAGGGAGGCAAAACTCTATCTCTGCCCATCTAAGGTTTTCAACTGGGACTCTTACACAAAAAGACGATTAACAAGAGAAAAACAAATGACTTATTAATCTGTCCAGTGCACATCGCGTGGCAGAAACCTAAACCAAAAGTAAGTTAAGTGGTAACTTAGAATCCCAGTTTATATAGCATCTTCAACAAAGAACAATACATTTGTAGAGGAATGACAGGACAGAGGAAAGCACGTGTAAGCTTCCAGGGGCAGCAAACTATGGCAAGGTAAATATATGGGGGGAAAGTGATGGAATAAGACTTGTTTTCAGACTCCCTTGGTGCCATCTCTGGGATGCTAGTCTGCAGCTAAAGGAGAGACCTGGGGAGATGTGTGCCTTGCTTTTAGGCAGAAAAGGGGGAGCTTTTTCTGCCTTTGCTGCTTCTGAATTGTCTTCAACTTAAAATGACTTTTATGTCAAAGAAGCATATTTTGGGGTGACATATTCTGGTTTCTTTCAACTAAGAAAAGAAGAAAAGACAACTAAAAAGAGGGAAATGAAAACCACATTCAATTTCAACAAAGAAAATCTCTGTTAAAACTTTGGCGTATATCTTTAACTTGATACAAGTTCATTTCCTGAATATTTGTAATATTAACTCCATTGCACTGCTCTATTGAATGAATCATATTCTTTGAAATGCTTGGAGGCAAAGGCTTTGGTGTCAGAAAGAAGTTCAAATCTTGAAGTAGTTATGTAGCTTCAGATTATGACTTGGTTTTGCAGCTGTTGTCATTTGCATGTTAGTTTATTTCCTGTGAGGCAGATCGAAATGCGTTTTTATTAAAAATTTGATTTGATATTGCAATTTTTCATTCTAGAATTTCCATTTGGTACTTTCATTATACTTTCTATTTTTCAGCTGAGATTTTCTGTCATTTCATTCATTATGAGTGTATTTCTTTAAATCTAGTTCAGCATAATCAAAATAAATGCTTTAAAGTCCTTGTCTGATAATTTCAACATCTGTAGCAACTTGGGGTTGTCTCCGTTGATTATTTTAGATCTTGAGAATGGGATACATTTTCTTGGTCACTAATATGTCAAGTAGTTTTAGATTGAACACTAATCATTTTAAATGTTATATTGTGGAGACTCTGGATCCTGTTAGATTATTTTCAAGACTGTTGAATTTTTTTTTTAAAGGAGAAAATTAATTTGGTTTGATTCAAGCTACAAACTGACTCTTGGGTGGCAGCTTAAGCCACAGTTCGGTTCTTCCTTCTCCCCAGGTCATAGCTAGGCTTTTTTTTTTTTTTTCCGACTGCCTCATGCTTAGGTGGCTCAAGGTTTAGCCAAAGTGTTAGAAAGAATTTATACAAAGAATCTGGGGCATCTCCTCTCTGAATTTCTTTTTTTCCTTTACTCCCCAATGGATGTGTTTTTTCTGAAATCCTTTTCTTCTTCCAACCAGAAAGAATGACTTATCAGAGTTTTAGCCACAGCTGAGACAGCAGGACTTCCTACCCTTAGGCTAAACTTAGAAAACACACACACACACACACACACACACACAGAGAGAGAGAGAGAGAGAGAGAGAGAGAGAAAACTCACACTTTGTTTGTGTTTCCTCCTTCCAAGTGTCAAATCTCCTTTAGAATTTGCCTGATGTTCTTCGTTCACCAGAATCTTCAAGTATTTATTTTGATGTTTCTTTTCTCATCAGAGTTTATAACTATTATCTGTGATAGTGTCAGTTGGTTAAGAATTTGCTAGCCTATATAAAAAGATACATATCTTTTATCTGTCAGGGAGAGAGAGAGAGGTGGAGGGAGGGAGGGAGAGAGAGAGAGAGATCTGGGCTGGTTATTATGAATTGTATGTTGTTTAAAGACTGCTTTCCTAGAAAATGTATAATTGAAGATGCTAAGAGTATCAGATACTCAAAACCTATCAAGAAAATATATGCATTACTAAATACTCATTGGTGCCTTAGAGATCCCTAATGATACAGCAAACTCTAGAGAGGGGGAGAGAGGGAGAGAGAGAAGGAAAGAAAAAATACAGTGTTAAGCTATAGTGAGTGGCCACAGTTTGGTTTAAAAATCTGGTTCCTTGGGCACTGGAAAATGAACTGTTCCAGCAATTGCTGATAACTTGCCCAAAATGGTCCATGTGACAAACTGTAGCTAGCCGCCAAGATGGATATTGGAATGGTCAAGCTTCTTCTTAACTGTATTCAGCCTTTATGGTGGATCAGCAAATTCCATATGATTTCACCATGCTCCCCAGTTGCAAACACTGTGAAATGGGCCATCAGACCCCCTTCTGGTCTAACTCTCATTGGAGGAGTCCCAAATGTGATTTCCTTCTCTCAAAGGCAACTGGCCCAGGGGATCCGGCTGGCGCAGGCCCAGTCTGGCTAATTAATCCCTGAGGGAATCAGTGAAGCTCTGCTCTGGCTACTCTAAATATTTGAATGTCATCAGGAAAAGTCTTATTCTTTTTTCCCTTCTCTTTTACCTTTTCTTCTTAGATGACTTCATCCATTCCCACAACCCTGTTACCTCCATATGCTAATGACTACCAAATTTATATCAGTAACCCTCATTTCTCCCAAGAGTTCCAAATTGGAACACCCCACTGCCTAATTTACATCTATTTTAAATGTCTCACAGATATCTCAAATTTAACATGTCAAAAATCAAACTCTTAATTTCTACCTCCCTCCTCCTCAAACCTTCATCTTCTCCAAACTTTCTCTAATGAGTTGTTCAAGTCAAAGACCTAGACTAGTCTCATTCTAATTTTAAAAACTTCTAGAAATCTATAGGAAAAAAGACAACCCATTGGACAATGAGGAAAAGAATATGAACAGATAGTTCACAGAACAAATATATGGAAACATATCAAAATTTACTTATATTAAGAGAAACACGCTTATTTTAAGATATCACTTGTCACATATCCAGTGGAAAAATTTTCCAAAAATCTGAAAATTACCATGACTGTGAAGTCAGCACACAAATAATGGGGCATCTCTGAAGGAGGTAAATATCTGGAAGTATCTACCAAAATTACAGATGTGTTTGTCCTTTAACCCAGAAGTCCTACCTCATGTAATCTAAACAACAAATAGGGTATTCTCTCTCTCTCTCTTTTTTAAAGATTTTATTTATTTATTTGACAGAGAGATAGCGAGAGAGGGAACACAAGCAGGGGGAGTGGGAGAGGAAGAAGCAGGCTCCCAGCGGAGGAGCCTGATGCAGGGCTGGATCCCAGGACCCTGGGATCATGACCTGAGCCGAAGGCAGACGCTTAACGACTGAGCCACCCAGGTGCCCACAAATAGGTTATTCTAATATACAAACACAGTTGTTGTGTGTGGGTGCAGCTTTCTTCAGCACCTGATTAGAAACAATGTAAATATCCAGCATTAAGGATCTGGTTAAAGAAACGTTTATCTTTTATCCTGCAGAGAAAAACACAGTTAAACAATTAGAAAATTTCTAAGTACAGATGGAGAACATTTTTTAGGATATTTTTGTAAAGAGAAAGAAAAAAAAGAGTACATAACCATGTATATGTTATGCCCATATATAAGACAGGAAGGTGATATGTATAAATACATTTGCTTTTATTAACTTAAAAACTGAAAGAATAAATGAAAACTAATAAAAATGGTGAAATGAGGTGGAGGGACAGAGAGGGGAGTGAGGTTTCTTGGTATATATCTTTAAAACAATTTTGTCTTTCAGTCATAGGATACATTAACTGATCATAAACTTTACATAAATTAATAAAACTCAACAGAATAATAGAAAAAAAGTAGCAATACATCAGAATCCAGAAGAGCTCATCTAGGAATCATTTAACATTAGAAATCCAATCTCATCTAATTCTCAATATTAATGTTTTAGGGAGAAAATTTATATTATCATTGTCAAAGTTTCAAAAATAAAGAACGGTGTGTTAGAACTTGATATTCATTTTCAAAATACATCTCTTATCATTTTCTCTTCTATATTATCCCAAGATTTCACATAGTATGGTTTTCCAACTCCCATACATTAATAGTAAAACACCCAGTACTTGAATGAAAACCATACTTGTTGATTTAGCGAAGTTAGTACTGAAAAGTAACAGGTCATTAGTAGCTATGTATAAGAATCTCTGAATAGCCTCTGATTAGTCATTTTCTTAATAAATGCTTTGATTATATTAAGAGATGTAAAAGTGACTGACCATGTGTTAGAAATCTTAGAAATTATAGAACAGATGCTAAAGAACAGAAGATAGGTCTTATACAACAATGAATGACCCTGCATAAGAATAAATAGGAGGGCTTGTTAAAACACCAATTCCTGGCCTTGCCCTCAAAGATTCTGATTCAGTGGCCCTGGAGTGGGGCCTGCCATTTGTGTTTCTAATGTAGTGTCAGGTGATCTGCTGATGACTGTCAGAGAATATTTTGAGACGGACTGAACGAGATCATGGCACTAAGATAAAACTCTACAAAGATGAATAGAGGACATTGGGAAAAGAGAAGACGAATTACAAGTGATAGAGAAATTTATGGGGTGCCTTGGTGGTTCAGTCAGTGAAGCATCTGCCTTCCGCTCAGGTCATGATCTCAGGATCTGGGATGGAGCCCGTGTCAGGGTCCTCACTCAGCAGGGAGTCTGCTTCTCCCTCTCTCTCTGCCCCTCCCCTCTGCTCATGTGTGCTCTCTCTCTCTCTGATAAATAAAATCTTTAAAAAAAGATAGAGAAAATTGTTAACTGGGTGCAGATACCTCGGACTTCACGATCTATATTACAGCAACCCAAAGGTAGTTGGAGATCTCTTAAATTACCATGTACATTTTAACTTCCTGAATCTTGGCACATTATATACTTCTCCAGGTGATAGGACATTTTCTATCTGCCAAAATTATGAAAGACAATTTGAATGTGTCTTGAGTTTATTCTGTGGAGACTGGGGACTCATCAAAGAATTGTAAGTAGAAGAACACTACGTGTAGGAAAGAAAACTCTTCCCTCTGCCTTCCCAGGCTCTGACTGGCATAAGACAGATTGATAGAAGAAACACACACACATTTTATTTAATAATTTTACTTGCACATGAGAATCTTCAAAAGGAAAATGAAAACCCAAAGAAGCCTTTAGGCCCCTGAAGTTATATATCTGTTTGAACAACGGATGATAACGTTTGGAAATGTGACAAGTCAAAAGGACTTGAGCTAAAGGAAGTAAGTTGTGGGGCAGTGACTGGGAGATATATTGGGGTGGGGGGCAACCCATGAACTCTAAGGGTCATTTTAAAAGGTTTGTTTGTACAGGTCCATTCCAGTGTCAACTCCCAGTCTCTGGTGATAAACATGTTCTTCCCTTCCTGGTACAAGGAGGGCACCTTACTCATGGGAAATTTTATGACCTGCTTTTAGGTAGAGAAGAGGAGGTCAGAAAGCCCTTCCTGCATCTGCTGTTTCTCAAGTAGCTTCGGCTCAAAATAATCGACATGCCAAAGTAGTACATTTTGGAGTGGCGTGCTCTTGAACCCTTCACATGATAACACTGTATTTTATTTGGGTCAGTATGACAGCACTGTGGAAGACGGATTGCTAAATTTAAGTCAGAAAAGGCACTTAAAAATCACACATGATAGACCACACTTTAGTGGTCGATTAATTTTTAACAAATGTGTCAAGGTAATTTATTATGGAAAAAAATTATCGTTTCAGAAAATGAGGCTAGACCACTTTTTAGATTTCTGTGTGGTGAAAAAAAATGAGCCCAGACCCTGACTTAACACCACATACAGAAATTAACTTGAAGGACACTATAGACCTAATATAAGACCCCAACCTATTAAATCTTTAAAAGAAAACATGGTAGAAAATATTTGTGCTATTTCGTAGGGCACCAATTTCTTAAACAGGACATTAAAAAGCACAAACTGTAAGAGAAGACATTAGATAAGATGGACTTTATTAAGATTAAAAGAGTGTAAGATTAAAAACTTACACTCTTCAGAAGATACAGTTAAAGTGAAAATGCATGACAGAGATTACAAAAAAATGTAAAAGTAAATAAAATACATATTTGACAGATGGTTTGCATCCAGAATATATTTTAAAGGAACCTCATACAACAAAACAAACAACTCATTTAAAACAGGGCAAATGATTTGAATAAGCACTTTACCAAGAAGATGTCTGAATGGCCAATAAGCTCCCGAAAAGATACTGAAGATCACTAGTCATCAGGGTTATGCAAACTGACACCACAATGAGATCTACTCCCCACCCATAAGAATTGCTACAGTCAAAACAAAAAAAAGTTAACAAGGACACACGGGAGATAATGCAGAGCATTTAAAACTTGCATTCTTGGTAAAATACCAAGCATACAGCCACTTTGGAAAATAATTTGGTAGTTTCTTTTTTTCTTTTTTTTCTACTATGATATGTTTCTTTCAAAGTTAAACATAAACTTTCCATATGACTTAGGCACACTCTCGGTATTTTGCCAGCAGGAATGAAAACATATGCCCACATAAAGACTTGTATGCAAATGTTAATAGCAGGATTGTGAATGACAGCCAAAACTGGAAAAAAAAAAATCAGTCCTACAGCTGATAAATGAAGAAAATGTGCAAATAGCTATACTATGGAATACTTCTTTGTAATTGTATGGAGTTATAAGGGGTTTATCAAGGGAAAAAAAAATACAATCACACAAGCTAGTAAGACACAGCAAGCTTTACCGAGTGGCTTTTAGACAGGGTTGCCAGAGAAGAAAGTCCTTCACAGGAGGAGACTGTTCCTGAGGTTTACAACAAAGGGGCTACCATCCAGGAGGGGAGGAGTGCGAGGACCTATAAGGAACAGGGGGATTAGAGAGGAGACTTATGTGTCTAGTGGATATGTTTCAGCACCACAGTGGGGGAGTATCTAAATCAGTGATCAGTCACCTCTAAATGGCAATAGCAGCTCTGGTTTTTATAACCGTAAGGCTCTATCTTAGTAATGATCAGCAGATACTCAGTGTAATTTCTCAAGGGATGGAAAGCAAGCAAATCCTAAATTCCTAAAAAATTTGTTTGTCTATTTTTGACACAATTGGATGTGTAAAATTTGAGTTTGGTGCCAGCAGACTACCGAGTTAATATATTTCAGGCTTCTGTGAAGAAACAAACTTAGGGTCCAGCAAACTTAGGGTCCATCTTTGGTTCATTTATATAATGGTAACAAGAAGGGGGAAATAGTAATACATTCAACATCAGGCACAAATCTCAGAAACATCATTATAAGTAAAATAAGTTAAATGCAAAAGAATATGTACCAGTTGATTCTGTTTATGTGAAATAATAGAAAAGAGGAAACTAACAGCAGAAAACATAGCTGTGGTGCCCAAGTCCAGAAGGGGAGGACAGCCAGTAACAGAGAGAGAGAACTTTAGAGAGCCAGAGGACTGATCTTCATGCTGATCATGGCGGTGCTTACGCAATTGTATGGCGTCACCATACTCATAAAACTCCATTTAAGTAGAAGAGTCTTCTTGTTTGTAAATAAAGAAATAAAAATTATTAATGATGAAGTTGATTTTAAATAAGAATTATAACTCTAGCAGAAACATGAATTAAAATTCATTTTTGGTCATTTTCCTATTTTGACCTTTTCCCGTGGCAAGAATTGCTAGGCATAGGAGAGACAGATATTTTTATTGACTCGTGCCCCAAGAGAAAGCAGGTTCTTCAAAAGGGGGTGTGAGACAGGTAAGGTTCAAAAAGGTAGACAGGAAAAGTACTTTGATAGGTTATTTATAGGAAAGTTTCCCTCATTCAGGCCTGATAACAGGTACTCTGGGTAAGCAGCAAAACTAGTCATTTCTGGGGGGGATGCACATTGCGCTTTGATGGATCGCCTCTGAATGAGCAGCACAACATACCTCAGATTAAACAATGGATTAAGTGGGAAGTTGTACAACACCAGAAAGAAAGTTCTTAGTTTAAACCCACACCTGAACCTTACGATGGAACAGTTTACTTCTTATTGTTCCCCTCTGCATTTTGAGGCAGCTGGGAGGGGGGATGATACTGATCACTGATGCTTTTAAAATCCTTTGCATTGTCTTTGGAATGCAACCTTTAGTCCAATTTGCTTATTTAAGAAATTGGGTTCTATTAAAATTAGGAGGCTACATGTTTTTAAAAATCAAGAGCAACCGTGATCTCTTCTTACCCAGAAACTTTACCCACAGCTCCTTCTACGCACTCTCAGCTCTACTTTAACACAGAGTGAGCCTGGCTTAGGTTTTCCAAAATTTCTCTGGAGCACGAACTTGTTAAAATGTGTGGTTCAAGGAGCATCACCAGAGACAAACAAAATAAGACTTCATATAATCTGAGATAAGAACACAACTAGTAATTATGTTCCATAGGCTTACTGCATTTCTAATCCATTTTAGAAGTTATTCTAAAAGAACAGATAATTGTGTGCAGAACGAAGCAACTATGAAAACTTAAAAAGATTTTTTGAAGGTATGTGGTACACAGAGTATTCAAAAAAGTATAAAATTTATTCTTTTAAAGGCTTACTCTTACATTGAAAAATTGAGTCTTATCTGAAAGGATATATTTCATATTATTTTGAATTTCTTCTTTCTCTACTGTGAATTAAAGATGGATAGTTCACCTTATTTCATGGTAGACATCTTAATTTCCATAAATGATAGATAATATAAACTATAAGGTCACTTTATATTTTGCTATTCATGAAGTCAGGAGATCTGGGTTCTCGTCTAGTTTTATATCATCTCAAGTTAGTCTCTTTAGCTCTGAAAACCAATGCCCTCATATCTAAAATGAGACAAATGATATCAGCTCTGTCTGCCTCATGGTGAGGTTATGAATATCAAGTGCCTTTGAGAGGGCTTTCAACGCTGTAAAGCCATCTATAAACAGCAGTGCTTAGCTCCAAAGTGCAATAACAGTAAACATACCATACCGGCTCATTTTTATTCATTCATGTATTCAATAATTCAATCCTTTTTCTTTTCCCCTACTAAATAAATACTGAGTATCTTCTGTGTCCCAGGGATTATCCTATGTGCTGGAGATGAAGACATGTAAAGGACACAGAGTTTATCCTTCAGGCACCCAAAGTCCATCTAGGGTGGGAGACAGACACCTAAGCAACTTATCAAAATGCAAAGTCATAATTGCCATACTAGACATAATAACAGAATGCTGAAAAAAAAAAAACAGGAGTCCAATAACTCTGCCCAAGAGAAATGTTTCATAACAAAAATAATTAGAGGTGAATTTTGGTAGATAGATGCAATTAGAACTTTGATTTTTGGTGAAAGAATATGGGTAAAAATTAAGACTCAGGTTAGAGTCTGAGGGTAGAAGGTCTGGGAAACCATTTGCACTGAGGTTTTGCATGAAGCATGTGTACTTTAGTCAAGATTGCTACAAAGGCTCTAACCTGGGTAAATCAGTAACAGTCATCAATAACAGACCTCTGAATGGTTTAGATTAATGAATTCACATAATTTTATGCTTTTAGAAGATGATTGACAGCCAGCCCCACCCTAGCAGCCGTAGGAAATAGCACTCTGCGGCTACTGCAATGATAAACATATGTGTGGTTCATCAAGAGGGATTTTCATGCTTAATTGCAAAGGCTTACAAAAACCCCAACCAAATCTGAGAATTGATAGGGGTAAAGGGGTAAAGACTAAGTGTAAGTATAAGTATAAAGACCAAGTGTAAGTATAAAACTTCCTGAATGATGGAAGTGAAGGGATTTAGACCATGCCAAAATACACCTCTTTAGCATTTTGATTATTTTGAGTTGAATATGCTTGAGAAACAGCAGATGCAGGAAGGGCTCTCTGACCTAACTTTTTCAATCTAACAGCAGGTCATAAAATTTCCCATGAGAAAGGTGCCCTCCCTGTATCAGGAAGAGAAAAATAATCTTATCACCAGAGACTGGGAGTCAAATGGATCTGTGCAAACAAACTTACTAAAATAACCCTATCATTCATTAATTCTACCCCACCCCATATATTTCCTAGTCACTGAACCACAATTTACTGCCCCTCCCTCAAGCCGTTTTGTCTTGTCACATTCCCATGACTTATTGTTCTTTGTGTAAAAAGGTACGCAAGTACAGACATTTGAGTTTTTTTGGGTCTTCATTTTCCCTCTGAAGACTTGTGTACACATAAAAACAAACAAACAAATTTTAAAATGTGTATGTTTTCTTTCCTATTAATCTGTCTTATGCCATTTTAATTCTTAGGCCAGCCACAGAAGCTAAGAAGGTAAATGCAAGTTTTCCTTCCCTCAGAGGAGTGTGGTCAGTAGTCTACAGACTTCCTGAAGTTGTCCAAATGCAGTAGACTATGGAAGTGCTTCGCAATCTACTCCTTCTTCCAGACTTAGACCAAAGTGGGGAAATAAGGGTTTTATTTTCTGAGGTATTAGCATTTCTGAACTCAAATGTTCTCAGTTCTGAACGATCTTAACCAAGCAAAGTGATCTGAGCACTCATGTGTGATAAAGATCTTAGATTTTACTTTACAAGCAATGAGGACATTTGCAGAAAAAAAAAAGTGACAGCTAAATTAAGTTTTTGCTAATGCTTATTCTGGCAGCATCAAGGTCAAAAGATAGAAACGGGGGTGAGGCTGAAGTTGACGGGAGAAAGGGAGAACAGTTCAAAGTAGCTTACTGACTTTGAAGTGAGATCACCCGTGGAGGGAGGGGTGGAAATGTTGGTAAAAGAGTGATCTGATCATGAGAAAAGACTGTCCTTAGAAGTACTTCTAAACAGGATGTGATGAGACTGGAGTGGAGAAGGGTCAAGAGGAGGAGTTAAAGATTCTGGTTTTGGAATCTGAGCAGTTAACAGTACCATTAACTGAGATAGCCATATAAACCCGGCGGGGGGAGAGGGGGAGGGGTATGGCAGGGAAGATCATGAGTCATTTGAATATGTTCATTTTCAAGGCATTTGTGGGATATTCAAGTTCAGATGCCAACGTGATCGTTATAAATATGATTCTGATGCTCAAGAGAAAGATGTAACTGGAAATACGTATTTGCAACCGTCAACTTTGTTCAGGGCGTGTAAGAAAATGGAGTGATTTTAAAAAGACTGTTTTAATTGATAGGGGACAGCAGTAACAGCTAGCCTGAAGATGAGACACCAACAAAGGATTCTGAAGAAGAAACTTACAGAAAAAAAGGAAAGTAGTGAGAGAATTAATAAAAAGAGAGTTTTAAGAAGGAGGAGAGGGAAAATGGGTGCAAATAAAGAACCGCATGTTCCAGTAATATTGGTAGATGAAAAAAATGAAAAAGATTTCCAAAGTACAAAAACCAAGGACACTGTTAACCTTAACATAATACTTTGGTATTGTAGTTGAAGCAAAATTCAAGTTTTAATTGGCTCAGTAGTAAATAGATGCTGAGAAAGAGTACAGAAAATGTGCATCCATGTTTCAGAAGGTTTACTTCCAAATTATAGAATAAAAAAGATCGTAGCTTGAAAGGGAAGTGGACTAAAGGGAAAAGGACTTTTGTAATTGATTAATCAATTATGAATTGATTTTATTTATGAAGGGGAGTATATTGGTGATAATATAGGACATCATGTCTGAATTCCAGATCCAATTTTTCTATTGCTGAAGGACGCAGTATGTAATAGTTAACAACATGATTTTAGAGTTAGGCATCTTGTGTTCAAATATCACTTAACTACTTTGTACCTTAATTCATTTATTTATACAGTGAAAAAAATGGTTATTCCTATCTCATAGGTTTGTTGTGGCTGGCACATCATGAGTATTTAATGTGTGTTAATTATTTTGTTATTAGATTATTATTGCAGATTTTTTTTTTAGGTAAGCATAGAATACTTTTAAAGAATATACATGTGTTTATGAAGTAAGAATTGGGCTCCAAATCAATTCCTGGTCAAGATTTTATGCAAATGCCAATACTGTTCTCTTTCTGCATGAGAGAATTGCTTTTTCTACAATTAGTGAAAGCCTATTAGAACATAGAGTTGTTAATCAAACCTTCTTTAGTGCCAGAAACAAGTTTTATCCATGTTAATACCAGAATATCACTGGGGATTGAGATCTTTTCTCAATGATACAGACATGCTCTAGGCATAGGGTACTTACCCTCAAGAAGAACGACTATTCCTTCAGTTTGAGGTCCTTGCATGAGTTTGCTGTCCCAAATCTAGTTACTCGGATATATTTTCATTTAAAATGGAAAAACTGTAGTAGACAATCAATTAAAAAAAAAGAGTAATGATGGCCCAAATCCCAGCATCCTTAATCAGGTACCTATAAAGTAGAGCATACTGGTTAAACATGGAGGTTCTATAATCAAACTTATTAGCTCAGATTTGGCTTTAACTACAGATAGAAAATGGTGTATGACAAGAGAGTTGAGTAGAAGATATTTTCTCAAGTAGTTTTAGGTGATCTGATACATATTTTCTTTCCCAGGGGCCTATCCTGATCCTACTTAGCAATGTTTTAAAGGCAAGTATATAATTTTAATTAGGAGAAGACACAAGACATATATTGCCATGGCTGTTGAAAGCAGGTGAAACAGAGATAATAAGGTGATGTAGAAAAGACCTATTTCAATAAGAAAGAGAAGGGATAGAAGATGGAGAAGGAGAAGAAGTAGAGAAGGAGGAGAAGTGGGAAAGGGGGCAGAGGAGAAGCAAGTGGAGAGGAGGATGAGAATGAGAAAGGAGGGGAGAAGGAAAGCAGTGATGCCACCATATCACTGCCCAAAGACAGCGGCTACGTGAAGAACACATGTTCAAGCCTGCATTCCTAAGAACATATCCTAGCACCATAGTCCAAGTTAATGTGCCTGATGACTCCAGTTTGTTCTCACTCACACACATACCCCTTTTTCTTGGTGATTGAGTGGGGGCCAAGAGAAACCTCAAATAACACACTGGGAATGAAGCAGCTATAAACAAAAGAGTAGTTCAGACAATCTAAGTGGAAGGTAAAAATCTATAAAATGAAGAGAGATTAAAAATAACATAAAAAATATGGTATGGTATGGAAAGAAAGAAGGAGACTCCCTTCATAGTTAAAAGAAGAAAGTCTTGATGCGTACATGAGTATTAAGAAGCTGACCTTTTCAGGCATCCTTCTCTATTGTGGGTGAAAGGGCCTGATTCACAAAAGATTCCTAACTGTTTGCAACAAACCTTGGAGAATCCCAGGGGTAGAGTGATGTAAAAGGATTGCTGACAGCATTGCAAAATGGGCTGAGATAATGGGAATCACAGGGCTCCTACATTTCTCACTAACTCTTCATTTCTTCAGAGGAAGAGAAGAAGCCCAACCATCTTTGGAAATTCAGTGCCTAGCATATTGCAGTGATGAAAGTAGAATGCATGTGAGAACATTTTGGAAATTATCACATTTTAGTATCAGTTCAGTTTCCATTATATTTTTAAACTACATCTGTATATTTATAAACTGTCTCCAATTTTTAAAACAGGTATGAAGGAGCAATGGGAATGTTTAAAAAAAAGAAATTGTTGGAAGTAATAAACTATTTTTATTATTACATTTTCAAATTTTTTCTTATAAGTATAAAGTCCTTTTTATTAATTTAAACATGTAAGTGATGAACTAAATAACTCCATATGCTCATAAAATTATCCTGTGTGATATATTAAATGGCATATTATAATTTGCATATAATTAAAAACTTACTTATTAAGTGACTGAACATCACACAGGAGAAAAATTCAAAATTTAAAAAAACAAAGAAAATTGCATATTTTATTAGTAAATTTCCTCCACAGTGGCAAGCAGATATCAAAATACTCTTTTATTTATTTATTTTTTAAAGATTTATTTATTGGAGGGAGAGACACAGCATGCAAGTAGGGGGAGGGGCAAAGGGAGAGGGAGAGAATCCTCAAGCAGACTCTGAGCCGAGCGCAGAGCCCAGTGCAGGGCTTGATAATCATGATCCAGGGATCATGACCCGAGCTGAAATCAAGAGTTGGAGGCTCAACCAACTGAGCCACCCAGGCGCCCCAGAACACTCACTTTTAGAGAAAGGGACTATGAATGAACACAAATTTCCTAAGTCCGCATGAAACTTTTTCTAATCAATTATACCTGGAAATACATATTTCATGTGGCAGATTTTGTACATAGCTTGCCCCCAATCCCCAGGATAACACGGGAGGAGAAATTCTTTCACATGCTACAAGTCAGTTTCCTCCTTTTTCTGAGTGATTATTTTGGATGGGGGTGGGAAGTGAAGAGGAGTTAGCAGTGGCAAGGGACAGAAGTTGAAGAAGGGGTAGGAAAAAAATACCCCTCACCAACTAGTATTATGTTAAAATCAAGTTTCATTCTGCTCTGTCTCAATCCAGTTATGCTGTGTTATTGTGCCAGAAAGCATTAAACTAAAATAGGACTTTAATTATTTTCTTATTATTCACATCACTAAAAAATGTGCCAAGGCTGCTAATATTTAATTTAATAGTTTAAGTTCTGATAATTGATAACCTGTCCCCTTAATGAAAAGCATATTTTCAGCTGCTCTGGAAATGTCAAAGCCAAAAGCTAGAAGCAATCAGGATTGCAACTACTTTCCAATCCAGAAATCCTTAAGGTCTTCATGTCCTTTCTCTATAGACTTTTTTTTTTGTCTTGTTTTAAGAAAAAGTGGAATGAACACTAACCTCTAATCTTGACAGAATTAGCATGGAAGCTAAGTTCCTGTTCTCTTCACTCCACTCTGTTTTTAAAGACAGAGTAGAGGGAAAAGAAACATATTCTCTCATTTTAAGCTATCGGGAAGGAAAAAAGCAAAAGTATTTTTTACCTGCTTAGGTTCTTTGGCCGGTCTAAAAATCAAATTAACGTAAGACAGATTAAATAGAGAAAAACAAATTTAATTATGCACCATACAAGGGCTATATAAGAATACGAGACCCAAGGAGAAGTTGGACAATTGAGGCTTATACGCCATCTTTAGCTGAGGAATGGGAGAGGGGCTGGGGCTTCAAAAGGGAGGAGGGTGATTCATAGGGCAGTAAGAAGAGCAGACATTTGGTAATTAGATGTTTGCCCAGCCTTACATATAGGTCATTCAGATAAAAAAGTTATCCTGTGGTAACAGCTCTCCTTCTGAGCCAGGCCCTCTACCTAAATGATTTTAGGTAGTTTAAGGGAAAGGTAATAATTTTTCTTGAATCTTCTGGGTCTCGATTACCTTCAGGTCAAAATAGTCTACATGCCAGTGATACATTTTGGGGAAACTTGTTGTGAACCCCTTCAAAATTCAAAAGTCAGTTATAATTAAGCTTGTAGCATAAAGTATGTGGAATACATCATTTCTCACAGAAAAAAATTTATTTGCTCCTTCAATTTGAAGTGCAATTTATTCTTGAGGTGCTGGATATGGTTTTATATAAAATGTTACCTATGATATTATGAAAATTAATAATAGGAAATCTTACTAAAATGGAATCAGGAGGTTTTGTCAGGGGGATCTCTGATGCCCGGTCACTTGTAGTCCAGTTGCAGACTGAACAAGAAGAGATGGACTTGACTTTTATACAGACTTGACCTTGCATGTGGATACCCAGCTGGAGGAAGAGATGCTTCCCTTACCTCCCCAGGCAACAGTTGAACCAATGAAAAGCCACCCTACCTCAAACCTCCTATTCTAACAGACTTTTAGTTTATGACAGCCTTCCCAATTTACCTCTTTCCTCCTTATGTTTGTCCTGGATTGCAAATCTTTTTATTCCTGAATAAACCACCGTTTGCTGGTGAAATAACTGGTAGTTTTTATTTTTAAGGTTAACAATATAGATTTTAGAAAATAATACTTTTGTGGTGCAATATTTAACACATTGTCTGAAATATTTTATTGATTAAGTAATGCAATCCCTGTTCCTGTTAGCGTTCTTTATGGTGAGAGGAAGAATAACTCTAGGTTACTTAGACTCGAAGTAAAGATTCATTAGAAGAGCGGATGGTAGTCTGGTAGCATAGAAAAATCTCATTAATGGAAAACCAAGTGTCAGAAAGATATGAACTAGGACAGCTCTATGGGGTCAGGTAGCAGGAAATAAGGAAGAGTCTGCTTAAGTCACCATCCTCATCCCCATTTCTTTTTCTTTTTGTTCTGTTTCTTTTTTCTTTTTTTTAAAGATTTTATTTATTTATTTGACAGAGAGAGACAGCCAGCGAGAGAGGGAACACAAGCAGAGGGAGTGGGAGAGGAAGAACCAGGCTCCTAGCGGAGAAGCCTGATGTGGGGCTCGATCCCAGAACACCGGGATCACGCCCTGAGCCGAAGGCAGACGCTTAACGACTGCGCCACCCAGGTGCCCCTGTTTCTTTTTTCTTTTTAACCAAGCCTGTTTCATTTTGTTTGCAGTTATTTTCTTTGAAAATCATATTATTGGGGTGGAAAATTTTTTTACTCATCCTTTCTCAGTTCTTTAGCTGATCTGACAATCAAATTAACATAAAACAGAGTAATAGGAGAAAAACTTAATTTTGTATGTATGTGTGCCCCACATACATGAGAGGTTCGAAGGCAGAAAGGTAAAATGATGTATATGTGCCATTCTGAACTAAAGAATGAAATAGGTACCTGGAGCTTCAAAAGAAAAAAGGGCACATCACAGGGCAAGAGGAAGATGAGCAGATGGTTGGGAATTAGATGTTTGCCCTGCCCTTCAGAAGAGTCACTCAGATAAAGTTTATCTCTGCTAATAAGTCTTATTCTGGAAAAGACCCCAATTTAGATTCTTCTAGGTAGTTAAGGGAGGGGGAAAATTTTTCTCTTGAGCTGAGAGGATCTTGATTACCTTCAGCTGAAATTAGTTCACATACCAAAGTAGCACATTTTGGGGAAACTTGTTCTGAATCCTTTCAATATCAATGAGGAATAAAAACATAATTTTTCAATTTGGTCTCTTCACATCATACTAAAAATATAATCTTATTCTAGTTTAAATTAAATTCCAGTTGAAAGCTATACCTGGGAGGGAAGAACAAAAGGCATAGACATGCTAGATAGTACTTCATACAAATAATGGATAGAAGGGAGTATAGGGGAGGAAAAATAATTTTCCCTCTACCCTTCTAGGTTCTTGGCTATGACCCCCCTGTAATTTTTAAAGACAGACTAAAAGGAGAAAAACAAACAGAACTTTAATAACATGTATACTTCCTGTACTTATGGGAGATATCCAAGAAAACTCAAAGTAGCTCAGCATCATCTTAAATAAGACTTTCATGGCCAATAGACACATGAAAAGATGCTCAACATCACTCATCAGCAGGGAAATACAAATCAAAACTACAATGAGATACCACCTCACACCTGTCAGAATGGATAAAAATAACAACTCAAGAAACAACAGGTGTTGGTGAGGTTGCACAGAAAAGGGAACCCTCTTAACTGTCAGTGGGAATGCAGACTGGTGCAGCCACTCTGGAAGACAGTATGGAGTTTCCTCCAAAAGCTAAAAATAGAACTACCCTACCACCCAGCAATTGCACTACTAGGTATTTACCCAAAGGACACAAAAATACTAATTCTAAGGGATACATGCACCCTGATGTTTATAGCAGCATTATCAACATTAGCCAAACTCTGGAGACAGCCCAAATGTCCATCAACTGATGACTGGAAAAGGAGTTGTGGTATCCCATTTCATATATAGAATAGTACTCAATCATGAAAGAGAATGTAACCTTGCCATTTTAAACAACATGGAGCCAGAGAGTAGTGCATTAAGCAAAATAAGTCAGAGAAAGAAAGATACATATGATCCCACTCATATGTAGAATTTAGGAAACAAAACAAATGAACATAGGGAGTAAAAAAAGAGGAAAACCAAGAAACAGACTCTTAACTATGGAGAACAAACTGAGGGTTGCAGAGGGGAGGTAGGCGGGGGATGGGTTAAACAGGTGATGGGGATTAAGGAAGGCACTCGTGATGAGCACTGGGTGTTGTATGTAAGTATTGAATTACCAAATTCTACACCTGAAACTAATATCCACTGTATGTTCACTAACTGGAATTTAAATAAAAACTTGAAGACAAATAAATAATTAAATACCATCTTCAGCTACTGACAAAAGAAAGATACTGAGGGTGCGGACTGTCAGTTGTGCTAAATTATCAGGCAAAGCAGAGTAAACAAGGTTATGATTGATATGCAGATTTAAGCCCCTGTCTTCTCCATTTAGGTTTCTAGGGATTTAATCCTATTTCCCTGCTGGTACAGAAAAGGAAACACAAATCACTCTTACAACTAGGTAAATTCTGTGTTTTCAGAAGGTTTCAGAAATTCTCCCACATCCGTTGTGTTAAAAAAAAAAAAAAAAGTTCAAATTAATCCTTATGCCAAAGAGGCATATTTTGGGATAGTATTTTCTGCTCCTTTTGAGGAGTAAACATTTCTAATTTTGTCTAAGAACAGAAAACTGTCAAACAGGATTTATCAGACAAATAAGAAATGAAGCACAATAACCACCTGTGTGTGGCGATTTTTTGAGAGAAATGTTCTGTCTTGCAAAAACATTCTTCTTTTTAGGTTTGGTACACAGGAGACAAATTAAAAACTTCCTTTGACACTTCTGACTAGTCAGTATCTGTGATAGTAATACAAGCTAAATAAAAGTAAGGGACTGCTATCTGGTTGCCGTACTCACATAATGCCTCCTAAAATACCGTTGACTCTAAAATATTTGAAGTTTATTATAAAGATAGTTAGAAAATTACATTTTTCTTTTCTGGTGAAATACATAAGTTCAAGCAATGTGCATTTTGAAGTGAGTTTATGTTAAAGTAATTTTATTTGTTTAGCACATAAGCAGACGTGCCTTCAGTTGTGAGACTCTGGCTCTTCCTATAAAAGAGGTAATATGGAAAAGTGAAAAGTGAACACATCTTGGTGTTGGGAAATTTGGTTAAGATTCAGTTTTGCTCTGTAACCCTAAGCATTGAACCCATGTCTTTCTGCCTCCTAAAAATCTGAGTATCCTAACTCTCCATAAGATGTAATACACTTTATAACTGTGTCATACATTCTGATGATCACTCTGACAATTTCAAAGTGAAAATCCATTGGGGTATTAAAGCAATAGCAAGGGTTCTAAAGGACAAGAGCTAATTTCCCCTATAAGCCTGAACTTAAAGGAAATAAAACAAGCACCATTTTTCAGTCACTTTGCAAACCTCTTGTACCTAAGCCCTCTCTTTCTTCTTCATAAAGCATTAGCATGTAAGGTTGCTCTCCTTCCTTTTTTCTGCTATGAGAAGTATCTTTGGGAATGAATGCTTAATGTTTTATGAGATAAGAAAAAATTTAAAATAGTAACATTGCTGACAAGAATTTTCAAATTAATAGGCTTGCTCAGGATGTTTTTATTAAGGAGTGATTAGCTGAAAAATCAAATTATATTTATGCCTATCCATCGGTCTCAATGCATATGGATAGTAAAATGATTTGGGAAAAGGAATAAACCAAAATATTGGCAAGCACTAGGATTTGTGGATTTTGACTTTCATCTTTACGCCTTTCTACATTTCCAGATTGCCTGTAAGTACTACTTTTATTAATAGTAAAGACTTCTACAAGACTAGAACCTGACATGTAAGAGAAAAAGAGTCTGGGTGTTTCTAGTGGAATGTTTTGATAAATTAGTAGGCCTTAAAATGCCCCCGAGGGTCTAAAACCCCATTCCTGGTTTTAGAAAGATGAATTTTTGAAAGGTCAAGACAGTAAGGGAATTCTTTCAAGCATAGAAGGAAATAATTTCTGTATAAGCAGATATAAAAATAAAAATCGGGTGAGTAGAAAACAAAGTTCTCTTCCTGTTATTGTATTTAGAATATATTTTGGTCTTTAGGTCATCTAATATTAGTATCTTCTGGTATTATTTGTTTGGTGATACAGTTTTATGATTTTCTCCAATTCGGCTCTATTTTTTTTTTCCTGTGTAACTTCTTTTAAAGATAGAAAATTACATTAACATACTTGCAAAATAATGTTAGTTTAAAACCAGTAATGGAATAATTTTAAAGTACACACTAACTCTTCCACTGCCCTTGGAATTAGGCAAAATGTCTTCATATATCATACAAGGATTCATTGTAATTGATTCTTTAAAAATTCTTTTCAGATGGCAAGATGTGCCGTTTGGACAAACAAAAAGATCAAAGGTTTACAAAGTAACACAAGCTAGATTTTAGATCCAAGAATGCCAACTAATAAACTTCCAACAATTTTTTAAAAAACATATTCTAGACAATTGGTTCTTGCCATAGAGTCAGTTCTTTCTTCCCTCCCTCCTACCTCCCTTCCTCCCTTTCTTCCTTCCTTCCAAAATCAAGCAAAAAAAAAATCTGAAGCAGCTGTGTCTCCATATGTAAAAGAGAGTCCTACTGTTGCTTGGGTTAAAATGGGGGCTGCCTTCCTGTCTCTCGGTTCCTGCTTTTCCTACCCATGCTGGAAATAAGGGGCCCAATGAGAAAATTCATTTTGTAAGCTAAGATTTATCACAGCTTCCTAGTGTTACACACATAGTTTGTGTTTTGTCTTTGGTGTGCGTGTGGTTGGGAAGCAGCAACTGAGAAAGGGAAGCAGCTAGTCAGGCTATAACCTTCACATTTGCCCCACTCGTTAGTTATTCTAAACTCTCCATGTCGTACTAATAGACTTCAAAAATGCTACTTGGTAAATTAGCAATACCTGATAGAACGGGGTCCATCAGCAAAATCTCATTCTGTTACTCTTACAGCAAATAAATTAATAAACAAATTAGTTAATTTAAGGGCAAATTCTCATTTCAGGGAGAGGTTTTTGCTGAAACTCTGTTAATTTGGCAATTAACAAACTGGGCAGACAATGACTTTCAGCTGAAATTGACAGGAATTTAAGTATATTTTAAAAAATGCAAAAACATTGGAACTAGTTTTCACCCTATGGAAAACACCTGGGGATGGGGTGGGATGTGCTCAAGTATCACTAAATTAAATATTATTATAATTTGAAACTTGGTCCCAAAGTAAAAAAAAAAAAAAAAAAAAAAATTAGAGCTGCCATGTAGGTGGGGCTCAACAAAAATGGGAATAATCCCAGTATTATTCTGTAAAAGCCCATTTATTGTCACTCCTTCCTGAGGACTGAGCCAGTGGCATTAGGCTTAATGTCCAGAAAGATCATGGACTTCATTTAGAAATAAGCTTTCTAATGTAAAGCTCCATGCTTTACATCAAATACCAGGGATGTACTGTATGGTGACTAACATAATATAATAAAAAAGTATTATGATAAAAAAAGGAATTAAAAAATCAAAAAAATTTTAAATAAAATAAGATAAAATAAGATACATAAAGGAAGCTAAAAAAAGAAATAAGCTTTCTATTGCAATGTGAAATTTTAAATATTTAAATGATATAGAGGGTCTGTATAAAGCCCTTTTGGGGGGACCTCTGTAATTTGTAGCATTTGTGTAAATACTTATTAACAACCACCAACCCTCACTATTCCACCCTAAGAAACCAATTACAGCAGCACCTTCTCGTTTCTTGGAAAACAAAAGTGTATTTGTTTTTTGTTTTTTAAGATTGGAATGGTTGGAGGACATGTTTCTTTTTCGTAAGGAGAACACTAAAAAGAAACTGTATTAAAAGTGGCGTTGATATGAGAACTACTTTTTTTAAATGGACTACTTAGGGGAAAAAAATTATTGATGCTCTTGTTTGAACACCAGTTTCACAAATGAGGGATAAAGATCCCATTTAATGGTATTCCTGGAGAAGTTTTATTATTCAAGCCCCCAAAGTCCAAATGCATGCCTAACATTAAGGGAAATGGTTGTTCTGTGTTTTCTGTGCATTCAAACGTCTCAATTATAATCAAACAGAAAGATGCACTAACTTTATCCATTTTTACTTAAAATTTCTCTTTCCATATTTTACATCCAGTAATCAGCATAGCATATGTTCAGAGAATACTGCAATAAATGATAAATGTCCACATTATATTCATGGGTTTTTTTTTGTTTTGTTTTGTTTTGTTTTGTTTTTTCCCAATGAGATTTGATCCTATTTCTAGTTTTGACCAGTTACATCGGCCTGGTCATTTTTTATATGGATAATAGACTCTTACTGCTAAAAATATTAAATCAGTCTTTATTCCCGTGCAGGTTTATTCACTTCATAAAACCAGTATAAGCATTATTAGGAGACACCTTCAAAATTTTTCACATGAAAAGGTAAGTTTACTCTTGAACAGCCATGTGCTTGCTTACCATTTACAGAAATAATCTCAGTAAATTCTCTTGAGATTTTATTCACTTGAGAAAGGGCTTTTTAAAGGCTCTGCACTTTGAGGCAAAACAATTGGCATTGTCCATTAGGCCTAGATAAATGTTTGTACTTTATAGCAGTTTCCTAGCATTCTCTTTTGAAACAATGCCTCATCTCAAAAATCAACATCGTACTCAATGATGCTTCTATTTTTGTTTTCCTTGATCAGTACCAGGGGAAGAAGACTATAATGGGCCCTTCAGAAAGCCTGTTCAGGGTGACATGGAACCCAAGAGAAAGCTAATCATCTAACGATTTCAAGGCACTTTAAATTCTTGCCACCCAGTTCACTTCTGTAAACAATCGGTGCATGATGAGTGCCCAAAGGGCTGAAGCACTTGACTGCACATTCTGCTATATTTACAAGAATAAAGCTGTTCACATGTACGAAGCATGTGAGTAGAGAATGGCCCCCTGCTTTTGCCACAGCTCAGCTCAAAAAACAAGACAAATGAAGCAATGTAAAACAGGTTATAAATATGAGTATATGTGCTAGTTTGATTTTCTTTTAATATGAGATATCTAAAAGAAAAATATGCAACTGTGCTGAATAAGGACATATTTTGAAATACATATATAAATGCATACACACACACACACAAAATGGGGATTTGGAATTAATATTTAATTGGAAAGAAATGGGTATTAAAATCATTTCACTTTCATGAAAGCAGGTTCATACAGGGAAAAATCACAAAGATTAAATAGGAAAGCACTGAAAATAAAATACATTTTTACCTAATAGCATGGTAACTTGGAGGCTGAAAATGCTTCAAATAAAAAGTTATTTATGCAAATTTTGTTTTCTTCCCTAAATTTTTATTAATATTTAAAACTTGCATTTGTTGGTTTTTCACTGATACAACATTTCAAAATAGAATTACCAGTTTCATAGTTTTCTTTTCCTTGAACCAAAATAAAATCCCTTAACAAAAAGTCTTTTGGTAGTGAATCACTAGCAATGAATAGCTCAAGGCCTTGGTTAAAGAACCTCAATAATACCAAAAAGCAGAAGAGGATATGAAAGGAAAGAAAATCTGGACTAAGTATGGTCTAAAAAATTAATTTAAGACATTCTTTTTTCCTCTTGCTTTTTCCAACAAAGTAATAACAGTTGGGAGTCTTTCACGCAGAATTGGCCTCAAGCATTCCATGAAATACAGAGAATTTAGAGACAGAGAATTGAAGCAGAAATTGTTTCGAAGACCTCAACCTACACTGTCTTCAATATGCAAATAGAAGACTTTAAATATGGGATTAGGAAAGTCTGGTTTTTGGGGGGGAGAGATGGAATCCCATGTAATTACTCAGACTTAGGACAGAAAATGCACTTTAGAATTATGAAATCTAAAATACTTCACCTTTTATTCCAAGGCAAAAATTGAACATATCATTGTGGTAAAAATCATATTATCATTAATGGAATCTCTATTAATGTGACCGTTAGTAATGGTCATTTTTTAAAATGTATGTATTCATTTAAAAAATTACAATTTTTAATTTTACCATTCATCTGGACAAAGGAATTATATTAAAAGATACCATTTTATATTGTACTAAAGCTACATACTTTATATATAAATATATAAATATGAGTTACAAATAAATACAAATATAATATATTTACACTCCAAATCATGTATGACACCACACACATTATGTGTGTGCATATATATATTATATATGTACTATGCATGTGTGTGCATAAATACACACATTATACATGCTTATATATTATGTATGTTATGTATATATATATATAGGTTATATAAATCTATTATATATAGGGTTTACTAATAGATACCAACTTCTTTCAGATTAAGACACACAAAAATGATTTTTTCATATAATGGCACGACATAAAAGAAAGAACTAAGGCAATCATGAAAATCCATTAATAAGACTAGTCATAACTTAAGGTTAAAAGTAAGATGTCAAGAGCCTCAAACCTAGAATACATATATATCATTCTTTTAAAGGGTGTTCAGGATCTGTTATGCCCTACCATCTGTCCCTGGATCTAATTATTTCATTTTGCTTATATGTAAAGATGATGTAAAAATAATAAGTAAAAGTTTAGGATAGAACTAAGATTGTTATTAAATTATCAAATGTAAAATAATTTTTGCAGTCTGCCAAATATTCATATTTCCAAAATTCCCAGTAATAATAATAGCAAACATGACATTTGTTATGTGTTGGGCATAAACTTATACTAACTTATTACTCACAATGACCTATGAGATTTTACAATTGACATCAATAAGTTTCCACCTGGGACACCTGGGTGGCTCAGTAGGTTAAGCACCTGCCTTGAGCTCAGGTCATGATCTCAGGGTCCTGGGATAGAGCCTGTATTGGGCTCCCTGCTCAGAGTGGAGTCTGCTTCTCTCTGTGCCCAACCCCCCTCCCCTGCTCGTGCTCTCGCTGTCTCTCTCAAATAAATAAATAAAATCTTTAAATAATAATAATAATTTCCACTCCTTTCAAACTTGATTGGCTCCTGCTGGGAGACATAGTATGGAGTGGAGTTTGTCATTATTGAGCAATGTCCACCCTCTTCCCAAGGAAAACAATTCCCAGGTGCTCCTCATTCATATTGACTTAATTTTCTTTAATTATAATTTTAAATAAATATGGTCACATGCTAGGTAGAAGGGAATAATATATAGGTATAAGCTCTTTATGTTGACAAGACCAATAACACTATAAAGCCAAAAAGGCTCTCAAGTTAAAACTGAGCAAATCAATTATCAAAGTTTTCTTGTTCCTTTTGTACAATGGATAGTTTTTTAAATCTAAAAATTACTGTTTTGACAGGTCCCAAAATGTAATAGGAAAAAATTTAAGTTATTACTTTATGAAAAATTCTTGAATATGTTTTGAAACAAATAAAAATAGTACACACGAATGTTTTTGTGATAACAAATCACTTTCTTATTTTATTAAATAAATAAAGAAATGGCTATGTTGCACTGTATAAATGTCTTCCTATCAGGCTTAGAAGCCACCACTAGACTGAAACTACTTGGTGAGGTCCTTAATGACCCCAGATTGCTAATCCAATGGTCAGTTGTTAGTCCTGACCATATTTAACAATCAGCAGCATCTGTCACAGTTGATTACTGCCTTTCTTGAAACACATTTGTTACTTGGTTTTCAGCGTACTATACCCTTCTGGTTTTTCCTCCCATCTCTCCTGCTAGTCTTTTTCACTGTCCTTGGTTGATTTCTCCTGATTTTTTCTGACCTCTTATAGTTAGAGCTCTAGGGATTAGTCCCATCTATACTCTTTCCTATGTATACCCACAATTCAGAATTTTCTTCCATATTCATACCATCCTGTATAGCCTCAAGCCTTCTCTTATTTGAATAGTTGCAACAGTCTCCTGACTCATTGCTTCTTATCTTGACCTTTACTATTTATTTTGATGGTGCAGCCAGAGTGAGTTGTTTCCAAATATGCAACACTTTAATCCTCTGCTCAGAGTGCATCAATGGCTCCTATCACACTCAGAATGAAACCTAATCCTTATGATAGCCTCCAGATGCCCCCCCCAATCTGTCCTACTGCTTTGACCTTACTTATTCTGCCCCAGCACATTGATTTCCTTGCTATTCCTTGAGCACAGCAGGTACCCTGCAGCTCTGCCTCTCCTCCTTAGATTGCCTCTGCCTGGATTGTTCTTTTCCCAGATGATCTTAAGGCTCACCCAGTTCTACTTTGTTTACTCTTATTAGTTCTTAGATTAAATATCACCTTCTTAATGAGGTCTTCGCTGACCACCCTCTTTTAAATTGTAACCACATAACCCCATGCATCTCCTCCCCAGGTCCTGCTTTCTTTTTTTTCACCATCACTGACCACCATTCTCCATCCCATGCATTTTAATTACTTACTATTTCGTGTTTGTCTTCCCTCACCAAAATGCACACTCCGTGAGGAAGGTATTTCCATGTGCTTAATTTCTTCTTTATCTCAAGTGCCTAACAGAGTGACCAGCATATTCTGATCAATAAATATTTTGGAAAATAGTGAATGCAAAATAATTCACTTTACTACAGTGTTAGGGATGGGCCAATTGTTGCTTCTCTCATTAGAACATGTTGAACTCATGGCAGCCATACGTATTCACTCAAATGGAATTCTCAAACTCACGAGAATAGATCTACAAACTTTTAAACAGGGGAAACACTAGCATACAGATTAATGGCATGGACTTTGGATTCTACAGACTAGGTTCAAATCCTGGTTCTGACACGTACTGGGTCTGGATCATCTGGCAGTTCACATAACCTCTCTAAGCCTCAATTTTCTCCAATGCAAAATGGATGTGAAAATCTCCTATTATTGCCGTGAGGGTTAAATGAGGCAAGTCATTTGACTATGTAATTATTTATTATTTAATCATAATTTTATGTTTAGTTTTAATATTATTATTGTAAGACCTCTATGACTGGGATCTTGTGTTCCTGGATGGAAACGGAGACTGTGATTACTTAATTTGGAGCAAGCCTGGCTGATCCAAGAGAAACTCAAACCTGTAATAGCCCAGTAGCTTCTCTAACCTTTTGAACAATCATCCTCCACTGGAAAAATGATGTTACACACTAATTGTAATTCTGTTCCTGCTAAGAGACCATGAGGTGGAAGGAGGCTTCAGATAGAAAGGATCATTTCAGTTTCATAATTGGATGTTCAGTCAGTGCAGTGACTTTTTCAATGAATGCTTCTGAAAACATGATGTCTAATACAGCTCCATGGACACGACTCTTAATTCATATTAATGTGTAAGAAATACTTAATTACCATGTCAAGTTTGAAAAAAACCTCAAGTTTACATTTGTTTTTCCTTTGCAATTGCTTTGTTGTTACTACCGATTGACATGGGTCTAAGGCTTAGCAAATAGAGCCTGGGGACTCTGTTTTTCTTTTCAGTTTTATTGATGTATAAGTCACAAATAAAAATTGTAACATATTTAAAGTATGCAATGTGATTATTTGATATACATTGTGAAAAGATTTCCCCCTTGAAGTTAACACACTCATCACCTCACATATTTGCTTTATGTGTGTGTGTGCGCGCGCGCGCGCACGAAAACAATTTCTACTCTCAGCAAATTTCCATTACACAATATAGTGTTACCAACTTAGTGGCCAAGGTATAAATTGGATCATCATCCTATTCATCTTATAACAAAGTTTGTACCCTATTGTTGGAGGAGGTCATCAAGAGGATATGACTGCTGGTTGACTCAAGAGCTAGACCGAGGCAACAGGAAGCCCCTACCCCCTCCCTTGTCCTTGGAATGGACATTCTGCTCACCATTCCCACGGTGGGAGCCATTTTCAAGGACATAGCCTTGAGGGAGCACATGTGTTGTTGAGACTACCTGGACAGTATACGTGACCAAACCCAATTAAAGCTTCTATATAAACTTTTAAGATTCTGGCAGGCAGCTGCAGAGATCGACTCATCTTACAGTCACCAAGACAAGCCTCAGATGTACGTGAAGTTCCTTTAGTCACTAGACCTGCCACCCACCAATCTGCAGTGGTCTGCCTCTTTGCCCTCTCCTTGCCCTCCATACATAGGGGCCATTTTCAGTTTTTGCCTGGACAACTTCTTGAGGCTGCAAACCACCTTTTGCTAGCCTCTACCTATTTCCCCCACTTCCCAGTCCCTGGCAAACACTTTTCTACTTTCTGTTTCTATGAGTTCAACTTTTTTTTTTTTTTTTAAAGATTCCACATTTAAGTGATGCCATGCATATATCTGTCTTTCTCTGTCTGGTTTATTTTTCTTACCAACATACCCTCCAGGTTAATTCATGAATTTCAAATGACAGAATTTCCTTTTTTTTTCAAGATTAAATAGTATTTCATATTTTTTTATCCTTTTTTCCAACCATGGACACTGAGGTTGTTTCCATACCTTGCTATTGTGAATAATGCTGCAATGGACATGGGAATACAGGTATCTCTTTGAGATAATAGTTTCATCGGAGATTCTGTTAAACGAAGACTTCCCTAACTTCTTTGTCTGTGCCTAAAAATATTGACCTTAAATTAAGCAGGATAACCACATTTATCAATTTATTTAATCAAGAATACCTGGATGTAGTACCGAAAGACAATATATTTCCATTTAAATAATTTTCTTCTGAAAACATCAATAATAGAAGATTGAACATAAAAATTACACAATGAAATATCACTGATTTGGAAACTTCCTTGACCCACCTATAGATCCTGAGAGATGGCATTATTGAAGCTGGAAATTCTATTTTCCTCTAATTTGATTTTATTAGTGAGTCATGCCTGAGACAGTCAGCATTTATGACACAAAATTAAACTATTATGAATAAACAACTCATCATCATTACCCAGCATATGGAAGAATTCAAAGTCAAAAATTTTACCAGAGTATTTTACAATATGCAATGCTTAAGTCATTTACTCCTCTAGAATTCACAAATTAATTCACTTTTTTTTAATCTCCCAAACAAAAATGGGCTTTTTTTTTAATTTCAATTTTCCTTTACTTCTAAAGCAAGATTTGGCTAACTTGCTATATTATTTCCCTCACCTCAGTTCAAAATGAGATGGTCCTCCTAATGAAATCACTCTCCCCCGCCCTTTTCCACCATTGGATCATACTTTACTGCAAGGGTGTATGGACTGTGGCCCTCATTTACTTATTGTAGTCTATGAATAAGTATTTCCATAACTTCAGTTGCCTTTCAATTCTATTTTCAGACACAGAATTTCTCAGTTCAGTTCTACTATAAGGCATTCATTGAACACTTATGTGCGAGGCACCGTATTACATACAGAGACAGCCAAAAGGAAATTTTATAAATCGTATATACATATTTATAACATCTTCATTGCCCATAGGATCTGAGGTATGTTACAAAATTCATATATAATATAAAAGGATAAAAGAAGCTTTTAAATTCTCTTTGAAGTAATATAAATATAAAAATGATTTTAGAAAATTGCAATAGGAAGCAGAAAAATACAACTAAAAAATTCATGATGCCCTTAAGATTTTTGGGATTACAGTTTTTCTAAATATTGGGGCCAAAACTGAAAAAAATTCCTTTAGTTATCTGTCTTGATAGAAAAAAAAATATATAGGGGCGCCTGGGTAGCGCAGTCGTGGGGCGCCTGGGTAGCGCAGTCGTTAAGGCGTCTGCCTTCGGCTCAGGGCGTGATCCTGGCGTACCGGGATCGAGTCCCACATCAGGCTCCTCCGCTAGGAGCCTGCTTCTTCCTCTCCCACTCCCCCTGCTGTGTTCCCTCTCTCACTGGCTGTCTCTCTGTCACATAAATAAATAAAATCTTTAAAAAAAGAAAAAAAAAAGAAAAAAAAATATATATAATATACTATACATATATATACATATATATGTATATATATCTATATATATATCTATATATATATATATATCCATTTCCCTGAGGAGTTTTTTAACATTTGGAATTTTCAAACATACTAGATATTTGAGAATTATGGTTTGTTTTCAGGATGAGTGCCTGGAAGGTTAATATTCTGTTTTTTTTAATTTTTTTTATTCTGTGTTTCTAATTAAGAACATATCCATGAGCTTTAGTATTTGGTCCGACACTGAGTTAGATTAAGGGTGTTTTATAATAAAGGAATGATTGGTGGCCTCACTCATACCTCCTTGGAGGTGGGACTACGAAGATAACGAGCCCGCAGTGAAATGGGAGAAAAATGTAATTCAATACAGCAGTACGTCAGTCCAACCACACCTGAAAAGAATACCTCCAAACTGGATTTATTTATTGAACAACCATCACCGAATACCTCCTATGTATCGGGCACAGAGGATGCAAAGATAAAATAAAACACTCTCTGCTTCCAGCAAACACAGCATTGTGCTCCCTTTTGAAAGCCTCTGCTCCCAACAGCTGTCCCAGGAATAACAGAACAGAGAAATATGACTCATAACGACTCCCACAAGGGGTGATTTTTCTCCTGCAACTTTTACAAAGAAAAGCAAAATCAAAAATCACGTGGACTGTCTTTACTCTATTTTAATTTAGAAAAACTGCCATAAACAATTTTTAAAATCATTATTGCTTGTCTACAATGATACTTATACAACTAAATCTCCTATTCATTACAGTACATCTCTGGCTCATGAAATCTGAAATTCGAGTGAATAGGGCTTGGAATGCCACTCCCAAAAGGTCACCGGCTGTTGATTTGATTGTTGAGTGCTTAAAGTAGTATGCATTATATATGTCCCACTAATAATAAAAACCTTTGATAAATGAAGCATTTCTTTATTCTTATGAACAAAGAATACTTTCCTCTGTAAGGAAAAATCTCATTAGTACTTCAAAGATCATAAGCTAGTAACTTGATCAAACTGTCCCCGGAAGATAAAGTGTCAAATATATAAATGCTATTCATCTGTGAACACCTTTGTTTTCTCCCTTTGAAAAAATAGATTCTCATAATTTTCTCTGACAGGGAATAAAAACAGAACACCGTGAAAAACACCATTCATTTAATGAGTTTTTTTCTTATTGGAAACCCCAGTGTCTCGGAGTTCTGCTGACGTTTGTGCCTTTTGATTTAATGGGGCAGCTTTGTCTTTGGGGCAGCTTGCTCTGACACAGAACCACTTTATATTTGCCTAATTAGAATTCAGAAGGCAATGAGAGGTTGGAGATCCCTTACACTGCTTGCCAAAATCTCCCTTTCATGGCTATAATTCAAATTCTTTAATTCAGTGAGAATTTTAGCTAGAATCTTCCAAATCAGACAAATCATGACATAGCAACCAAGAGCACACCGTTTTGAAACTTAAAGTGTTGGCCAATAATATATATATAACAATGTAATATATATATAACCATGTAAAATTGGCTGGAGGAAAAAAAATTCAAATAGATGTTCACTTGAACCTCTTACAGAGGATCAACTGAAGAATCACTAATGATAAAAATTGCCTAGTCTTTTAAAATAATTTGTAACAAAAGGCACATCTAAATCAGTATAGTCAAGGTCCCTGTTGGATGCCACTTTGTCTAAGGCTTTTATTTTTCTCACCCCCTCCACTGGTACTGTTCCTGGATCACACCCAAGACATCTGCTCAGCTGTGCTCTAGTCTTTAAATATGATGAGGCTGCGAATAGTGGGCCAGAATGCTTAGTGCTGGGACTGGGCTGTATAATAGAGTCCAGTCTGGCTTACCCTGCCCCTTCTGCTCATTTGCTAAGCAGATGGTCAGGATTAGGGGCACATCTGTGACCATGAAAGAAATGTGTTTTCAGTGCAACCCCAACTGGCCCAAATAGGGAATGAACCCCTGGTTCTTGCCTTGTTTAGCTCTTACTTTAACAAAACAAGATAATTGGTCCAGGTGCTAAGTCAATAAATTTAGGGAATACTAATTTTGCCCAAGAAGAAAATAATCAGGTTCAGGATGGTATTTTGTTGTGGCAATATTTATTCAGGTCAACATCTTACAAAGAAAAAGCTAAACATTTAAAAAGCAAAGGACAAAAGACAAGTGAGGTCATACAAAAAGGACTTAACTGCTTTAGGCAGTTATGTGGAATGGTGAAGAAAGGAGAGACGCTGTTTGGAAGTCTAGAGGAAGCTCCACACTGATATTAAATCTAGATAGTCACCATAACCATAATGTTGAAATTATCCTAAGGGCATACACATTATTCAATTTAATCCTCACAATATTCTCCAGAGGTGATATCTCTATCTACATTTTACTGGCTGAGGAATCTGGGATTCAGAGAAGTTGACTCTTTGAAGATAACAAGTATCTCCAAGATGAACATTCTTAAGAATTGAAGAGTATGAAACAAAGAGAGATAAAGTAAAGCCAGCAATTTAAAAAGAATAGTATTATTGAAGTGCCAACATTGTAAAAGAATTAAAGAAGAAAAGGCAAGAAAGTATGAGAGTATATTATAAAAGAAGAAGTTGCAGAAGATTTGAGGTGGGTGGGGGCGCCTGGGTGGCTCAGTCTGTTGAGTGTCTGCCTTCTGCTCAGGTCATGATCCCAGGGTCCCCCCTAAGCAGGGAGCCCACTTCTCTCTCTCCACCCCCCCCCCCGCTGCTCCTGCTCTCTCTCACATGCACTCTCTCCCTCACTCTCTCAAATAAATAAATAAAATCTTTAAAAAAAAAAAGATACGAGGTGGGTTTGGAACAGGTGGGCCTGTTCTGCCAAACATTTACATTTATTTACGTGTCTCTGCACAGGAGTGACATGTTGGTGTTGATGTCTATGGGTGAAAATGTGCAGGGCACCTTCTGCATGTAGGGAACATATGCTAAAGCAGCTGGTTCTGAAATTAGTGACAGTAAGGGTGGCATTTTGTTGTCTAACAATGATAAAAGCAACAAGAGGCAAAGCCTCAAGATGCTGGATAAGAATAGCCTGATTAAGAATCAAACTATTGTTGACATTTGGACAATATTTCAATCTGGGTAAAAGGTAGAAATGGATGTTCACACCAGAAATATTTATATACAGATTAAGCTAAAGATCCTAATAAATTTCATAATTTAGACTAAATTAATGTTATAGAGGTCTATGTAAATAATATGCATACCTATATATACATAACATTATTTTATCTATTATACCAGTTATATAATACATATACATAGCTATATGTACAATTAGCTATCTTATAAATGGAATAAATATACATGTAAAGTTAATAGTTATACGTCACTTATGTATAATTATTAACCATATTATAGTTATTCATTTATATAGTTTTACATGTTGTATATCATATATACTATTTATGATATGATTACCCATTGTAGTTTCTATGTTCTCTTTACCATCTTTTTAGGAGATCAAGAGGAAAATTATGATATTACTCGCCTTTAATTACTCAATGTAAATAGGACTGTATTATTACGCTATTACTCTCCATCTCTCCTACTACACAGATCCATGTGGTCTGGAATTCTGAGTATTTTTATGTCCTATTGATCTTCCATACCTAGCACTGAGGTGCAAATATTATTGAATCTGTAATTATAAAAAAAAAAAGACCCAACAATAAAATACCTAAAACTAAAGAATTGGAGAAGCATGATAACAAAATAGTGTCAATTCCTGCTTAACAGTTATTGAGAACTAATACACTAAGAATTGATTGGAAGAAACTTAGCATCAGCAAAGGGGAAAAAAATACTTAGAATAGCAAGTTGAAAGTTTGACATAAATTTTTAAACAACACAGTCCTTTTGATTACAATTAGGCCCTCACCTGACAGATGTTGAACTTGTGTGTAAAACATGTGTCATAGTAAGATTTTTTGAGATAAGGATCTAAAACTATATATCATAGTTTTGTCACATGGATGACTGGGAATACTTTCCTAGTCTAGTCTATTCTTTCTGAAAAGTTGATTTGTTGAGAACTACCAGAATAGCAATGTTTTCATATTTGGAAGTCTGTGGCCCATAAATAAACCACATGTAGAAAGCTTAATTAACAGCTGCCCTGATAGACAATAGGATGAAAACCTTAAATACTGGATATTGAAGAACAAGCCAGATGAAGGCAAGAGGTCATTCAGCTATTATGACTTAATTTGACATGGCTAACTCAAATGTGATGTGCTTTACTATTGTTTCTTGGATCATTCTCAGTTTTCTTTGTCCACTTGTCATGTTATGTGATTCACAATACAAAATAGTTCCTAGCCCATTATTTTAATGATGGGAAAATATGTAATTTTTCTTTTGCTATTTACTTTATGAATCTTCCACAGGAACAACTCTGCTCTGACATCTTCAATTTTGTTACTCTTTTTTGACGCGTCTTTCATAAGATGACCCAATATTTTGTTCTTCAAGAAGATTTACTTTTCTGATATGAATTCAGCATTTTTCCTCATCATCAACTTGATAACTTTTCTTCTATACCTTTCTTCTTGTTTTTCGTCTTTAGCTCCAGGAAGAAAGACTTCTTTCAAAGCTAGTGTTTCATCTTATATTTGCATTCCATTTCTCCCTGATTTTCTGTAGATCTGAGTACCAACCATAAAACCCCCTCTTAGCACAAACTTTCTTCTACTGACTACAAATTTTGTTTCTGCTTCTCTTTTTCTCTCTTTGAACTCAATTCCCAAGAAGTGTACCATCTTTCTGTTATCTCTAAGTCTCGTCTTCTCTGTTCCTGCCTAGGGATTGGCTTTAGTGCAGAAGAAGGGTATAAGGAATTTACTAGATGGAGAAGACTAGCATAATACCATTTTGAGGGAATCCTCCCACCTGTTGTCCAGATGATTGCTGGAAACTTTGGTCTTTACATAATTGTCAGCCTGAATCTTTGAGACTCCTTATGCAACAATACTCTGATCTATCAACAACCAACTCAAAATCGCAAGTCTATGTCAAGAATGACTCCTATCGGGGTGCCTGGGTGGCTCAGCTGTTAAACGTCTGCCTTTGGCTCAGGTCATGATCCCAGGGTCCTGGGATCGAGCCCCGCATTGGGCTCCCTGCTGGGGGAGGCGGGGAGTGCTTCTCTCTCTCACACTCCCCTTGCTTGTGTTCCCTCTCTCGCTGTCTCTGTCTGTCAAATAAATAAAGAAAATCTTAAAAAAAGAAAAAAAAGAATGACTCCTATCATTTCTGTGGCCCTAACCCACTCTAGTACCTAACAATTTTTCTGCATTCCTAACTTTAAACCAGCATATTGAATTCTCACACTCAAATTCAATTCATCTCAAAATGCTTTCGGTATTCCTACTAAATGCCAGGGACTGTGATAGGCCCTGAGAACACCAATCTAAAAAATTATCCATGTCTCTTCAAGGATTGATGCCTTTGTTTCTTCTCCATTCCCCCACTGCCTTAACTGCCCGCCAGCTGTCTTCCATCATCACCGCTCTTCTGAAATTGTTCTCTCGAAGGCTGCCAATGATTTCCTTGATCCAAAATTAAAGTTTTTTTTTAAATTTCATATTCTGTTTGTTCTCTTGAAGGCTGCCAATGATTTCCTTGTTCCAAAATTAGTTTTTTTTTTAAATGTAATATTCTCTTTCTCCTTGAATTTCCTATTATTGGTCCTATTGAGCACCCATTTGCAACTCTGCTGCCTCATCTTGTCTATTACAATGTATTGGTTGTACTCCAACTTCTATAACTGCTTCATTTTATTTTCCATGTTATTATTTTACTGAACTGCCTGATCAAGTTTGCCTAAGATTAAATCCTGATTTTCTCTTTTCACTTTGCATGGTCGCCCCAAAACAAACAACAACAACAAAAAATCTAACTTCAAGACTTAAACTAACAAGAAACTGTATTTTATTCATCTTGTTTCATTCAGTCATTAAGTATCTTGTATTTATCTCTAAATCTGTTGTTTTACCTACACTTTGTACCTAAAAAGTGAGGAGGCAGAATAAATCTTTAAATAATGATGACCTTAAAAATTCTGTGCCAGTGTAATGAAAATCCAAGTTGTCTTTCAAGCTCCACATTTCAGTGTATGGTTGCTTGCTTACCTTCAGCATTTCTACCTCCACTAAAATGTTCTAGCATGACATGCTCTCAGTGTTAGCACATCCATAGTATAATGAATTGTTTTGCTCCTCTAATTCTGCCTCTTTTTCATATATCCACATGTTGTTAGTAATACCTTGAACATAGATCTGAATTCAAAAAGTAAATAAAATGGTAAGCCCAGGCTTTCTTCGAAACAGTGCCATTGTTCTAGTTATTTAGACCTAGGACCCTGGGATAATTTTTGAGTTTCCTCTTCTTTCCTTTCTAGATAAAAGGAGTTGCCAGATTCTCTTGGTTCACCTTTAACAATAAAAGCAATCATATATAATACCTGATATTGGAATATAGCTTGGAAGTTTACACTGCTTCCTCCCACAAATTATCTCATCAAATGGAGAGGAAATGCATATGTAAGGAAATAACAGTATTACTTTACATAATCTTGTGGGCTTGGCATAATTGCCCCATTTCCCATATGGTAAGCTGAGGTTGAGTTAGGTGATCCATAATTTAAGATTCACATTAACCCTAATATGCCATACAGCACTACTTCAGGATACACAGTGACTCTCAAACTTGTTTTTTCCTTCCCATATTTACTAATTATATATAGTTTTGGTCTTTTTATCTCCAGCCTACACTAGTAGAAGAGTTTATTTTGTATCACTACACCTGTGCTATTTATACTATTCATTCTGCTCATTGTTATCATTCTTTGTTATATTCACATTACATTTAAAATAGTTTTTTTCTGATTATAAAATGAATAGAAAGATTTTCAAATACCAGAAGATGTTTTATTTGTTGTCTTTTGGCATTTATTATTGTGGAATAAAAATTTGAGGCCCTTTTAAATTCTGTTTCTTTGAAGGGTCTTTTGATGTTTTTGTTTTTTCCCTAATTATTATGTTTGTATAGATTCATCTACATTGGCACGCGCCTATGTCTAATCATTGGACTGTTTTTGCCTATGTTTTCAGTTACATGTTGTGTTTGTTCATATCATATTTATCTTCTCTCCTTCCCAAAGTCATGTAACAAATATATTTAAGCTCCCGCATTTGTTTCCATTTTGCTAATATTTTTTTATTTTCATTTGTGAAAAGGGGGATAAAAAAGGAAACAAGGGAAAACAATCTGAAAATTAATCAATTAAAATTTCACCTTAAAAAGTCAGAAAAAAATCGCAATAACCATAAAGTAAAAGAAATGACATAATGTGATTTTGAACAGAACTTAATGAAATAGAAAGAAAAAATGGAATAAAGAGCTTCAACAAAGCCAAAAGTTGGTTCACTGAAAAGATGAATAAGATCTCAAACCTTTGGCAAGACTAATAAAGACAAAGTCAACCTAAATTTTAGGAAAAAAGATAAATCTCTTGGGAGTGATTTAAATACTTCATTGGGGGGCGCTTGGGTGGCACAGCGGTTAAGCGTCTGCCTTTGGCTCAGGGCGTGATCCCGGTGTTCTGGGATCGAGCCCCACATCAGGATCCTCCGCTGGGAGCCTGCTTCTTCCTCTCCCACTCCCCCTGCTTGTGTTCCCTCTCTCGCTGGCTGTTTCTATCTCTGTCAAATAAATAAATAAAATCTTAAAAAAAAATACTTCATTGGTTTTTACTAGCTAATGTCTATATTATTTCAATTTTCAGGAGGGTATCATTTAACACCTGTTTCTGTTTAATAAAATGTAAATATACTACAAGGTCTAAATTTTTTCTGCATTTAAAAATATATTTGAGACTAACAATATGGAAGCTAAATATTATAGAATAAAATTTACCAAATAAAGAAAGAAAGAAAACTTATCTTTCAGTTTCTGCTCCTCAGACCTTTTAGGTTAAAAGTCTGGAGGAAAGTGTAGTAGTTTGATTCATCCAGGATATACAAGGTTACAGCTCAACAAACCTTTGTTGAGTGTACCACATGTGTGGAACACTGGGAAGCCTTCTCTCTCAAGATCCCGAAGAGACTGGTGCCTGGTCAAGCTTCAGGAAAGATGTGAAAACAGATCTGTATACAAAGAAAGATCCATATGAGAATTCTATGAGTCAAAAAATGTAAGAACTACAGCAAGAGAAGACTTTATAAATGAAGATGGTGTGTGTGTGTGTATGTGTGTGTGTGTGTGTATGTGAAAATAGCCACTAGTGGCTATTTTTTTACCTCATCAACTATATATATAAAACTATACACCATATATATGTCATTAGTTACCTCTTTCTTCTGTGATGCCTTTGGTACACTTCCTAATGGATTTCATTCAATTAAATCTGGAACTTTCATGGGGAAAACTTTCTGGTAAATCTCTTATTTTCACCGTTGACAGTGGTGAACATAGTTGTTGGCATGCTTACTATTCATCACAACACATGAAATAGCATTTGCATGCATCATTAAAGAAGGGAGGTGAAAAATGTCTCACATTTATGAGCACCAAGGTCAGTTTTCAGTTGTCCTGGCACTAATGAAATTTGTAGCTTTTGAACAATACCACCTTCTGTGCTGTCTTCATATCCTGCCCATACGAAGACCCTACTCTACAAAACAACAACACTGCATATTTATTTTACTGAGGGTTTATTATAATTTGTACTAACAAAAGGTGAAGAGCATATTAGATACTATGTAAGTAGACTGACTTTTGCTAAAGCTGCGATCCTTACTGCATGCGTCTGCATGTGTGTATGCGTGTGTCACATGGAGAGAAAGAGACAGAGAGAGGTTGAAAGAGACATGGTTGTAAAATGTGTTACCCCTAATTTATTAACATTCCAGAGCTTGGATGATAAATTTAAATGATATTTCAATGCTACTGAAGCACTAGCTCATTTACTACTGATTTTCTTTAAAAATTATACTTTTGCCATATTGAGTCAGAAATCACTAATTCCATGAAGGGGGGAAAGGAAAATAGATTTTGGGATGGTATATTCAATAGCTAATTCCATGAAGAGGGGGAAAGGAAAATAAAAGAGGGTTTGGGATGGTATATTCAAGGAACCCTAAAAATATGATGGTCCACCGTTCCCTTTATTTCGCGAACCATATGTTCTGCTTCCTATTTAGGGAAGATACAACACAGATGACATCTGGAAGGCTTTTACTGACCTTATTTTTTTTTTTAATCCCTGTCCTAAATAAAGCTAAGGTATTAGAAGTGGTATAGAAATGTAAAAGCTACAAGCATGCTTTGTGACTAGCAGCAGTACTAAAATTTCAATGTAAAAGACATTGGTTTTATATTTCATATCCAATTTACTCAGCATAAATGAGTTTTGGAACCTGAGTGTTTTGCCGAGCTCAATTAAATAAGCTAGCAAATATAGACATTCATTTCTTAAGCCAAGACATTTTTTATTTGTAAAAAACAAAATAAAGGTAATGCTCATTTTAATCCCCCAAATCAAAAGCTAGGATATAACATAAGAATTCAGAAACAGAGGGGCGCCTGGGTGGCACAGCGGTTAAGTGTCTGCCTTCGGCTCAGGGCGTGTTCCCGGCGTTCTGGGATCGGGCCCCACATCAGGCTCCTCCGCTATGAGCCTGCTTCTTCCTCTCCCACTCCCCCTGCTTGTGTTCCCTCTCTCGCTGGCTGTCTCTCTCTCTGTCAAATAAATAAATAAAATCTTAAAAAAAAAAAAGAATTCAGAAACAGAAAAATATGTTTGATACTAAATTTGTCATAAATATTGCTTACTTGTTTAATGAACAGTTATTTCAATCAGAAAGCACACTGGATATCATGACATAAGCATCACCCAGATATGTGAGGTTGACTTTTAAATGCCTCCAGCTGTCTCTAATTAATACACATCCCTCACCTTGAAATTGAAAATAAGTATAGCATCAAGGGGTTTCATTAGTGTTAAGAAGTTTAAACATAGCATCATTAAATGGTGTCTGAGGAAAATCTAGTCTGAATGGCATTTATTTCAAAAAGTTAGGAAAACTGGGGGCACCTGGGTGGCTCAGTTGGTTGAGTGTCTGCCTTTGGTTCAGGTCATGATCCAAGGGTCCTGGGATCAAGTCCCATGCAGGGCTCCCTGCTCAGCAGGGGGGAGTCTGCTCTTCCCTCTCCTTCTCCCTCTGCCCCTTCTCTCTGCTTGTGTTCTCTCTCTCTCTCAAATAAATAAATAAAATCTTTTTAAAAAATAGGAAAACCAAATAGTTCTATATATTTCATCTCATCAAGAAGATATCACCATATATGAGGAACATCATAGAAGTTTTTATAATACATAAATCAAGATTCTTAGTGTCAGCTTCCTCCATAAACAAAAAGATTTTTATATAGCTAATTAATGTTCTAACATCAGTTTTATAATTAAAGTTAAGTTTAAGACAATCTAAATTAAAAATTTGCTTTAAATAATGTGTTGGAATATGGGTCCCCCCAAAACTTAAAAATAATATCCTATTTCACATTTAATATGGGTCACCGACTAATAAGTAAAATATGCTTCTGCCTCCGAGTGTACAGAATATTTCACAATTTTCAAAAGAACCGTGTTAATTTGGTGGCCACTAACTATATTGGATATTTAAATTTCAATTAATTAAAATTAAATAAAATTTTTAAATTCAGTCACTCAGTTCCTCACATTTCAAGTGGTCATTACACACATATGGCTAGGGGTTGCTGTATTGGACAGCACAGACACATTTGCATATGGCAAAAAGTTCAGTTGGATAAGGCGGCAAATTTTCAAGGGTAGGCACACAGAACTTTATGAAGTGTTAAAAATGGCAAGAGTTTTTTTAAAAAATGGCAGAATTATTTAGTTTGTAAAGAAGAAAGAGGCCTAACTTTATGATGGTTTTTGAATGAAAAAGGCAGGCAGCTGTTCTTCATATACTGGGTTGAGACAGGAGGAACTGATTTAGAATATAGTGAAGGGATTTAAGTAAAAAAGAAAAAGTGAGGGTTATTTAAAAAGTGAATGACTTACAGGAATCTTCCCTTTCATGGCTTTCTATGAGAAAGCCACATATCTAGTGAAATCTGAATATTTATCCTTGATAATCAAACCAAATGCCTGGGTCTTCTTTCTAAACTCAGAGAGATGGAGTCATTCAATCAATCAATATTTATTGGCTAGATACTCTGTATCAGGCACCATACAAGCGAGAAGGTATACAACAGGAGCACTGAACACAACTTATCCAACTCCTCCCCTGCTAATATTACATTCCAGGAATGAGGAAGATAAGGAATACATAAATAACTAAATAAAATAGTTTCAGGGAACAAAAGGGTCATGAAAAAGATAAAATAGCATAATATGGAGGAAGTGATGGTGGGTAGTACATGGATTTGAGAAGCCAAGGAAGGCTCCTCTGAAGAGTTGATATTTGTGTTGAGATTTCCATAAAGAGGAAGAGGTAATCAGATAATCTAGAGGAAGACTCCTACTCTGAGGAGAAGAAATGGGAAGTGCCAAATCCTTAAACCTCACATATTAAGGGAGAAAGAAGCTATTGCGTCCAGAGAATAATGAAGGATGGGATAACTTGAGATGAACTGGAGAACTACGCAGGGGCCACCTCATGTAAGGCCAGTGGAGTTTCTGATATGGAGTTTATGTAATTCTGGTTGCAATAGGAATCCAGAGGAAGATTTAACGAGATCATCCTGGCTCTTTTTGACAACTGGGATGTGAAGCCATGAGCAGAGGGGCAGTACAGTGAGAGCAGTCTATAAAAGATACCATGGCTGGACTGCAGGTTTATCAACAGAGATGTCAATAAAATGTCAGATTTAATATGTTTTTGGTAGAATGGAATCCACTAATGGGTCGAAAAGAGAAATAAAAGATTATTCTTAGTGTTTAACCTGAGCAAAGGACAAAGGGATGGCCACTGGTGGGACTTACTGTATTAGCAGAGACTTGGTGGGGGGACATATTTGGGCAAAGTTTCCTTTGTGAAGTCTGAAATATCTTTTAGACATTAAAGCTGACACATGTAACAGACATATGGGTATAGGAACCTGTGAATCCAGGGAAGGTCCACAGAAAAAAATAAGTAATGATTAAGAAAATTTGAACACCTTTGTTAAACATCTTGACCTAATTGACATTATTAGAATATGACCGCAACAAATGCAAGATCCGTAAACTTTGTGCATGTTCCCCAAAGTAAACATCTGCTTGGCTATAAAATAAACCTAACTCAAGATTAAAATCTTATAAATTCTGGGGTGCCTGGGTGGCTCAGTTGGTTAAGCAACTGGCTGTTGGTTTCGGCTCAGGTCATGATCTCAGGGTCATGAGATCAAGTCCTGGGTCAGGCTCTGTGCTTAGTGCAGAAATCTGCTCAGGATTCTCTCTCTCCCCCTCCTCCTCCCCTTCTGCCCCTCCCCCACCTTTCCCCCCAACCAAATAAATAAATAAAATCTTTAGAAGAAAAATCTTACAAATTCTTATCTAAAACTATCATAGAATTAAGTTAGTAACCAATGAGAGTAAAGTATCTAGAAAATATGCAAATATTTGGAAATTAAGTACACTCTTGTAAGTAAACCATGAATTTTTAAAAAATCACCAAGAAGTAGGAAAATATTTTCACTGAATAATTATGAAAACATAGCACATTAAAATTTAGTGGATACAGCAAAAGCATTTCTTAGAAATTTATACTTTTAAATGCCTGTATGAAGAAAAAAATTACTAAGGCAATAATTCTAGGTTTTTAAGACACAAGGAAAGGAAAAGTAAATTAAACCCAGAGTAAAAGGTATTAAAAAATAGTATAAGAGCAGAAAGCAATGAAATAAGAAAACAAACAGAAAAACAGACAAAAATTTTAAAAAGACATAATTTGATTCTTTCTAAAGGTTAAAAAATTTTCCATATTTACCTACAAAAAAAAAAGAAAGGAAGACACAAATTACCAAACTGAAATAAAGATTGAAATTAATGAACTAAAACTATATTTGTTCATAGTTAATATAATTATTTCCAAAGAAACTCTATCTATCAAAATATTAACTAGAACTAATAAGAAAATTCAGAAAGTTCATTGCATACAAGGTAATATATAGAAATTAATTGTATTTCTATATGCTAATTGAAAACAATTAAATAAAATTAAAATATAAATATTTATTTGCAATAACTTCAAGAAAACTTAAGATAATCAGGAAGTAATTTAACAAATGCAGCAGATGACATGCAAGACCGCTACACTAAAAACTATAACATATTGCAAAGACAAATTGATACTAGAATTTCCCTTATCCTCAAACTGATGTATAAACTCCCGGCACCTTTGGTCCAAATTTCATCTGCCTTTGTTGTAGCTATTAACAAACTGATCCTAAAACTTACATGGGAATGCAAAAGATCTGTCATAAATAAAACAATCATTTAAGATAAAAAATTTGAAGGAATTGCGCTTCCTGATTTTAAGTCTTACTTTAATATTATGATTATGAAAATAGAATAGCTAAAGCTAGAAATATAGATGAGCAGACCAGAATGGAGAGTTTGAAGATATACTGATAACTTATACAGTCAGTTGATGTTCAACCAAAGCAACAAACAAGAAAATAAATCCTTTGAACAAATGGTGCACAAACTGTCTTTTGAGATAAAACAAAATACACTTAAACTCATACCTCATAGCATACACTACCATTAACTACAGGTGGTTCAAAGATCTAAATATAACGGTTAAAGCTACAAAAATTCTAGAAGAAATCATAGGAGAAAACTTTCACAAACTACACAAACTTGGGGTAGGTAAATATTTCTTTGGAAGGAATCATAAAGCACTAGTCACAAAAAAATGAAAATTTGAACTAGACCAAAATTTAAAATGTCTTATGAAAAGATTACATTAAAGACATGAGGGGCAAATTACATACAGGGAGGGAAAAATATATATATTTATATATATTTAATTTATATATATGTATATATGTATATATACTAAAATACATATATATGTATATATACATATATATGTATTTTAGTATATATACATATATACATATATATGTATATTTATATATTTTTTCTCTCTCTTTATATAACTATATACAAAGACTGACAAAACATTTTTAATAGAAGATTTAACTGCTATATAAAATAACTGAAGACTAATTAAATATGTGCCACCTTGAACAGGCATTTATTAGAGAATTGAAAAACGTATGTCCACAAAGACCTATTAGAGAATGTTAATAGTATCTTTATTCACAATAGCCAAACACTAGAAACAATGCAAATGTCTAACAATAGGAAAATGTATATGCAAACTGTAATGCATTCAGAACATGGACTACCTCTCAATATAAAAGGATTAAGCTATTGATACAACAGAGTAATAGACATCAAACTACTTTTGTCTGGCAAAAGGAAAGAAGCCAGACATAAGAGTATGTACTGTATGAGTCCATTTACATTAAGTTCAATCACGAGTACTACTAATTAACCTATTATAGCAACAGAGGGAATGCTGCTGACGGAGTTTTGGGATTGACCAGAAAGGGGCACAGGTGTAAGTTTCTGTTGGTGACTAGGGCTAATAGAACTATAAGACATGATAGGACTCATTGTAGACATCATGTCACTTGGGGATTATATACCTGGGGACAGCTGCCATGTCCTATAATGGAGAGACTGACACTTGAGCAAGCAGCAACTGAAGACTGCAGTGGGCGGGTCCTCACGATGCAAGCTTTGGTTTTACCCAGGCATCAGAACATCTGTGGTACCCAGGAGCAAGTAGGGATATAAGACTGATGCTGGAGATCTTGAGAAAGAATGGCTGAATCTTAATTTTTCATTACTTATTCACACAGAAAATGCATTTCTTTAGCAAGCATTTGGTGTTGAATTCCACATTCTTACATAAGGCTTTCTAATTCTGTCACTCTTTAAAAAGATTCATTGATAACTGAGCAAATGGTTTCCTTTTGAATACCGCCGTCAGCACATACTTCCATTAGCAGCATCTGTATGTATAACTTAATCACCTAGAACCACACAAAAGGAGGTTACTGTAAGTTTAAGCAGATGTGGTCTAGATTCGAATGATGGCCTGTTCAATGATGTTCTGAAACTTTTCTATAAAACTGCACAACATATCGTAATAATTATGTCTGACTTGTTCTTATAGCTGCATAAAAGAAATACATTGAATCAGTTAACTATTTTTTTCACAAATCTCATTAGATAAGTATTTCATTCGTTCATCGTTTATTCATCCCACAAACATTTCTGAGCATTATGTGTCAGGCACCGTGCTAAACGCTGCGATAATCAGAAGCTAGTACATTCCGGTTGAGTTTTGTTACACAGTGAAAGCTGTGTTATGTTAAAAACAATTCAGGATAATAGAAATTCAAATCAATATAATGTATTACTGTATAGCTAAAATAACAGGAAATGCTTTCTGGGTTACTTATAGTCTGTGGGTCTCATCTTCAGAACTTCAGGGCTCCTGTTAATCCTTACATAGTAAATGCAAAAATAGTCAAGACATTATCTCCAGATAACTGCGGAAGCTGAAGCTTAATATTGGACAGGACACATTCTCTCAAGGAATGTTGGAGTCACTTGTCAAAGGATAATTTAATTTCTGTCTTTTGTAGGGAGGGTGGGGAACGAAACATTATATGCAAGTTTCTTATATATGCTAATAATTGTCCTAGACAATTTAAGATAATTACGTAACAAAAATCTTCACAATTCCCGATTCTTTATCCCTATTTTCATAGGAAACGGAGATTCAGACATACTGAGCGTTGTCTAATTTCATCTAGCTACTGCAAAGCCTTATCTACCTTCAGTAAGAGGCCATACACTTTCATCTCATCTCATTCAGAAGCATTCTGAAGACTCTGTTAGAGTGATTCAAACAGAAATGATCACAGCATCTTTATGGATATTTTGCTTTAGAGTTTGTAAAATGATTTTATATATACATATATATGTACGTATATAATTACGTAATTATATACGTATATATATGTTCCATATATATTCCAATATATTCCATATTTTCTATTACATATATATATATTCATAAAATGGCCCTTGTTCTTGGCATACACATTGATAAAAGCGTTTTGGAAAGAATGATGCACTAGAAAGATCCTTTTGATGCCTTCTCCGTGGGAGCTAGTTTTAATGTAATAGGTTTATTTCAGAGGCAGAAGAATGAAACACGATTTAAAAGCTTTGTTAAGGAAACACCATTGTGCTACACTACCCAAAGTATTTTAGGGAGATATTCTGGACCACCTGATTATTTTTGAGAGCTAAATACAACAAGGAAATACTCTAGAAGTTTTCCAGGTATGTCATTTCTCTCCTACATTCAGCACGGTTAATTACAGTATCAACAGGGCGGTTTGGCTGCAACAGAGAGCCATGTGTTGGAAATGATGAATATCACAGTGCTTCAAGTGCTTCATGACTTCATCCTAACATGCGGACTAAGTGATCCTAGGGGTAAAATATTCTAATTTCAAGGATATTACCTTTCTACCATATTTGGATTGAAAACAAAACCTTTTTATTCTGAAATAATGTTAAAGTCTACATGGAAGTTGTAAAAATAATATGGAGTTCCATGTGCCCTTTACCTACCTTTCCCCAATGATAATATCTTACATGGCCATAATGCAATCATCAAAATCAGGAGGTTGGTACAATACTACTAAGTAAACTACGGTATATATTTATATTTCAACTGTTTAGTTTTTAATTTTATTTCTATTAGCATATTTTATTTACTTATCGATGCTTTCTAAGGAAAAGTTTTAACTTATGCTTCTGTTGAGTTGTTGAAAGGTGTCAGTTTTTATATTTATAGTCACAGGTTAGGAATGGAATAGAAGACTTCTTTCTAGAGGACAGAAGAAAATTCTGTAAGTTATCCCAAAGGAAAAAAAAAAGACATCTTGTCTTCCTTTTTATGAGAATAGCTAATACAGAAACTTCTTTCTTTAGGGTTTGGCTCACCCTATTGAAAAGAATAGAAAGAAGGATAAAAATAGAATCTACACTGAATATAATGTAGTTTACAAAATAATACGTTATATTAAAATATAAAGTATGTGTCATATATTGTCATTAACAAATCAATTAAAGCTACGCAAGAATTTTTTGTGGAAATTGGGTTAGCTAAAAGTTGCTATAAAGGCTCAGCTTAGGCATTGAGGCTCAGGTTATTTCTTTATTTTAAGGGAACTTCATGAGGGGGCTTCTGGGAAGGTAAGTTTCTCTTGGTGATTTTTTTGTTGGCACATTTGGGGCAGAAAGCTTAACAATAAGCCAGAAGCTTGTTGTCATTGCAATTTAAATGTCCAGGATTAACTGTAAAGTCACCGTTTTATCATGATTTCCTTCTAAAATTCCCTTTTCTGTATTTTCAGCTTCTGTTTGATTTTAGTTTTGATTATTTTACTTTTGTATTTTTCAATAATATAAATTATTTCACTTGCAATATTTAAAGTATGCTATTATAAAACAAGCAGTCTAATCATTCCTATTGAAGCTTTACAGTTCGTAGCAATATAACCAATAAAATGTAGAACTTTCCATACATTAAGACATTTCCTGAGTTCTGGTATACAGCTAAGCGAAGGTCTATTTCTGGAAAGATAAGATCTATAAAAATCCATATTTTGGCATCACAGGCCTTGGGCCACATTGTAATAATTTTCATTAGAAAATTACTTAAATGTATTGGGAGTGGTAAGGTTAGATCTTTACAACTTGTTTGTTCATCAAAAAAAACTACTTTTTATTTTATTTTATGTATTTATTATTTATTTATCATTTATTTGTTTGTTTGTTTGTTTTAGAGAGAGGGAGGGGGGAAGAGGAGCAGAGGGAGAGGGAGAGAATCTTAAGAAGGCTCCATGGAGCCTGATGTGAGGCTCAAACTCACAATTCTGAGATCATGACCTGAGCCAAAATCAAGAGTTGGATGTTTAACCAACTGAGTCACCCAGGCATCCTCCCAAAAATTACTTTTTAATTTATTTACTCTGCATTACTTTAAATTTTATCCTAACTCAGAGAAAGCTGTTTATATTTCTAAATTAGAGAAAAATAACCTTTATAAAGAGTAGACTACATAGTAAGAATTACTCTAAGCATTTTACATAAATAATTTTAAAATTAAGTATTATTAGATCCTCCTTTTTTCAGAGAATTAAACTAAGACAAAAAGAGATTGATGAGAGAATTCCCATATTCCTCGGAAGAACTACCCGAAATCAACTATAGATTCAATACAATCCTTATCAAAATCCCAAAGGGGACTTTTCATAGAAATAGAAAACATAATCCTAAAATTCATATGGAATCACAAAAGACCTTGGCTAGGAAAGCAATCCTGAGAAAGAACAAAGCTGGAAGCATCACACTTCCTGATTTCAAACTATACTACGAAGCTATAGTAAGCAAAACAATATGGTACTTACATAAAAACAGGCAAGAGAAACAAAAGAATCAAAAGCCCAGAAAGAGATCTCCATGTATATAGTCAACTAATATTTCATGAGAGAACCAAGAATCTGCAATGGGAAAGAGATAGTCTGTTTGATAGATGGTGTTGGGAGGACTGGGTAAGCATATGCAGAAAAATGAAATTGGACGCCTATTTTACACCACTCACAAAAATTAACTCAAAATAGATTAAAGACTTAAACATGACTTGAAATTATAAAACTCTTATAGGAAAACATAGAGAGAAAGCTCCGGGACATTGGTCTTGACAACAGTTTTTTGGATGTGACAACAAAAGCACAAGCAACAAAAGCAAAAAGCAGTAAGTGGGGCTACATCAAGTTAAAAAGCTTCTCCACAGCAAAGGAAACAATCAATAATATGAAAAAGCAATCTATGAAATGTTAGACAATATTTGCAAACAATAGTTCTGATAAGGGGTCAATGTCTAAAATATACAAAGAACTCTACTAGTCAATAACAAAGAAACAACCTGATTTAAAAATGGACAGATGGGGCACCTGGCTGGCTCAGTCAGTGGAGCATGCAACTCTTGATCTCTGGGTTATGGGTTCATGCACCACATTGGGTGTAGAGATTAGAAAAATAAATAAATAAATAAATAAACACATAAACACATAAATAAATAAATAAATAAATAAATAAATAAATAAATAAATGAAAAAACTAAAATAAAATAAACAAACTTTTAAAAACAGGCAGATGAATTAAATATACATTTTCCCCAAAAAATACACAAATGGCCAACAGGTAATGAAAAGTGTTCGGCATCATTAATCACCAGGGAAATGAATATCAAAACCACAATGAGCTATCATCTCATATATGTTACGATGCCCATCACCAAGAAGAGATAAGTGTTTGCCAGGATGTGGAGAAAAGGGAACACTTATGCAAGGCTGGTGGGAATATAAATTGGTGCAGCCACTATAGAAAATGGTATGAAGATTCCTCAAAAACTTTAAAAAAACAATACCATATGACCCAGTAATCCCACTTCTGTGTATATATTCAAATGAAACAAAACCAGAATCTTGAAGAAACATCTGCACTCTCATGTTCTTTGCAGCATCATTCACTACAGTCAAGATATGGAGACAAGCTAACAGTTCAACAATGGATGAATGGATAAAGATGTGTTATTATGTATACAATACAACATTATTCAGACATGAGAAGGAAGGTGAGATGGATGGACTTTGAGGCCACTATGCTAAGTGAAATAAGAGGGAAAAAGACAAATACTATATGATCTCACTTATATGTGAAATCTAAAAGAGCTGAACTCATAGAAAGTAGAATTGTGATTACCAGGAATGAGGGATGGGGAAAATGCAAGATATTGGTCAAACTGTACAAACTTCCAGTTAGAGGATGAATAAGTCCTGGGGATCTAGTAATACAGCATTGTGAATATAAGCAACAGGACTATATTATATACTTGAAAGTCGCTGAGAGAGTAGATCTTAAATGTCTTCACCTCAAAAAAGAAATGGAATTATGTGACATTATGGCAGTGTTAGCCAAAGCTACGATGGTAATCATATTATAATAGAGAAATGTATCAAATCAACACAAACTTATACAGTGTTCTATGTCAATTATAACTCAGTAAGGCTACTAGATTTGTTTTCTAACTATACTAAAAATAATTAAATGAAAATTTATTAGATTAATATATCCATATGAATTGAATTATAATTTAAATCACACATACACAAAAAAATCAAAATGACAGACCTAGGTGTCATCCCAACTCTGTTATTTCTGCAAGTAATTCACTTACCACTAAGCTTTGACTTCCTCCTTTATATAATATAAATAATGATACAAACCTCATAGGACTGCTTTGAGGATGAAAATTAGATGAATATAAAAAACATGCCTGACAATTAGTAGAGGTTGCATCTCATAATCATTACTTTCTAAAAGAATTTTATTATAATGGAAGCACATTACTGCTGGATTAAAAAGACATTTCCAAACTCACATGTGTAGAGAGGAACCACTCGTACAAAGGTAACATGAAAAATGAATATTAACTCATTCACCTGAGCTTCAACTTAGAATTCCAACTATTCGATCTCAAAGTTTTAAAATTTCCACTGTCTTTTAAGAACAATTTATTGCATTTATTCCCACTTCTCAACAAGACTAGGAGTTTTCACGTAGAACAGAATACATATTTCTAATCAGCCAATGCTAGCAGATTAAAATTCGCATTTAATCACCATAAAAAGTGCACATATTTTGAATTCAGCTTCAAATCCAGAAACGTGGAGAAATGGAAGGTATCCTGTTTTCTAATACTTTCTTCAAACATTCTTCCCTTTTATGGTGGATTCTGTATTATCCCTTTTAGATCTTAAATATTTTCACTTAGTTCATGATTTATGTCTTAACAGAAATATAAAGAGAGCTACATTTCAAGAAAATGATGTCCTGCTTATGGAAGAGAGTTCTCTATAAGAAAAACTGAGGCAGTTTTGTGCAAAGGGACAGCCCATGGGAACTTTTCTCTGTATTATAACTGGTAGAGAGACTGATTTTTTTTTTTTTAATTTAGGGGAAGGCTTTACCTAGTAGACTCTATCAATCAGCCTGAAGAGAATTTAATTTATCTCTAAGTGGGATGAAAAATAAAAAGACCGCCTTCTCTATCCTCCCACATAATATTCAATATTCTAATAAGTAGTTCTAGAGCAGTATTTCAAACCTGGATTCTGCAACAAGAGCTTATGTCAGTGTGCTGTCAATGTCTAGGTTTTTTTTTTAAAAAAGTTTGTAGGTTGGTTGCATAATATTTCATATTTTACTTTGTGCTCTCTCATCTAAAAGAGTTTCCATAATGTGTCCTTCTTCAGTTCATTGACGTTTTGTAATTTCAATCTTGAAGACCATTTATTCTCTTCTCATTTTTTTCAGTCATTACCATGTGTGGGTGCATGCAATGCATAGCTCTAGAATACAAATATTTATGAATCTTTATAGTAGTGAGCATTGTTATTTCTGTATTAGAGAAGAAGAAATGGTCATAAATAATTTTGACTGAACTCGGTTGCTCAGTAAACCAAGGAGAGGACTGGACATAAAAATTTGAACATTTCCAAGACAGTATGGTTTGGTAGAATCATTGCTTAAATAAGAAGCCACATACAGGAATTTTATAAAGACAGTACAACCTCTGAAGAAGGTACAATTGAGAACAGCACTGGACTACGAGTTTAGAGAACAAGTTTTATTTCTGGCTGGCAGTACTTATGACTTTGGCCAAGTTACCTAACTATCCTGGGTCTGCATTATGTCATATGTGAAAGGATGGAGTTGAACTCATAGAACTTTATGAACATTTACAACACTGAAATTTATAATATTCTTTGGTTTAATGCTTCATTAATAGACACTTAAATTGCATAGTGCTTTAAGGGAAGAGAGAGAAAACTGAATGCTGACTTTTGCTATATATTGGTTGATTTGTTTTATTTTCATTGTCAGATAGATACTTAGAGAAAAGCACCTTATAACTTATTCAAGTTCACACAGCTAGTAAATTGAGGCACTGTAAGAGTATAAATCACGAACCAAGTGAAAATCAGAAATTCCAAATCAAGAATTGGTTCTCAGTCCCATTCTCCTTCTGCTAGACAGCGGTTACTCTCAATAGTTAATGCCTACGTTTGTTTTCCAATAGAAACTCAAATGCACTTAAATGTTTTCACCTACTTTATAGAGATGTATTTGAGTAGTCAGGAGTTAAAAGTACTTCCTCTTTACATATTACATTTCTTAAAGATTAGGAAAATATATGGTCATTAATTAGTAAATTTACATTGTCTTAAACTAGGTCAGCATTAAGACTTACTACATATCTCACTTAGAAGAATAATCTTTACATTTTAAGAAAGCTTAATAATAGAAATTGCATTAGGTTCTTGTTATGTATGGTTGCACAGCAGAATTTCCTAGTATTACTTCTTAGCAAGTTCCTCCGTATTCAGATAATATGGACAGTTCAATATCTAGATCTACTTTATAGGATTATTAGGTTTTTAAAATTTTGGCAAATTATGTCGTTGTTTTGAGCCTGAGAAAGTGGAGATTAAAAATAGCTTCTAGGGGCACCTGGGTGGCACAGCGGTTAAGCGTCTGCCTTCGGCTCAGGGCGTGATCCCGGCGTTATGGGATCGAGCCCCACATCGGGCTCCTCTGCTGTGAGCCTGCTTCTTCCTCTCCCACTCCCCCTGACTGTGTTCCCTCTCTCACTGGCTATCTCTATCTCTGTCGAATAAATAAATAAAATCTTTAAAAAAAAAAAACCTTAAAAAAATAGCTTCTAAAAAGAACATCAGGGGCACCTGGGTGGCTCAGATGGTTGAGCATCTGCCTTTGGCTCAGGTCATGATCTCTAGGTCCTGGGATTGAGCCCCACTTCAGGCTCTCAGCTCAGCAGGGAGTCTGCTTCTCCCTCTGCCTCTCCCTCTGCTTGTGCTCTGTCTCTCTCTCTCTCTCTCTCTCTCAAATGAATAAATTTGAAAACATTATTTAAAAAGAACATCATTAGGGCACCTGAGGGGCCCAGTCAGTTAGGCATCTGACCCTTGGTTTCAGCTCAGGTCATGATTTTAGGGTCTTGAGATCAAGCCCTGTGTTGGGCGTCATGCTCAGCGCCTGTCTGCTCCCAAGCTTCCTCTCCCTTCCCTGCTCAGATGCTCGCGCACGTGCAATCTCTCTCTTTCTCTCTCTCTCTCTCACACACACACACAAATAAATAAATAAATAAATAAATAAATAAATAAATAAATCTTTTAAAATGTAAAAAAAAATTAAAAAGAACATTATTTAGTTTTATTTTGTTCTCAGGGAAAAAAAAGAATTTATTGCCACTCTAGGTGTGAGGTTTTTACATGATGTAAAGATAGTTTCCTTCAGGAATGTTCCTGATTAAGGTTACTTTGTTTGCATTGTGCCATCCCTTGTTTCTGTATTCCAAATCTTGTTAGGAAATCCCTTTTGGGCATGCCTCATGACCTGAAGCATTTAACATCCATAACCTATTTTCTTAGAACTTGCTTTTCATTTTCTGTGCTGAGCAAGTCTGTGAGTTTGACCTTTGATTTATAAAAAATGCACATCAAGGAAGTTGGAGCAAGGAGAATTACAGTGCCTTGTCATCTTTTATACATTGAAAAAAGGTTTTTAAGAACACTGTGAGCATGCATACAAGTGAACAAAATATATATTTGGGCTCCACAGCACATTTTCTTCCACTAGATATATTTATGGATTAGGTTACAGTCGATACCTTACGAATTTTGGGGGTTACCACAAAGACAGATAGTACCATTTTGCCTTCTTATTGTTTTTATACATTCTTCAAGTCATCTTTTTACTCAGAAGGCAAGAACAAGTAAGTAACTTTGTGCTATGTACTTCTAATATATTTAGTTTATTCTTCACGCTGAATACGTAAGTGTCGCACGGATGCATTTAAATCTGCTAGGTGAAAATAACTTCATGTCATTTTTAATAGTAAATATGTTTTGTTCACTTGAAATATCCTAAGAAAGCATTCACTCAATCTGCCCAAATGTAACAAAATTTCTGGTCACTTATTTTCTTTCATATAAAAGTGACAACAACAAAAATTGAAGGGAAGTATAATTAAGTAGCCATATATCCTAGTTTTCTTTTTCTTTTTTTTTATCCTACTTTTATTTTTCTGTATAAAGGCAGCATTCAAATTTCTCATGTGCATTTGGTGCAAAATTATTCACTTTACTTGGACTGTACTTAGTACTCCTTCTAAAGTAGCACTTGTGAAAACTACTTTTATAAATACAGACTTTAATTTTTAATTCATTCAACACATTTATTGTGTGTTTATTAATGCTGATCATTATCCTAGATGGTGGAGATACAATGCGGATTAGACTTGGTCTTGTCTTTAAGAAAATAAGCAATTAATTGAGGCCGATAATTTATTTGCTGGAGGTGAGTACAGGGTGCTATAGGAGAACAGAGGAGGCCCACCAATCTCATTTGAAAGTAGTGGAGGAGGCAAAGGGGAGGAAATAGTATTTTATCTAAGACCTGGAGGTTGAGAAGGAATTAGCCAGATAAAGAAGAATTATATTGGGAGGAAAAAGCACTCTAAGGCTTTGAGAGTTTATTCAGATATACATCAATTCCTCTATCACACCTCAGTTGATAAATATCAAACTAGAATGTACCTTGGAGAGCATAGTCAGCCCCTCATTTTATGGTTAAGACTCATGATCTTAATATGACTCACCTCAAGTAATAGAATAAATTAATCGCATAATTAGAGTTTTGACCCAAGAGTCTCGTGAACCTCTATTCCCCTGAAGTTTCCCCGTATGACTCCCCCAGCAATTTCTACAGTAACCTTTAGCAATTTAGATATAGAATAGGATTACCTAAAAGTTTATTTAAAATACATGGTATTTAAAGTCATAATTTAAAAATATTACTGGCCTTAATCAGTTTTCTAGATTGCTAGAAAAAATTTTTAACTAAGTTTGTGAATTATTTTTCCATCTTAATAACTAGGTTGCATTGAACAAACCAAATGATTATATGATGATCAACCAATGTTACTGCCATATTACAATAGAAAATGTTCAATTATTCACAGTTTAATTTGGTCATGTCATAATGACAGCCATGAAATGGAAATCTGTTTCAAAATTAAAGAAAGATGCAAAATATGTTTTGGTTTAATTGCTTAAATTAAATTTCAGTAAGGAACATATATGGAGGAGTCCAGGCTGAGGAAATGAGAGTATTAAGCAGTGATTGTTTGAAAATGTGAAAATTATCTTACTATATTTTGAATAGTTGTCTATTTTGGGAATCAGGCTTATTCTTTCTCCAGAGAACAATATGACTTAGGACTATGGTTTTTAAAATTTATAATATTTTAAAATACTAGAGGGGTGATTTCCAGGGGTCCCAAAACATAATAATTTATTACCAGTGTCAAGAAAAAAGCTTTTATTACAAATAAGATTGTTGAGGTTACAGGCAGAAAAATGATAATGGATGGTTGAGCCATTCTATTAGAAGACAATTATTTCTGCTACATTTTTTTTTTTTTACTATGTACACATTCAAATTAAGTAAAAGGTCAACAGGTGGTTGGTTTTATTGACTCCTCCAACCACAGGTACTACAGATATAGTCAGGGTATTATATTGTAGAATTTCCCTAGACAACATATGTCTGTGAAAATTGAACACCAAGTATTAAATCAATAGAAAAGCTACCAGCTCTAAATGGAGACCAAAGAATCATTGAGTTATCACCCATAGAAGCAATCAAATGAACTATGTATCAAATAGTGAATTATATTAATTTGCTGCCAATCTTAATCGAATAAAGCAATGTGGCATTTATTAGCTGATGGAAGAAAAAGAATATAAGTTCACTGGGCTTCCGATTACCCTACCACCCACCTAGAATTGTTGGTCAACTTGAAAACTGCTCTGCTTATGTTTCTTTATGGACTGCTTTTTCTTTTTTCTTTTTTAAAGTGCCTTTCGTTTTCTTTCATGTCTATATTTTTTCAAAGATTTTATTATGTACTTATTTTAGAGGGAGAGAGAGAGAGCGTGTATGAGCTGGGAGAGAAGCAGAGGGGGAGGGAGAGAGAACCTGAAGCAGACTCAGTGCCGAGCTGAGTGCAGAGCCCAACATGGGGCTCAATCCCGACCGCAAGATCATGACCTGAGCTGAAACCACGAGTTGGATGCTTAATTGACTAAGCCAACCAGGTGCCTCTCTTTCACTTCCATATTCAGCAGAGCTGTGAAAAAGTAATGATTTACTCCAACAGCTAAAAAAGAGATTGATAGGGACCAATGGGTTACATTTTGGTCTGTAAAAGTTCTTATCGGGAAGCCTCATTCTTTGAGAACTGATTACATGAATTCCAACATAAAAACTTGAAAGACTTCTTAACTTCCACCTAGTATCCCAGAATTGCATGCACTTTAGCATCTGTCCCAGAGTTTTTCTTTCAATGAAATATTACTATTAGTTATTGTATTAAAATAAGATGGGATGTATTGTGTAGACAATTTGTACCTCCAGCTTTGGTCATGGTCTGATCTAGCAGTAGGAGATACATGTACAGAAAACAGAGTTTTTATTATAACTGTGTAAATCTGAAAGATGACCAGAGAAACTTCTCGAAGATAGAGGACAGTGAGATATATGTAACATCTCCTTTTCAAGGACAGGAGTGTTAGCTGTCTCAGAATTAGGCAGCAAGATACAGCTAACTCTTTCTAGTCTAGGTAAGATAGGAATTCTTTGTCCTATTGACCCTGCTGGGTAGCAATAAGTTCAGTTGTGGTCTCTGTTACACCCTAGGAAATGCACTAACATCACTTTGCCACCAATCAATGGAGCTAGTGAAAATGGGGAAACTTATACTTTTGAATTTTAGACAAAATAAGTGTGGGGATCAGAGGTTGAGCAGTCCTGCCCTACAACAGAGAAAAGTCTTGATGCCTTTGCTACAGTGATTTTCTTCAATCTTTCTCGATTTACAAATATATATATTTTTTTGGTTTGGTAACACATTTCTTTATTTTACAGTAAACGCTTACAGCAACAATGAATCTAAAGTAAACAAAAGTCTATGTCCAGTGAAATGCCTCCAGCATTTTAATTTCTCTAGAAAGTTGATGATAAACAGGTACCTTCCACAAAATGTTTGCTGATATTGACCACTTAACTATGGGAGCCACAGTGATATCCTTGAACACACGAAGACCAGAAAGTGCTGCAAAGTCTCAGCATCTACTTCAAAAATTAGGAGTTATTTTAAGAACCCGGACAACTTCAGTAAGTATGATTACAATTTACTCTGTAAAGTTTGATTTTGTATTTAGATCCAATTTCTGGCTTTTAATTCCAAGCTTTCTTGTGCACATATGGAACACGAAACAATAGCTCTGATACCAGTTCCATTAACAGAAGAATTTCAACAACACTTAAATAACACAAATTTTACATGTTATCAGATACTCTAAATAGAATAACAAAAAAATGAATTCTGATAAATGTGATATTGTTTCATCCAATTCATGTAATCTAAAAAAAGCTTTAGGAAATTTCTTAGATGAAAGGTGAAATATCTGATGTCTTGAATGCTAATATAAATTCAGTTAATGATCAAAATCAAATATGATTTTTTGAGGTGAGAGTGTGAATCCAATTTTTGCTGGAGCACATTGTGGGGGAAAAACCAGGTTCTTACTAATCAACAAAATTTAAGAAATAGAAATGTTCTCGGAATTGGTTGTGATCAACACTTGATTTTATAATAGTGCAGAAACTAGCTGCATTATTATAGCAATCCAAAAAGAAGATGAAGTGTCAAAATGTACAACTACTTTTATACAGACATCGGGAAAGTAACTTTTCCGAAACGAAGCAGATGTTGGGTACAAAAGACTACTTCAGCTTTGCAGTGTATGCTTTCTGAATTAGATTGCTTTCATCAATTTGATTTTAAACATATATGAGCTTTTGAAGTCTACTTTGTGAATCAACTTCATATACTACGATACTTTTTAAAATTTTTGGCATATCAGCCCTTTAAATTTTGTTTACATTTTGTTTAAAATTTCTTTGAAATCTTTCGTCAAAGTCTTAAATAAATAGAACCCCAATTGACTTTGGCTTTCGAAGCTTTTATTGAATCAAAGTTTTATTTAAAATAGAATGGAAAAACAGGAAAACATTAAAACTTATCCCCATGAAAGCAAGGGAGGAACTGAACAAATTGGATGATGAGAGTTTACGCAGTGTTTAAGATTTAGTTTCGTAATTGCGCTTTAGAATAGTTCCACTTGTACAAGTCTCTTTTGATTGCGTTCCTATTTTTAATTTGATAAATTTATATTCTATAAAGGAAGGAATGGAAATTAAGAAGCCTTACAATTTCACAGCACCTAAGTTTGGCAAACCAGTCAAAATACACAAAGAGATATTATTTGATGAATTTTATCTTGTGAAAATATTTGTCTAAGAAAGGTACTCAATGAGTCAAAAATACAGTACTTGTGAAAACTCATGGGTTAAAATGTTCACACTTTCAACTGAGAAAAAAAAAGTAAGAATTGAGAACTTTCACTTCACAGAACTTAACTCTGATCTTGCTAGACGGTTCAGCACCTGTGAAGTACTTTTATCTATTAAAATATTAGACTCTTTAGAGAGGGGTCAATGGAAGATGCCAATTTTGTTTCAGCTCTCAACTAGTCAGTGTAGATGGTATGGTCCCCCTATTCAGAATGGGCTGTATATTCAGAAGTCCAGAACACTCAAGCTTTTCCACAGGCAATAAATGCATATTATACTGGTGGACGTTACAGTGGGAGGCATTAAACAATCTACACTGACATTTTTTATTGTGAAGCATTTTTTATTGCACATAGAAAAGTACACAAATTATAAGTGTACAGCTAAGTGAATTTTCACAAAGTGAATATGTCTGTTTAAGCAGCACCCAGACCGTAAACAGAACACAACCAATACCCTGGATGCCCCCCACACTCCCGTGTCACCTCTCACCTACTTCACTTCGCCCTCAGGGGAACCTATATCATCACTTCTAAAAACAGATATTTTTAATTCACATTATCATGTGCAGGTTTTTGAACTTTCTATGTATGAATGGAATCACACATGCTTTTTACATCTGATTTATTAAGTGTTATTTTCATGAGATTCATGCACATTGCCTTAAATATTGGTAATTTTTAATATTCTCACTTCTGTATATTATCCCACTGTAAAAGTAAACTATAGATCACTTACCTATATTACTCTTTTTTTAAAAAAAGATTTTATTTATTTATTTGACACAGAGAGACAGCTAGAGAGGGAACACAAGCAAGGGGAGTGTGAGAGGGAGAAGCACTCCCCCCCCCCAGCAGGGAGCCCAATGTGGGCTCGATCCCAGGACCCTGGGATCATGACCTGAGCCGAAGCCACCCAGGTGCTCCACTTACCTATATTACTATTTTTGGATATTTGGGCTGTTTTTAGCTTGGGGCTATCATGTATAAACATTATGAATATTCTTTTATATGTCTTCTAGGAATTTATGCATTTTCCTAATGCAAACTTTCAAAACCTCATTTTATTTTTAAAATTTATTTTAAATAAATTAAATATTTTCTTAAAACAATTTCTTCTTTTTTTTTCCCCAGAAGAATGACAGGGCAGTTTAATGCCTTGAGTAGATCAGAAAACATTTTGCACTTTTTACTGTAAGCTTCTACCATGAGTTTGTTTTTCCCACATCCACACATTCACTCATTTTATTTTCTGCTCAGACAAGGCATCCAGTAGCAGTCACCTTATAATTAAGAGGTCATTTGAGGAAAGTCCTCAATTTTCAATTAATTCTTAATCAAACTTCAATTGACTGCTTTCATAATCTTACAGAAAAGATACAATAATCAGTGTAAATCTCAACTGTAGTATGTTGGATTCTACCTCATTATAGACTTTGTTCTTTTGGAACAATGTGAGTTATAAATGAATAAATTAGTCATATAAATAGGCTGTCCTAAATTTATTGACATTACTTTTTCTGCAAATGCCAAGAAGAGCTTAGGTAGAAAAATTAAATTGTAGTTTCAAACCCTTTCTTAGAGAATCTTCAGGAAAAGTGGTTACACTTACATAAAATATATACCAATATAGATTGGATATTAAATTAGATTGGAATTAATTCATGACTGGGAGATTTTTTTTCTTTCATCTGAGAAGCAGGATAATTTATTGAAATGGAATCAGTTGTTTTGATGGTACACTTTAGCATTATCTATTTCAGTACATATTAGCTTTGCAAAATTTGAAATTACTTGATTGAAATCATATGAACTCCTTGGAAAAATCAAGACCTGTGGGGCACCTGGGCGGCTCAGTTGGTAAGTGTCTGCCTTCAGGACAGGTCATGATCCCGGGGTCCTGGGATAGAGCCCCGTATTGGGCTCCCTGCTCAGTGAGCCTGGCTCTCCCTCTCCCTCTGCCTGCTGCTCCCACTGCTTGTGCTCTCTCTCTCCCTTTCTGTGTCAAATAAGTAAATAAAATCTTAAGAAAAAAAGAAAGAGAGAAAAGAGAAAAATCAAGACCCGAGAAAGAAGTCTGTTTTCTCTAGATATTTCTGTGTTTAAGGGTCATGTTAGAAATGGAAATTAGCAAGAAACTACTAGTAATTGATTAAGTATAGGGGAAATTCAGCCAATTTAATATACTTAGCTATCATTTTATATGCCTGAGTCACTGTATACTTAGTGATATTATGTTTGTTTCTAAATGTTTAGTAAAATAATTTCAACCTCTATATGATTGAATAAATTTCAGTAAATTCAGATCTATTTAACCACTCCAATGTAAATACAAGTTATGAAACAAAATGGTGTTAGATAGAATATTAATTTCTTGATATTGGAACAAAAAATGATGCAGTTTCTCCAAACATTTTTTTAGAAAGAATTGAAAAAAAAGGGGCGCCTGGGTGGCACAGCGGTTAAGCGCCTGTCTTCGGCTCAGGGCGTGATCCCGGCGTTATGGGATCGAGCCCCACATCAGGCTCTTCCGCTATGAGCCTGCTTCTTCCTCTCCCACTCCCCCTGCTTGTGTTCCCTCTCTCACTGGCTGTCTCTATCTCTGTCGAATAAATAAATAAACTCTTTAAAAAAAAAAAAAGAACTGAAAAAAAAAAAAAAACCAACCCCAAAAACTAACAAATCAAATCAAATAGATTTGGATCTGACTCAGGATAATAATAAAAAACAACAACAGCAGCAGCAAAAAAAAAAAAAAAAGGATAATAATCCGCAATGCTTATTGGGGGTGAATCATGTATGGGCTGGGCCTCGTGTTAGCCCTGCTTTTGCAATGACTTATTTCACCCCAGCAAAAACTGAGACATAGGGACGTTCGGTACCTGCACAGCGCTGCAGAGCTGTGAACGGGAGACCTGGAGCCGGAGCTAAGACTATCTAATTTCAATGTCTATTCTCTCAAACACTCTAATGGTTTTCACTGGAATCAAGAGGGATCTTTAATAAGAAATAATAGAGGGATTAAAGGCTTTCATAGCATGATTTTTGTCTTTCTTAAGTGCTCCTTCATTTCATAAAGAGCTCACCATGCCGGGAGAGGTCCGTGAACGGATTGTCCTACATGAGAGCGGCAGACAAATTCCTCACATCTGCTAGGAGGTGACGCCGTGTGCAGCACCTCTGAGCGAGCTGTGAACACAGCCTAGCGCTGTTTCACTGTGCAGTTGGCTTCCCTGGCCCTACGGTAAATGATCTTTTAGAACTCAGTTGTTTTTCCTTTTTCCCAAGCACCTCTCATTTTTATTCCTAAAGCACATTTTTCACTGCCTTCTCACCACCCACATCAAGGTCAAATACCTCTCTTTCCCATTGCTGTGCTTTTGCTCCTGCCTACACCATTTCACTCATTCCTCCCACCTGCTTCCCTAATGTCTCCTTTCATTTTAAACAAGTGCATCTTCCACCTACCTGCATGAAGATCTGAAGATTCCTTTAGCGAATTCTAGCGGCTGGTATATAAATACATATATTTTTCTCAGGCAAACTTACTCTGAAAAATGGTAAGTTTTTTTTCCAGTAAAGTAAATGTCCAATACTCTGTATATACTCTTCTGAATGCAAGTAATTAAATGAATACACTTCCTTACTTACTGAGTCTTACCAATAAATTATGAAATTTTTTCATATGATTTGATATAATCATGATTTGAAAGTTTACCCTTATTTTTAAAAAATATTTTATTTATTTATTTGAGAGAGAGAGAGCCTGTGAGCAAGAGAGCACAAGCAGGGAGAACAGCAGAGGGAGAGGGAGAAGCAGACTCCCCACTGAGCAGGGAGCCTGATGCAGGGCCCTGAGATCATGACCTGAGCTGAAGACAGTCACTTAACTGACTGACACACTGATGCTCCCATGAAAGTTTATTATCCTTTATATTAAGAATAAAAATTCTGGGATGCCTAGGTGGCTCAGTCAGTTGAGTGTCTGCCTTTGGCTCAGGTTATGATCCCAGGGTCCTGAGATCAAGTTCTGTGTTGGGCTCCTTGCTCAGTGGGGAGCCTGCTTTTCCTTCTGCCTACTGCTCCCCCTGCTTGTGCTCTCTCTCTCTGTGTCTCTCTGACAAACAAATAAATAGAATCTTAAAAAACAAGAATAATAATTCTAGTACTATATTTTTATATTTGTAGGTCTCATGATAGCTTGTGATTTCTGCATTACCTTCTTGTTAGCCAGCAATTAAGAAATCTTGACTTTTATTCATTAAGCCATTTTATATTATTTTTGAATTCTAAAAAAAAGTTTTAATGCAAATAAAGATTTTCTATGCAACAGATTTTATAACTTTGGTCAATTCATTCAATAATGTTACTGGCACCTACAATGTGCCAGGCAATACTGTTCCCACAAGGAATACAGTGGTATGAAAGACATCAAAAGTGCCTATTCTTGGGAAGCCTACACTCTAATAGGTAAAAGAGACAGTAATAGAGTTAACAACAACAAAAAAAAAAAACAAAGGAAGATATTTAGTATCTTAGAAATATTAAAGTTTTTTCAGTTAATGATCAGTGGCCCAACGAGATAAATAAAATGAGGGGAGCGGAGTGTAACAGTGGTAGGGTCAGATGCAAGTACCCTCATGCTTCATTTAATATGTAATACCTGCAATCACAGATTTTTAAGGACCTAACAAAGCACTGCTCTCTGTGATGCTGTCCTCCAGTATTACAGTGTGATCCATCCCGCGTTACTTACTTCAGAGACTGCGTGTGACCTTTCAGCACTGGAATGAGAGTGGGGAGAACGGGCTTTCATTTTCATGCACAAAACCTTAGGATGTAAAAAGAGTTTCTTATTCACAAAATGAGAGATTTGTACAAGTCAGGGTTTTTAACCAAGGGACCACAGACTCCTAAAGAGTTTTTGGGTAAAATTCATGGGAACTATGAAATTAAAGTAAGAAAAATTATCTTTATTTTCAAAACCTCTAAGTGAGATATTTAGCATTTCCTTCAATAAACTGATAATCATATCAGTACTACTTGAGAACTTTTCACCAACAGAAATCACAGGTCTTTTTGTATTATATTATAGTTGTTATGGATATCCCAAGTTATCATTTATTGCCATCACTACTGAGAAATTATAATTACTAGATACAAAGTATGATCATGTCATTAAATGCAATAAAGAAGCACAAACATCACTGCATCAAAATCTGCTTTAAACACCGTAATAAAATCATTTTAATATAATTTGTGTTCTTTCTAATCCTATTTTTTTGTGAAATAAAAGAACAGGATGTTATTAGATGATTCAGTGAAATGAAAATATATCAGTATAAAATAGAATATATATATGACTTTGTAGGAAGTGATATTTGAACTGAGAGCTACAGAATGAGGAGCAGTGAATCATATGAAGAGCAAAGGAGGAGACCCCAGTACAAGGGAACAGCAGAGACAAAAGTGTCCAACAGGAAAGAACTTGGTGAATGCTATGGAAGGACGGAAAAGACAATGACTGTGGGGAAGTCTAGAGTTGTGTGTTTGTTTACAGCCATGCTCAGCTGCATGGGAGCATGAGCAAAATTGGTGGGTAGACGAATTTGAACCAGGGTTGCGATTTAACCAATAATTTGATGCATGAGGAGCGGTAAGGATATATCCCAGGTGTTGATAACAATGCCTACCAGGAAAATTAAGCAAAATAAGAACTATGAACATGTATAGAGGTAGAGAGATAGAAGAGGGTAGTGAGGATGAAGATAGTAGGACTAATGACGTATAGATTCTAGTGAGGTCTGAGGATTATTGGAGCTGGATATTAGAAAGAATGAGTCAAGAAGTCTACTTTAGTAGTACCAGCAAGAGATGACAGTTACTGTTGTCTTAATTCAAGCTGCTATAACAAATACCATACGCCGGGTGACTTAAACAATAGAAATTTATTTCTTACAGTTCTGGAGGCTGTAAGTCTGGGATCAGAGCTCCAGCAGCGTGGAGTTCTGGTGACAGTCCTCTTCCAGGACTGTAGATGCATGCCTTCCTGCTCTGCCTTCACATAACAATGAAAGACATCATGCGTATTTCTTCTTCTAAAGGTACTAATCCCATTCATGATGGCTCCACCTTCATGACCTAATTTCATTGCAAAGGCCCCCACCTCCAAATACCCTCAAACTGGAGATTAGGGCTTCGACATATGAATGGGAGGACACTATGGAGATGCAAAGAAATATATAATTCAAGATACTCTAGCGCTGTGATTGCTAGGACACTGAAAAGGAAGCTCAGCACCGTTAGGATTTTTTCTTTCACCACTTCGTTCCTAACTCTTAGAACTGTGCCTAGCACAGAGGGAATGCTTAATAAATGTTAACAAATTAAATGAATGGATCATATGAATAAGCAAGATGTAGGATGACTACCAGGTTTCTGAATGGATGAAAATGTTAAATTAACGAAGGGGGGGTGAAGGAAAGCTGTGTGGTTCTTTCTTAAATGTGAATATAAAGTCATTCATGTTATCATCATCATCTTCTTACCAATAACAGTCTTTTCTGAGTATCTGTTCTAGTAGAAATAACATTATAGACAGTATAACAAAAAATATATGAGATATATGATCCCTTCTTTTCTAGGGATAAGAGCACGTGGAGGATTTAGTTGAAATTTAGGCAGGTATGGTAGAAAAAGGCAACAGATTTCTCCCCAGAAAAACCAAACACTTAAAGAAAATGCAGAAATGCTTCCAATGTTTCCACTGAAAACTGCTTTGAAATTTGAATCCCATTCCCAGATAATCAATCAAATGTCAACAAAATAATAACAGTTTTAGAATTCAAAGACTAAGAAAGTCTTCACTTTCTAAAAGGTATTATTTGAAGGTATACTTTAGCAAAGCCAAAAATAATTAATCAATTAATGATGAAAAGTCCCTGAGCGCACTTAAAGAAAAATCTCTGGATTATAGACTTACTAAAGTCTAAGAAGTCTACCCAATATTGTCCTTCTAACAAATATATTATTAAGCCATGGGTCAACTTAATGATTTGTTGAAGATAATTACTTCTTACCCTATACACAATTGAGAAACAGAAGAAAAGCAAAGCAAATTAGAAATACCAGGTAAAAGAGATAGTGATGCTAGAAAGTCATAATCCAAATAAGAAGTAAACAAAATATAACATTACTTTGAGCAAATTAATTAAATAAGGAAAAGATAGTGCATTTGGTTTTGATAAAGTTTTCCATTTGAGTAACACAAATGTACCAACGTGGATTTCTTTTCCTCTTCAAACCCATTCCCACTAGTTGGGCAGTTATGTAGGATTTCAATATTTTATACACTTGATATTGAAAAATCCATTTATTTTAATATTAAATGACCAACTTATCCTCAAGCGTAGAAGACTTACCCAACTAAATTGGAGGTTCTGTCTTATTCACTTCTGTATGAATATCACCAAGAGCAATGCCTGCCCTGACACACAATTGCAATTAGTAAATATTTCTTGTTATAATCATGGGACAGAACACATCTGTCATTCCCTTTGATAGATGTTGAAGGGAAATGTAAAGAAATAATTTGTTGCAAGTATTCCTTGGCAAAATGATAACAACCCTAACAAATATATCTAAAAGAAAATGAAGGAGCAGGACACATTCCCTGCCCTCATGGAAATCACAGCCCAATTAGAGACTATATATAAATATTTGAAAAATAATATATGGCAGTTTGAGAGAGGCTGAGGGGGCTGAGAAAGGAAGACACATGTGATAAACCTTAAAAATGCATAAGAATTCTCAAGGGGGCAGGAGATGGAACATGACAATGAAAATGGCACGTGAAGAGGCACATCACAGGAAAACAACACTCTTGATGTAGCGGAGGGCCAGACACAAGATAGGAGAGGAAAATGAAGACTAAGTAAGCAAAGAGAAGGAGTTTAAACCTTATGCTCTGTCCCTTTACACAGATACAGTTAAAACAAAAACAAACCTATGAACTTCATCATTAAAAGAAATGTTCTCTTGGAAGAAAGGCAACTTGGCAAACGAAGTGAAAAGTGGAATAAGAGTAAGAATATAAGAAAGATATTTAGACAGACGAACATGAAAAGAGGGATTACTTTCCTCAATATAGTGACTCGAGATGATTCTTCATATAGTAAGAGTTTTACTATAAACAGCAGCTTTTCTCTCTCCAGCAAAACACAAACTAAACACCGACACATGTATAAAAAAATACAAATTATTTAAGAAGGTTGCTTATGGGCCCCAACGGTTCTTGAAACTCAATTTTATTTCATGTGTTCTTCAACTTCTCTATAAATAAGGGGTTATAGTGCATCCATGCCTAATATCTGTCCTGCTAACTGCCCTTGTATTACAAATATATAAGCTATCACTAAAGCAAAAGAAAGAAAGAAGGAAGGAAAGAAAAAAAGGGAAGAAATAATGAACAAAAGACCCAACAGAAGAAGAAAAAAAATCAAATTGATTAATGTACCAGGAATTTCTGCACATTGCTATACTTAAGCATTTATTGGCAGAAAAGCAAATATGCATTTTGCTTGCTTTCATTTTCCCAAAGCACAACTTAATTAATGCTGTCATATAGCTTTTGGTAACAGATCATACTGTAACAGTCCTCCCACGCCACAAGATCAATGGAACCCTAGGAGCTACAACAGAAAGAAATTAGAACGTGCATCAAATTTGTGAAGCTCATGAAGAAAACACATTTGCCCTTCATGTATTTTTAAAGAGATTCTTGCTTCATTATATCTTGTAAATGGTTTCTCTGTTCAGCACAGCAGATAGAATTGAACTTCGGTGGTATTCCATTTTTCAGAAGAGAATGCCATTCAGTTTTAATAAAGATTTTAGTGGTGATGTTATTATGTTTAGGTGCCCAGTTAGTCTGTAGGGGCTTTGTAATATCTGAGAAAGAACCTGGCATATACAATTATTAATTGTCTTATTTTCTTTTTTCCTTACTCCTTAGCATTCAAGAATCAAGTCTTACTTCCAGCCTTAAAAGATTAACTTTCTCATCAGTTGTAGCTCATGCTCTGTTTTCAGTAGCATATTTAATTATGAATTAGAAAAAAATAAAAATAATAATTTAGAACAGTATTTAGGAATATGTATTCATTTAAATCAGTTTGCCTTTAGATCGTATAATTTTTAGATGAAAATACTAGTCTTGGAGTCAAGACATGTAAATAATTAATTTAACCCCAGGACCAAACTCCCAGTATTGGTAGAACTGAATTGTATTTAGAAGAAATACATTCTCCTAGAAGGAAACATAGGCAGTAATTTCTTTTATATCAGCCATAGAAACATTTTTCTAGATATGCCTCCTCAGGCAAGGGAAACAAAAGCAAAAATAAACTACTGGGACTACACCAAAATGAAAAGCTTTTGCTCTGCAAAGGAAACCATCAACAGAATGACAATGCAACCTACTGAATGAGAGAAGATATTTGCAAATGATATATCCAATAAGGGGTTAAAGAATTTACACAATTCAACACCAAGAACGCCCAAATAATTTGGTTTAAAAATTGGCAGAGGACCTGAATAGACAATTTCCCAAAGATGATATACAAATGGCCAACAAATGAAAAGATGCTCAACATCACTAATCATCAGGGAAGTACAAATCAAAACCACGATGAAATGTCACCTTCTACCTGTCAAAATGGCTGGAATAGAAAGACAAGAAATAACAAGTGTTAGCAACGTAGTGGAGAAAAAGGAACCCTCTTGCACTGCTGATGGGCATGCAAATTGGTGCAGACACTGTGGAAAACAATATGGAAATTCCCAAAAAAATTAAAAATAAAATTACCATATGACCCAGTAATTCCACTACTGGATATTACCCAAAGAAAATGAAAACACTAATTTGAAAAGATATATGCACCTTATGTGCATTATTACAATGGTCAATATATAAAAGCAACCCAAGAGACCATCAATAGATGGATGGATAAAGAAAATATGGCATATATATATATAGATATATATATATATATATATCTATATATATATATAGAGAGAGAGAGAGAGAGAACGTACAGCATGGGAATATAGTCAAAAACGTGGTAATAACTTTGGTGACAGATGGTGACAGATGGTGACTGCACTTGTGGTGAGCTCTAAATACTATTTAGAATTGTTGAATCATTATTGTTTCACATGAAACTAATATGAACTGTATGTTCATATTAAGTATGTTCATTATAAAAAAATACTGTTTCATGCAAATTTAAAAAAACGAATCTTTCTCATTCCATATGTAGTTATTTATTGCACAACATATTCCTTCTGATTTCATACTTAGGTATTTATTATTTGCATTTCCAACACTAAGTCATTTCAACATGAAATAATTAGTTGAAAACTGAATAATTAATTCAAAAATCTATTTGTTCAATGTTGATTTTAATATTTTATAATATTAACAGTAAGTACTATGTAAAAAACAAATTTAACTTGTGGTTTAAATTTTTGGAATCTTTGAAAAAATATTGGGTCCAGGGGTGCCTGGGTAGCTCAGTCTGTTGCTCGATGGACTCTTGATTTTCGTTCAGGTAATGATCTCATGGGTCATGGGATTAAACCCAGGCTCTCCACTCAGCAGGGAGCCTGCTTAAGATTTTTCCCTCTCCCTCTCCCTCTGCCCCTCCCCCTGCACGCTCTCTCTCTAAGATTTAAATAAATCTTTAAAAAAATGTTGGGCCCAATATTCTTAGACTTATTGAAAAAGTTTTTGATTTAAAAAATACTTGAAACAGTATATAATTTTTCATATCTAAAATTGTTGATATTTCAACAACTCTTCTGAAAAGATTTGATATGGTCTTATATCCATTGTTGCAAGATTTCTTGAATTGGTTGGATAATCTAGCATTACACAAATGTTCTTCCAAACATAGTTTAATATTTTGGAGTCACAAGAACAATTGCATTATATGCTGATTTTTTTTTTTACTGTTGTGATCACAGTCAGATTTGTAAACCCTGGTTTTCTTATTCAATGACTAATTTTAGCTAGCTATAGGATTTTCAATAATAGTTTTTACGACTTTGTATCTACATATTCTGCACAGACTATTAAACTAGTTTTAATTCATGCTGGCAGTATAATGTAGAAAGGAAAAGAGGTTCATTAACTTTTTTACTACCAATTTAAGATTTAGTTTCTTTATTTCCCTTCTATTCGAAGTAACGATGCACAACTTCGAGATGGTGTGCTAAAGTGATTTTGGTTATTTTGGAACAACATTGTAAGAATTTAATATCATCAATGCATTTATAATGTTTCTAGGATCTCTGCAACATTCATGAAAATATTGACTTTTTTTCTGTAGGGAGTTATAAAAGAATCATTATTAAAAATGATCAGAAAATTATGTGAAATTGATTAATACTAGTTATTATTAATTTTTTTAAAGTTTTTATTTATTTATTTGACAGAGAGAGAGACAGCCAGCGAGAGAGAGAACACGAGAGGGGGAGTGGGAGAGGAAGAAGCAGGCTCCTAACAGAGGAGCCTGATGTGGGGCTTGATCCCAGAATGCTGGGATCACGCCCTGAGCCGAAGGCAGACGCTTAATGACTGTGCCACCCAGGCGCTCCAATACTAGTTATTATTAATTTAATATATGAAAATATTTTTGTCAGAGCAATAGGATTCAACTTTTTATAGGTGAGTGTGAATAGGAAAAATGATATCAATAATATAATGAAAAATTACATTGGTTAAGGCATTGTACAATTGCATTATCTATTACTTCTTTATTGCATGCAAAGAAAAATTGATACTCAAATATCCCAATTGCTAAATTCCTCTCTTTTCTGAAATTGTGTGAATACAATAGATAAAATCCTGATTCTTCTGAGTACAATAAAGAACATGAAGAAAACACTTTCTTTCTGCTAAATCTTTTTTCCACAATCATGATATATATATACATATATATGTATACACACACACATGAGATATACATATATACAGACATAGAAAACACAGCTTTTAATGATCTGAAATTATTTAATAGGTATATTTAAGAAATGTAATATATATAATATATAATATCATAATAATAAAATTTAATTAAAAATTTAATGACTATAAGTGTCCATTTTAGATTTTCCTAGGTTCACGAGATCTCTTCATATGATATGCTAACATTTCACTCAAAGACCAACAGGGATAGACTAAAAGAACTAGTTGCATAGCCATGGAGAAGAGATTGAATTACTTTTGGTAGGATTAGTGGGCTACCCAAAATCTTAGCAATAGGTCAAAATTTTAGCAGGTGAACTCTTTACCTCTTTAACTAATGTAATTTAGGTGGACTGCAATGATAGTATTGCTAGCATAGTCCCTTTTCACTGCACATGAGGCCTCTACTATCATTTTCTGTCAATTTAATTTGTGTTTTGTTAAAAACTCTTCCAAGCACATGCTCATGTGTGCGCGCGTGCACACACACACACACACACACACACCCCTATACATGTCAAAGATTTAGGTTAGGGATTAGCTATTCCCAAGTATTTCATATATACCAAAGAATTTTGCCATAACCTAGACTTTTGCTGGCATATAGTTAACACGGAAGTTGCATACAATAAAGGGTAGTTTGTAATAACATATAAAATGACATTTAATGGATGTCTGACTCTCAGTTCATGCCCAATCTCCACTGGAAATTCAGAGAGAAGTTTTTCCTAGAAAACCTTGGAAGAAATAAAGAAGAAAAGGCTGGAGATGGTATGAACATAAATTAGGATTTGTTGAACTGGATGGTCCATATTTATTTTACTAATGGGGGCAGCACTGACTAATGGCCTTTGAAAGTAAACACATACTGTATTCCAGGCACTTTAATCAATTCTTCACATGCATTACCTCTTTTAATCCTCACAGCAACCTCACAAGGCAATTATTATGATTATACACATTTTACAGTTGAGAATGTTGAGACAGAGCCGGTAAGTACCAGTCATTTACTGGCCTGGAAGTGCCATTCGTGGCACAGTCACGGCCTGGAAGTGCATTTGCATTCTCAAGAATAAATATTCAATAGAATGTGAATTTTACCTGTTGGTGTTGCACAAAGTGCACTCTACCAAGGTGACAGATCGTAAGATAAAGGAACTGGAGCTGAATCTGTGTAACCGAAGTGTTGAGTCTGTGTTCTTAAGTATTTCACCCACCCATGCTTGGAAATAGTGCTATTCTAGAAATCCAATTTTATTTTTTTCACTTAATTGTTTTTTATTCAAAATTGTATTGATCATATACAACCTATCAATGTCGGTATAAATCTACTAGTGTTGGTAAAAATTACTACAGTTTTTTTCTTTCCTAGTACAACCACCGTGATTATTGCTAAAGTATCTCAGGGTCTGTCTATTCAAGCACCAGTCCACTAGATTTATTCTAGTAAATTATAGCTCTTCCTCCATACTATTTTGGGCATCAATTTCATGAAAAAAATTAAATATTGGAAAAAATTACTGATTATGTTTCCCAGATTTTAGAAAGCTTACAAAACACTGTATAGATCCATAATTCATAGCTCATTGTACATGATTTTCATAATCAGTCATAATTTTGTGCAGCAGACTTTGGCCAGAAACAGCAATATCTTTTAAAAATACTATTTCTTGGGGCACCTGGAGGCTTAGTCGGTTAAGTGACTTGAGTGTTAATATGAAGGGATATTTGATTTGATTTCTGCTCAGGTCATGATCTCAGTCAGGGTCATGAGATTGAGCCCTGATTTGGGCTCCATGCTCACTTCCCTCAGGCCCCTCCCCACCCCTCCCCACCCCCTCCCCTCACACATGCTCGCTCTCTCTCTCTCTCTCTCTCTCTCTCTCAAATAAACAAATATATCTTTTTTAAAAATCTGTTTTTTCATGGAAAAGAAATTTAAGTGTAATTATTTTTACTTATGCCTTCTTTTCAAGGAATTCTACCTGCTAAGTTTTTGGGAGCTGATAAGATACATGATATCATAAGGACAAAATAAACAGAACTCTTTATGAAAAAAGATTCTAAAATAGTGTTCTAGAAAGCTGTTCTAGGAGGTTTCTGTTAACCATTTTTTTTCTGTGCTTGTTAATGTATTTAAAAAAATTTTTTTTGAGAGGAATCACTGACTATGGGGATAATTTCGCCTCCCTTTTCCATATATTGAGCCACAAGCTCTCACTAGACACTTCAAATTCCACAATAAAATCTTAATCATAACCTCAAATCTGGTTCATTAAGACATAAATATACAGTTACTTGAAAAACAAAGAATTGTTATGGTCTGCATACTTTCCAGAGAACATGTCACTATCTTGTTGAAACTCAACTTCTATCAATCATTTGAGAAAAAAAAATATTATAGGAAGATAACCTAAAAGACAAGTTCTTTCCAAAAACTGTGAAACATCATAATGTCGTTGTAATATTCTTGTTGAGAATGGCTTTGTTTGAAAAATACATTGGTAGCTTACAGTATCGTTAAAGTTCACTCTGATGTTTGTGAGATTTTAATGAATAAACATTAGCATGAGTTGGTTGATTCATATGTGCCATTCAGTTAGCCTAGAAGAGCATGACTTATTTATAAGACTGAAAATATCCCCATCATTATAGAGTATTATTTATCCATCACTGAAATTTGAAAAGGGAGCAATATCGGTTATCGATAGAGACTTGAATTTAAAAAGAAAAAATCGTAAGTACTAGAAGAATTACGAAGAAGGCAAATAAAAATTTAGGAAAGCCATTTTATTATTTGAAGCTGACATAAATAATATATCATTAATTTAGCTACTCATGACAATTGCTATAAATATCCATTCATATCAACAGCAACAGAAGTATATATGGGACAGATACTTCCAATTGCTCAATATTTACTGAATACTAGATATTCAGTAATGGATTGAATTTTTCTTGAGATGTCAATGTCTTGCTTTAAAAAAAAACAAAATTAGTTCTTGACTCCTTTGAAATAGGGGTGGTCATATGATATACTTCTGGATTAATAAGATATAAGGTGATTTATTCTAAGAAAGCACCACCTCTTCTTGCTTACTGCCCCTTCCTCCTGTATGCCTGTGGTTAAGCGCCATGCTTAGACTTGGAACAACCATTTTGTGCTCTTAAGGATGAAAGTTAGAAGATACAGGTAGCAGAGCAGCTCAAAACAGCCCTAACTGACATAGTACACAAAGGAGAACCAGAAAAGAGTAGAGTCCTGAGCAAATGATATCAACCTGGGCGGCAATATCAGCAGATTCTATCTTGCTGGATTGTGTAATACTGTGGAAAGCCTGATTCAGGGCCCTTGGTTCTTCCATATTACAAGTACACTTGAAAGATAGTGTACTTCTCCAGGACTTTTATTATGTCTAAAATCAAGAAATTAACCTCAATAATTTGTTTTCAACTGAGGAGATGGAAAATCAAAATTTTAAGGTTGTACTTTTATATTGCATATGTATTATGTTCTTATAGCTGCAAAGATAAATTATGCACGCTGAAGCTTGACAGCCTCTGTACAAGTTTGAATAGGAAGACATATTCAGTTGCCTGGTGACTATCAATAAAAAGCCACAAATATCCTATGGAAAAGTTATCATATTCTTTGAGGGGCATATCATGTTTGTAAATTTATCAAAAAGAAGATGTGGTTTATAGTAGTACATTGAACCATCATTCTAATCGATTAAGAGGCTCTTAAAGTTCTATCGTTTTGTGATTAATGATCAATATTACAATGCAGTTGGTAATGGAGCTCGAAAATCCTCGATTTCAAGCCCAAAGTTATTTCTTTTGTGTGGTGTATTTATATATTTATTTATAATAAATATAACAAACATAGGCCTTTATTTATAATTGGATTCAGAAAATAATGTGAATATGTGAAAATTTGGAAATTGTTCCTTGCAAATTTAAATAAGGATTTTCTTTGATTCTCATTGCTTCTTAAATTTTACAGACCTGCAATGGTATGTTTTTGTTTAAGAACTCAGAAGAAGACTAATATAAAAGTTGGGACCCTGGATTCTTTATTGCTATGACCTTGCATTTCTACATGAAAGTGCTTCTTTATGTGTTTTTCAATATACTCTCAAAATTTTATAGCCCAATTTAATAACTGTCACAGAAGTCTTAGAGGAAATATGGGCATATATAACCAGCAATCTGGAATAGTGGCTTTGATTTCAGATGAGCTTCAAAAACCCTTTAGTTCACATGTAGACATTCTGTAGTGCATGATGTGACTTCTCTCAGCTGCACAGTAAACATCCATGAAAACATACAAAAGACTAAAATGTTTTTAAAAACCCAGAAAATAACAGAGTAAGCTAAATGTGAGCAAACACTATTTGGTAAAGTCCGGAGATCCATTCCTACTTAGTGCATTGTCCATGGTAATGTGTTGAAAGATACAACCTTGGAATACTCATCATGCCTCCATCCTCTGAATTAGAACACTGCAGGGAACCATCTTTCTCCTTACCTCCCACCCCCTCCCTGAATAAAAAGAAAGAAGAAAGAAAGAAAGAAAAAGAAAGAAAGAAAGAAAGAAAGAAAGAAAGAAAGAAAGAAAGAAAGAAAGAAAGAAAAAGAAAAAGAAAGAAAGAAGAGATTGAAAAGCATCCTAACCTCAGCACTGTCTTGTTGTCCTCCCCTCTAACTCCATGGCATATAAAATTGTCACTCATATTCCCAAATGCTCAAGGACTATTTTTGGAGACAGACTCTGTCCCTCCTCTCCATCCCCATTAGCTTTTTTTTTTTTTTTTCTGCCTCCATCCCTTCAATGATACAACACCCAGCAGGTGACATGGCAGGAAGTGGGAGATGATGTATAGGCGCACACTGTACTGTGTGAGGCTAAATTGCTGAAGAAAAAAACATTGTCGTCAGGAAAGACAGGAAGAGCACCAGAAGCACTATGTGCTTTGGGGTGGAGTGTTCCCTATCTTTATTCTTGTAGTGTAAGCCCTGACAGTTGGTTTTTCTTTTTTGTCAAAGTGCCTGACTTAAGCTTTATTGCTGAGGCATCCCCTTTAATAAATGTGTTGCCAGTCATACAACTATATGGATAAAGAACCACCTGCACCTGCTCCCAGGCTCCTTTGCTTTAGAGATCTTTCTTGATTTTGCTAACTGACCATTTGGCCTTTCTTTTCTCTCTCTCTCTCTTCTGTGCTTTAAATTTCCCCTCTTATGTTTAAAATTCACCAATAAAGACTGATCCTGCAAAACTCTAGGCCCCCACCCTTGACCCCAATAAAAGCAGAACCACAGGCTTATGCACTCTCTCTTTCTATTTGAGACCTCAGTATGTGGCCCCAGGTGTGCTGTGTAATTTCCAGGATTTGTAAGTAATAAACCATGCCTCTTTTAAAGTTTCCTGGCAGTAATTGTTAAGGGCATCTTGCAACCATCATGAGAACCACAAGGGCCAGTCCAGTCACAAAACTGGTTATTGAGAGGCTGAGACAAGCACAGAACAATTCTATAGTAAAGGACACAGAATTTCCCAGGTCAGAGAGATTGAACCTCAGTCCAGCAGCCCCACTTCAATAAATCTCTACTGGATACCACAAAGTGAATTAGGATCCTTGTGTATCCACCTGGCTTCTTGGTCCAGACCTGAGTAGGGATGTGTATAGTAACCAAGAGCAAAACAAATACACAGTGAAGGGGATGCAAGTCTCAGATCCATCAAGGTATCTCAAAAAACTAAAAACAGAAATACCATACGATTCAGTAATTCTACTACTGGGTATTGAAAATGAAAACTCTAATCCAAAAACATAGATGCACCCCTATATTTATTAAAGCATTATTTATAATAGCCAAGAAATGGAAACAACTGAAGTGTCCATTGGTAGATGAATGGATAAAGAAAATAAAGAAGATATGTATATTATACATATACATAATGGAATATTACTCAGGATGAGTAAGGATGAGATCTTACCATCTATGACAACACGGATAGACCTAGAAGGTATTATACTAAGTGAAATAAGTCAGGGAGAGAAAGAAAAATACCATATGATTTCACTTATATGTGGAAACTTAAAAAAAAATGAATAAACAAAAACAGACTCCTAAATATGGAGAACAAATTGGTCATGGCCAGAGGGGAGGTGGGTGGGAGGGTGGGTGAAATAGATAAAGGATAGTACAAGGTACAAACTTCCAGTTATATAATAAATAAGTCATGTAGATGAGAAGTAGAGCATAGGGAATATAGTCTATAATATTGTAATAATGTTGTATGGTGACAGATGGTAACTATATGTATTGTGGTGAGCATTGAATAGAATTGTCCAATCAATATGTTGTATACCTGAAACTAATAGGACATTGTATACTGATTGTATTTCAATATTGTTTTTTAAGAAGGAGGAGGAGGGGAGAGGGGAGGAAAGAAAATCTCCATTCCACCAAACTCTATGCTCAGACTGTCATACCCTATTCAAGGGTAGCTGAATATTCAACGGACAAAGCAAACAAGCAAACAAATGAAATGAGGTCTTAGAAAAGGCAAGGATTGTCATGACAATTGAGAGTAAGAACTGAAGTTTGAAAATTTTTCTCCGAAAGAAAGAGGACGTTCAGACCATTGATTTAGAACATCAGGTGCATGTTTTTGGCAAGATTTGGAAAAGATTGGCATCTATAGAAAAGAAACATGAACGAAGCAGAGACAAGGCTGAAAGTTGGTCACTCAACAAATATTTATTGTGAGGTAGGAGATGTACAAAACTCCATTTCAAAAATTCCAGAATTATTTTTAAAAATAAGAATTTAAAGTATGTAACTGTTTTTAAAAAGCACAATTGATTGTACCGAAAGTCAGTTCTGAGGAATTGTAAACAGAACAGATGAAAATATAAAAGCAAGGAAAGAATATGGAAACTAAGAGTGGTTTTAACCTAAATAATGGGAAAGTAAAATCAAAAAATAAACAAAAATTCTCAACTAAACTAGAACAGATTAAAGAGAAACCATCTCTGTAGGAAAAGAAAAGGGGGGAAAAACACAAGTCTATGAAGGATAACCATAATTCCTAAAAACAGAAACAAAGCTCACATACACTAATAATTTCCTCTCTTAATTTCCAGGCTTTTGAAGAAAATACATCCCCTAAAGGCACATTCCAACTGTATTGGTTTCTAATCTAGAAGTCTTAACTCAGCATCCCATTGCCTGTTCTCATGAACAAGTGCTTAGTCATGGCTTGCTTTCATTTTACAAAGAGAACAGAGGGCATAAGGACCTAAAAGATAAGATTGACTAGTCAGCAGCAGGGCTGAGATGACATGCCTGATTTAGAATACCAGTTTAGAAATCTTTTCAAACATGCAATCCTTTCTTTCTTGTTTACTATAAATCTGTTCAGCAAGCACTTTTGCACATGGAATCTACTTCAATTCAGCTGATTTTTTTAAAATAAAAAGTTTAAATGAAGAAGAAGGAGAATAGCATTTAATAGGCAGTGGAGGAAGAAAAAAAGACTTAACTCTGCCCACCTCTGTTATTTTTTTATTCAGTGAGAGTTTTCCGTACAGGCAGCCTGAGTGTTGTTTTTATGCTCAGAAAATTTCAAGTGACATGTCTAATTTGTTTTAGCCCATGGATCATAAGAACTATTGGTTGAAAAAATGTGCTTGGCAGTGTACTTACTTCTGATTAATAAAGTCCTTAGAGTATGCACCATAAGATTTCTGTTATTCAATTTGAAAGAATTACTTTTAAATAAATATTTCCGTACACTCCGCTCTGAACACCAGTGAACGATCTGAAACATTATACAAACTACAAACTGCCTACCACAGTTTCTTGTATGTAGTTAATGTTTAATAATCATGTATTTGATTTTCATTTTTATTTTAGTAGATGAAATGTTTTGTGACATACCCAATTCACTGTTTAAACAGTGACATCTTTTGGGGAAAACCTAGGGGAAACTAAGAAGAGTCTTTGAGAGATACTTTCTCCATATTCTAAAAGGATGCCTTCAACTCATTCACTGTTTTCCAGAAGCAGTGAAATAATGGACCATATTTTTGCTCTCTTAAATGTGTGAATAGTAACACATTGTAACAACTGTTATTTAATTTATTTTTCATCTCTTCCATCTAATGAAAATCATGGAGCTCCCACATAGGTGACTTGCCATAAAGTTTGTCTTTGTGAAAGCAATAGATGTTAGAATCTTAGAGGAAAAAAAAGCACTTTTATCTCTGGTAAGAATGAGAAGAAACTGTCATTTGTTTCATGATTTTTTTCATAAAAATTTCTGCTCTATTCAAAGCTTACTTTCTCATTCTAATAAAAGAGAATCAGCATGCATTGAACTGTATTAATAGCAATAGTAAGATATAAGGACAATTTGATATTTTTTTCTATTTGGTTCCTACTCCCTTATTCTTTACTTTAGTTTTTTCTTTGGTTTTTTTCTTTTTACAAAGAGGATTTTTGCTAAGTAAATAGAAAAGAGCAAGTGTTTAAAAATTATAGCCACTATTTCCACTCTATCGTGGTGGGTTTTTTTTTTTTTTGAGTTTATCATAATACTTTGTTTTAATAACCCTGGACAACCAAAACCTTGAAAATAAAACATCTTTAAGAGTAAAGATGATACAAAACATTTCTTCCATGATAACTTAATTTTTTAAAAGTAGATTTTAGAAGAATAGCTATAGCACGATCCCATTTTATAAAATAGAAACTGCCCCCACATAACCAAACATGCATATGCGCTCGTTTGTATACACAGACATGTGATTATGCATATATGATCTACATAATCATAGGACAAATTCCGCGAATCACTTTTTACCCTTAACTTAAAAGCCAACATATTCACCCAGTTTTCCTCTAACCTGGTTCCTCACTTTTGTTTTCATTTGTTTGTTTCTCTACTCCTTCCAGTCCCCTAAACTTCAAGTTCAGCCAAAGATTCATTATTAAATCTATTCTCATTTCATCTACAATCACTTCCTTCGTGACTTCATCCATTCTTTGTCTTTAAATATACCTCTATGCTGATGACCCTTAGACTTATATTTGTATTCTGGATCTCTTCCCTGACTCCAAATTCATATCCAGCTGCTTACTTACATCTCCACTTAAATGATGTATCTCTAAGTTCACATGTCTAAAATTGAACTTCTGGTTCTTAAATCATCCCAAACTTGTTCTAATAATTCCCTATCTCACTTCATGACAACTCTGTCTTTCTGGTTCCTTATGGTTAACAATTTGGGGGAATCCTTGAATCTATTCTTTGTTCCATACCCCACATTTAAACTATTCGCAAATCCTGCTGGCCTTACCTTCAAATCATACTGAAAATCCAGTCACAGAAGTCCCTTGTCATTATCTGTGATTTCCCTCCCTGACAGTTTTCCTGACCAGCAGTCAACCACAGTTTGGAAGCAGATGGTTGTCCTGATGAACCATCAGAAGGTCAATAGTGGCCTAATGCTATGCCACAATGCCTGCGTCATTTACCCCACTTCATCTCATCATGGAGGCATTTTATCATCTCACATCATCACAAGAAAGCTGAGTACAGTACAACAAAATATTTAGAGAGAGAGACCACATTCATATAACTTTTATTATACTGTATTGTCATAATTTTTCTATTTTATTACCAGTTGTTGTTGTTAATCTTTTACTGTGCCCAATTTATAAATTAAACTTCATTACAGGTGTTTTACATATAGGAAAAAAACCCCAGTATATATAGGGTTCAGTACTGTCCGGGTTTCAGGCATCCCTGCGTGTACTGGAATGCATCCCCCTGTGGATACAGGGGGAGGGGACTACTGTCCTAGGATTTCTAGGACTACACTAGTACAAACCTATTTCTGAATTATGGCAAGTCTTTGTTGTCTTCCTGAGTCATGTTTTTCCCCTTCAGTCTGTTAAACACAGCCAGCATGACCCTTTAAAGCCAGACTGAGATCATTTAACTCTTTCTTAAAAAATACTCCAGTATTTTTTTCATCTGCCTCAGAGCAAAAATTGAAGTACTTACTATGACATATATTCTTGCCCCCTCCCCATACCCGCCTGGTAATAGCATCATTTCCTTTTTATCTTTACTTCCAATTCATTCACACGAATCTTCTGTCTTCAAACCTTCCGGTCATGCTCTCAGTTCAGAGCCTTTGCTCTTGTTATTCCTTCTGCCTGGAATGTTCTTTCCCAGAGGTTGGCATGGTTTAACTTTCAATTCTTCTGTGAAGTTTTCCCAGCCATCCAACCTAAAATTTCAGTAGGGACTCCCCTAACACTTCCTATCCCCATCCTAATGTGACTTTTCTCCTCACCACTTATCATTATATTGTTTTCACTTAATTTTTTATGTATGCTTTTCCAGTCAAAATAAATTCATGAAGAAAGATAAATTTGTTGTTTTTCACTTATGGATTCTGGGTCCCTACCACAGTTCCTGGCACATGGTAGATGTTTGGTGAATAATAATTATTCTCTCCAGGCAATAGATTGGAAAAAGTGAAGGTAGAGACTTTTAGTTCTTTTTTACATAATTTTAAAGAACAAGATAAGATCACGGGTAAATTTTACTTTCCTTTCCATATAGGCTTCAAAAGTAGTATAATGCAAAACTTCTTTGTGATAAAATTGGAAGTTCTAACAACATTTTCTCACTGCTTGATAATTTCAAAATTAAGGTTCTAAATACTTATTATACTTGTCAGATCATATTCTCATTGATCCTAAAATAGGAAGCGTTGCTAATTGCTTCCATAGCTAAAACCAATGACTTATTATTATACCTCAGGACAACTTGGCAAATGTGATGATTTATTTATACCAGGCTAAGGAAGTTTCAGGCTGGCTTTCACATCAGGCCCCTCTATAAGTGGAGATCCCATTAGAGGAGCAAAGCAGCAAAAGGCTGTATAGGAAGGAGCTCCAAAAAGAGCCACAGGATGGAAAAGCCAGGTGTACAATATTCAGAATTGTAGGTAAGTAAAATGAATATTCGAAGGAGGAAAATGATGACCATGGATAACAGGGCTTTGCTTGAATTGAAATTTCAGTGAAGGGCTTCTATATACAATTATGGGGATCTTAAAAAGCTATTTGGATCCCCAACTACAACTAGGACATGGTAGAAGCTGGCAACTTACAGAAATCAAATGTAAAGCAGTGACCAAGTCAGAAACCTAAATCTGAGTGATGCTCTTAAGAGTGGGGAGAGAGAAGACTCAGGCTCTGAAACAAGGCATTAAGGCTGTTGTCAGCAAAGGGGGATAAGCTTTGGCTCGTGCAGAAACCTAGTAGTCAGCACTGGGATGAACATCCCTAGCCCGTGACTAGGGATCTACTGTAGTAATGCAGCAGTCACTTATGGGGCACAGAACCTTGGGCTGCCTAGATTCTGAGGCAGAGACTGCACTGGTTCATTTATCCTGCCTCATGTCTACATTGTCCTGTGCCTTTGCAGGGTGGGGAAGACACGGGGTCAAAGAGAGCTAGTAGTGGTTTAACTTTTTTTTTAAGATTTTTTTCATTGTCACAAATTATTGTCATTCATTCATTCATTCATTCAACCAATAGTTATTTGATCAATGTGTCAGGCACTGACAATAGAACAACAAAGAGACAGATTCAGTCCTTGACCTCATGGAATTTTGCTTTAGTTATAAATTTTTTCTTTAATGTATTGTCCTATATGGGAGAAATGTTTAAAATATTCCTTTTAGTTTTTATGTCTTGCTTTATCTTGAAGCATTTTTGCATTTCAGTCTGAAATGAAATGGCCATTAGAGAAATTTCACAGTGGACTAAGGAACTGCCAAATGGTCAGTGGGCTCTTTTCTTTAGTTAATAAGTCGGGGATGATTCCCAACCCCAAATTGTCATAGATGCTCATATTTGGAAGGGATGCTAGATATTTTCTAGACCAACCTCCTTCTTTTATATATCTGCAGCCCAGGGAAGATATAACGCATGCCAAAATTTGTGTAAAAAATATCAGCTCAGCTGGGATTAGATTGGAAATCTGATATCACAGATGAATGCATTTTCTTCCGTGATTATACCCACTAAGCATCAAATTAAAGCCAAATTTTAGAGTGGATTTTATGTTTGCCAATCAGCACATACCTTGCCATCCCCTTCAAATTAGAGCATTCATGTTGTTTCTCTGGAAAAAAAAATGGTTTTCATTTATCTGTCTGTATTTCTCTTCCTTGTAACACATAAAAGGGATTGCTGAAAAAAAATGAAACCACTGAAAGCCATTAAAAATAATAAAAAAAGTTATGCTCTAAATTTCAGCCTGTTAAATCAAAGTCTGTAAGTTAGTCTTTGAATATTTAAAAAAATGTTGACACTGTAAAAAGGAGTTTTTTTTTTTAATCAAAAGACTTTGGATAAAGAAATTGGGTAAAAATATCAACTGTGTTCACAGGTGCATCCCTTATCATCTTTTCTTCTTTGTCTTTACTAGTTAGAAACATTTATATATAAGAATAAGTTTTGAGAAAAACTGGTGTTGGGAAAGGGGAAGGAAGAGGCACGCACCTCTTTGCTTAACTGGTCATTGGTATAGTCCTCTGTTGGTTGTTGGCCTTCCCGCTGATAACTAGCAACTTGCCATGGGTAGCTCTACACAGCAGCTGGACTAGCTCTTATTAGGACATATGAGGGTTCTTCTGATGTCACACTCCCCTGAGGCGGCCATCAGTTCCTCTCGCTACCTCATCCACCTGCTTTTATCTCCTTTTCCTTCACATTTCCACCCAGGAGAAACCAGTTCAACCTGAAGCTCAAGGGCAGTCTGGAGGAGGCACCAAAACTGTAACATATGCATATTAATGCTTTGCATCTCTTTCGAGATTTATGTTTTATACAACACCTTGATTGGTTGTTCCTCAAAATATTCCATTGCCCGTCATTCTGTGGAGGGAGATCCTCAGTACTACAAAATTCTGCCTCTAACCACTGGAGCAGAGTTGTCTTCGAGACTTATGTGGGCACCACCACAATCTAGTTTGAGCACTGAAGCCTACGGCCTCCAAATCAGCAGAGGCTACCGTTGATTCCATCAGAGAGAAGTATCCTCAGTGGTAGTCAATTATTAAAGTATTTATGCTGAGAACTCTTTAGGCTACCAGGAGAATTTCTCTGCAAACCTCTTTTAAGACTTTCAATGGACTGCTGAGCATGGGCAAAGATTAATCACATTATCACCTAAATGTTTGGGTTTCAAACTGACTATGCCTAGGACATCAAAACTGGCTTCTCCCCATTCTTTGCACTTTTATTATTCTCAACTACCAACCAAAATGCAAAGTCAGCTAGTCATCCACACTCTATCATGTGCAGACACTCTTCTATGTGGATACAGAGTACATGAAGCACACCTATCATACTAATAAGCTGTAGTTAGTGTATTAAGGAATCTCAAATCTATGAGTGCTTTTCTCTTACCTGTGTTCTATGGAGTTCATTTTGTTTTGTTTTGTTTTGTTTCTTAAAGGGAAGAGTCCATAATTCTCTGGTACTTTTTGCTTAATAAATGTGAGCTTCTCCCAGTTTTAAATTCCAATCTCATACCATATTCATAGCCTTACAACTCTCTTTTCTATCTTAGACAATTGTTAGGAGCATCAAGGAGTGAAAGGCAAAGAGACAAGTGTCTCTTTTTGCAACTTGTGTTTGTTGTCACTTTCCTTGCAAATGCTATATTGTGGCTGGTATCTTCAATACATCAAGTATCCAAATTTTGCCTCTCATGTAAGGCCTGGTGTGAGATTTTCACACGACTTTCTGAGGTCTTTAACCACAGAACCCCCTAATGTGGGAGATAATCCTAATGCTACCTCTTTGGTTGCCTTAACTCACATCACCAGTGGTACACCTCATGGCCTCACCTGTCTGCTGTCTTGGGGTTGGATACAAGCAAAACAGCAAAAGTCCACCTAACTTACGGCATGTCTACTCATGGAAAACATCCACATACCTGCCTCAACTATCGGTAAGATTGCAGATGGGTCCAATGCTATCTCTTCTTTCCTCTTGTGAAGTCAATGCCATCGTTAGGTAGGTACACTGACATAACAGCCGGAGTAGATATACAGTGGGAAATGGAATGTTGATACTTCTTTCTTGCAGACACCCCCTATTTCAACCCTTTATCATACTTGGTTTCAGGGGAGGGATGAATAAGAGCACCTACCTCTCTGTTCCCCAACCAACTCTATAGATTCTTTATGGGATGGTTGTGTGTTATGGTACTGAGGGTAGGGCCAGTTTTGTTTCCTCTGAATAAACCTTGAAGGGACTTGTCTGCCTCTAGTTGTAGATTTCTTTACAGTTATAGTTCTTTAACAAGGGAAAAATATATAGGAATATCTAATATCTCCTGTTTTCAACTGCAAACAAGTTGCCAACTCTAGCATGGCAATGAATCCCAATCAACATTTTTTATCAACTCAGTAATAGGCAGGCAAATAACAGATAATGAGACATATATGAAAATATAGTAAGGTTAGACTGAGAGGTTGTAAAAGCTTTCATTAAGAACACATTTAACTGAGATCCCAATAACCAGATGGGTCAATGTTATAGAGATCTGGGGGGAGGAAGGCATAGATAATTGTAAGTAGAGGAAATAACTATTGAGAAAGCAAAAACTTCCAAGACTGTGAATGAACCTAGAATATATGAAGAAGGGGAAAAAAAATCAACGTGACTGTAGCAAAGTTTCAGAGTAGGATGATGTGAAATTGGTTGAAAAGGTAGACAAAGAGAGGTAAAGGTGGCTTAAAATAGGCGCGTAGAGTTTACTTCATTGACTTGTGACATATTTTTAAGTAGAGGTAAAAAAATGGCTGATGGATTACATGTGGGTACAGATAGCAAGAGAAAAAGGAAAAAAAATTAGTCTTTGGGTTTTTTACTTCAACAGCTATAAGGATGATGGTACCACTTACCAAAATGACAAAGACTAGGGGAGGAATAGATTGTTTTTGCTGTTTGTATCAGTTTGCTAGGGCTGCCATGACAATTGGGTGGCTTAAACAAAAGAAATATATGTCTCACAGTTCTGGAGGCTGGAAGTCTGAGACCAAAATGTTAGCAAGGTTTGTTGCCCCTCTCCTTGGCTCGTAGATGGTCATCTTCTCCCTGTGTCTTCAGTCTTCCAACTGCACCTGTCTGTGACCAAGTTTCTTTTTTTTTCTTATAAGGACATCAGTCGTATGGGACTGGGGCACACCTTAACAATGATTTTAATTTAATTATCTCTTTAAAGACCCTATTTCCAAATGTAATTACATTTTGAGGTACCGGGGGTTAGGACTTCAACATATAAATTTTTAGGGGACATAATTCAGCCCATAACATAGTTGTTATTAGTATGTGTGTATTTGGTGGAAGGAAACGAAAGAAATCAAGAGCTCTGTTTTGAAAATTAGGATGTTTAAAAAGAGCTAAAGCAGTCATTGTAAATGGATACTCATTATATCATATACTATAAGTAGCACTCTTTCCTCTCCTTCCCCAAGTGCCGCCTCACAATATAACCTCCTCTTTGTGAAAAATTTTTTATATGTGGTTTGTGCCAACAGTCAAATCTCATCTCCATGCCAATGCCTTCTTATGTTTTTGGTTCATACTTTTTTCTCTTCTGAGACCTGTGACTCCTGTCTCAACAGTTCCTCTCTCCACTGTAACAACTTCCATCACTTTGGGTGTGACCAACACCTATGGGGCAAAGCCTACCAATATAACAGTCTCCATACTCCTAAACATTTTGGATCCTCCTGGGAAATGCTACAAATATACAAAGATGAGTAATACCTGCTCTCTGCTCTCAAGAGGTTGGGTCTTGAGAAGAAAAGAAAGAAGTAAAAAATTGTATCACCCAATAAATTTGTAATTTTTTATGTATTCACTTACTCAACAAAGATTAAACAATAATAGCTTAACACTTTAAAAATATTTATTTATTTGAGAGAGAGAGAGATGAGAAAGTGCACACAGAGGAAGAAGCAGGCTACCCACTGAGCAGGGAGCCCAATGCGGGGCTCCATCCCAGGACTCTGGGATCATGACCCAAGGTGAAGGCAGACACTTAACCAACTGAGCCACCCAGCTGCCCCAATAGCTAATACTCTTGAGTGCTATCATTGCTTAAATGCTTAACGAAAATTAACTCATTTTAATCCTCACAAAAACCCTATGAGGCAGGGCCTTTCATAATTTCTGTGTTACAACTTGACCGTAAGTAGTCTGGCTTCAGGGTCCATTCAATCACTATACCATGCTATCTTTTCTGTAAGCACAATTATGCAATGAATCTAAACTGACATTCTTGAAATGATTACTGATGTTGCATAGCATAAAGAAACAGCAACCGTGCTACCTAGTCACACCAGTGTAGGGTCCAGAGCAACTTCCTCACTAGCCTGACAATTTGGCAGTCAGCCATATCCTGCCAATAATATATCAGAGAGACAAAAAGGAGTTCAGGCATCACAAGGATAAGATTTTGCTAAAGGCGTCAGAATAACACGCAATAAACTTGACTGGAGCTTTAGTGAATCCACCACCTTCTCAAGAAGAGCTCTCTTTTATTATCATAGTCATGTCAGGATTTGCCCCGGAAGTGTTAATGCACCTGAGTCTGATGGAAAAGGGAACAGGATTGCTAGGAAGGAAAAGCCAGAAGAGGAATGGAGTCTGCCATTTCTGGTAATCTAACAGGTGCAACTTCAACACTCTCTTGCCTCCCAATTAAAATGGATCCCTCTTCTCTGCAAGGAAGAGAAATGCTCTGGCTCTATACTGCTGTATTCAGCAGCAGTACTTGAAGTTAAAACTAAATTTGGAAGCTCTTAAGAAAAAAAAATTGGACACAGGCCAAGGACAGTCACAAAGTGAATGAAAATCTTTTTGTAAATTTTGTTGATGATGGAAAATCTGGCACAGGAAATATGTCTGGCAGCAAAACTATCTTTTGTAACAAGGAATCAAATGTGCATGACAACATTTTTTGTTTTATAATGGATTATTTATGTCTTTACTGCTAATGCTTTCAGGAAATACATTTATTGAGAGATAATCACCTTTGTATCTCTACTCTAGGCACTCTGGGAATAGGAACGGATTTAGAGCTGAGGTATGCATTTGTGGTGGAATAGCTGTGGAGGAGAAGGCATGTGACTCACGCCTTGAAAGAGGAGGAATATCTGGCTAAGCGACAAAGTACATACTTTAAGAGTGGAAACAGCACGAACTAAGGCACTGAGAAAAGAATAAGTCAATACTAAGTACATGGAAGAGTCTGGTCTGATTCATCTAGAGAAAGTTCAGAGGAGGCTTGAGGAGTGTTGGGATACTGTGAAGTTTGTAGCATATAGTGGATGGTTAAGAACACCGGTTCTGAATCATATAACCTTGGATTTGGCTCAGCTTTGCAACATAGAAGCATTAAGACTCAAGCCAAGTTGCGATGCTTCTCACAATCTGTTTTCCAATTTTTTTTTTATTTTTTACTTTTTTAAAAGATTTTATTTATTTATTTGAGAGAGAGAGAGAGAGAGAGAGAGAGCAAACACATGTGAGTTGGGGGAGGGACAGAGGGACAGGGAGAGAATCTTAAGTAGGCTCCACTAGAACCTGGGGCTTGCTCTCACAAGCCTGAGATCATGACCTGAGCCGAAATCAAGAGTTGGATGCCTAACCAACTGAGCCACCCAGCCGCCCCTCAGTTTCCCCATTTTTTTTACCTCAATCAATTAAATGAGATAATGTAATTCATTTAGCACAATACCTAGGAAAATATTAGCTTTTATTGTTTTCATCCTCATTATTATTATTCTAAAATTAGCAAGAGCTGATATACAGGAAAGACTTGAGTAATGTATGAGACTGGATTTGATATTGTAGACAGGGCTAGATTCTTGAGTCGAATAAAGTGATAAATTCTGAATAAAGTGATAAGATTTCATCTGAGAGCACATTGAAGCTAAATTAGAAAAGAATAATATGAATATATGACTTTGGCTTCTCACCAGGGGTAGGAATCTTCATACAGATAGACTCCCTAATTAAAGATTGAAAAAACCCCTCTTGTTTTTTTAGAAGTGCTCTATAGAAAAGTACTAGGGATGCGACGTTCAACAGGATGACTATACCTAACACTGCTACATGATAGGAAAGTTGGTAAGAGAGTAGATCCTAAGAGTTCTCATCATCAGGAAATCATTTTGCCCCTTTATTATTTACTTCTTTCTTTTCTTTTTATTGTATTGAAATGAGAAAATGTATGTAGGCTGAACGTAATGTGGTAACAGTGTCACAATACATGTAAATCAAATCAGCATGCTGTATGCCTTAAGCTCATAAGTGATGTTATATATGTCAATTATTTCTCAATAAAACTGGAAAAAATTTTCCAATTTTTCAATAATCTAGATACTTCAATTGCTCCCCTTTTCCTTTTTCTGGCTGTTTGGGGCCATCTTATTCATTACACCACATTCAAAGGCACAAAGAAGGGGCTTGGGAAGGAGGTAGGACACAAATTAGATTTTTCTACTTGCCTGGAGAAGTGTAACACTATTGACCAACTCAGGACTTCTTTATGGCTCTCATTGTATCTTAATACTCCCTTTTTTCCCTGAAAGTATTTTATGGATTTCTCCCCCATGCTTTGGAGGAAGGGTCAATGAAGGAAATAACCACACAATGGATAATTGTGCAATTTCAGAGCACAACTCTCTGGTACATATTAAATATTTTGTATTTAATTAGTAGTTTAATAGATCAAATTGCATATTACTCTAATTATGCAAAGCTGTACTGAAAATAAATGATGCATATATCTCATTCTTTTTATAAGAACACTGCTAATTACTAGATAATGGTTTAATGATTTGCAACTGGGTTAACCACATACATGGCATATTTTCATATACCAGTTTTGTATCGATCCCAAGCAGTAAACAATCAAACAAGCTTCAAATGCATGTATTTAATACAGAACCATAATCTACACTAGTTGGAAAACAGGATTGTCTGATTACACTCACATTCAGTTAAAAAAAAAAATCCTGTTACTACCAGAGTAACCAAATTTTGCTTTAGCCAATTCAAATTTTCTTTGGATTTTTTCTTGTCTTAAATGTTGATTCCTTATTTGCACAATGTGAAAAACAATCATATCATGAAATTATTTGAGAGTAGGAACTTAACACATCTTTTCTGATAGTTGTGAAAAAAAAATCAAACCTCTAGCCTAATTTAAGTGAATCTATTTGTCTTTCCATTGCTATACTGAAATATCAATCTAGCAGGATAGCAGATTAATTTTTTTCTTAGTAGTTCATTTATTTGTGCAAGATTTATATTCAAATCCATGCTGTTGGAGTCAGAGTCATTGTCAGGCTTATTGAAGACTTTCTTCAATATTCCTTGCAATCTTATTGGTGTCACATTTTGAGTACACGTTCCAGTTCTATCATTCAAAAATTTTATTGCATTTTGGTTTGCACAGATGGAGCAAAAAAAAAAAAATAACTAAGACAGTGGTTGAAAAATAAAACATTTCTGTTTCTTCAAGAGATTTTAAAAGATTAGAGGAATACAAAAACCAGTAACGATTTTTCTTACCTTTCTCCACTCGGCAGCGTGACATTGGCCATTTACACTCCTAGATGGGATCAGTATAGAATGCGAGCATCTCTTTGAAATCAGATATTTCTGTGGCCTGTCAGATTCTAGGGAGGGTGAAAAAAAAAGAGCTGGCTGGGTGAAATGAACATAGTGAAGAATTATGGGAAATGTAGTAAGAAACAGTAACTCAATAGCAGGGATAAAAGTAAAGGGGAGAAAACCAATAACGTTTGAAATGTAGAGATCCTGATATTTGAACTGACTTTGCTGTCTCCTTGAAGTGCTCACCCAGGAGAGTCCAATACAGGAAACGCAGTAGACGATAACATTACTACATGGAAGCCACTGTCACCAGGCTTCTGGACACAGCACCTTGGGAACTGGAGTTGAATATACTTCTGCATCAGTGTGGAATGTTTAAACAGCCTGGTATGAAATGAAACCTTCCTCAAGTACTGATTCGGCTCTGTCAGTCTTGCAAAGAGCAAATCGGAGGGCATTAAAACTCTGGTGGCCTCGGTTTCAAACTAAAAGTACGTTGTGTTTGGTTCATATACATACTTAAAGCCAACATGTTAAAACGGTGATACATCATGCAAATACCTGATTTCTGGCTTTTCCTTAGAAATTAGTATCATCTAAAAATATGCAGCCAGATTTCCTTGTTGCCACAACAGATTGAAAGAGAGGCAGAGACCTGAGCCAGGGAATGTATTTCCCACAGGACACATTGCTCTCTCTTGTGTCCCTGATACTATGACCAACTACGGACTGGGGTTCTCATCAACCTTATAGCTTATCTTATAGCTTATTTTTAGTACTAGAAACATTTTTCTTTTCTTCCTGTTACATTTTGTCACTTTCTTGGGTACCTACTAGGAATTTCAGTTTGGGACCCAGGTATTTTTTGGGGTCGCCATTGTCCACAGTCCATGATGAAGCTGCTCAGCCTGATGGGCATTTAATGTTCTTGAATTGTGTCACACGCATTCACCCCTGTCACGGTGCTACACAGTGCCATATAAGGGTGCAAAAGGCACCGTCCCTGCTCATAAGGATCCCAGAATATATGATGACAGAGAGATTCCACAGAATTTTGTGATAAGTGCTCTAACAGAGCGAGTGCATCAAATATTATCATAGAAAAACACGGGAGAGCAATATCAATTCATCCTCAGCTGGGACTTCGGGGAAGCTTTTGACAGAGAAGACAATGCCTGGACTACACTCTGAGGAACGTATGAAGCTTAGAAGATAAGCATTTAATAATTGTGAGAATAATAATAATGCTCACAATTCTTTGATACTCCTTTAAAAAAAATACTGCTTTTCCTTGTTATGGAAGAACTGGACCCTCTGGTCTCCCTTTACCCTCTCCATCCTCATCTTCAGGATAACATGGAGGTTCAGCACTCCTTCCACCTTTCCTCTGCTTCCCAAGAACCCTCAGAGCTCAAAGAGGCTCTATGGTCCTCCACTAATTTTAGTGTATTTCTTGTGTGGGTAAAATGTTCTTGTGTTGTGCAATATGGAACAATTTATAATTTGCATGAGTATATGTTTTCTGAGTTCTGAGCAAATGCTTTGAATAATTTGTTGTGTGTGTCTGTGTTTAGAGGATACAGAAATAAACAATGATGGGACATTTTCTGAACTCTAAGGATAATTTGAGATTTAAAAACACAGACATAGTAAAATCATTTCCTAACATACACAGTTATCATTAATTAAGATCTTCTACTATAGAAACAAATAGTATGCTTTCTCTTATATTCTATTTTTCTGAGCTAACTCAACAATGATTATTTATCTTTAGTATAAAGTACAGGACAGAATTAGTGCTTCTTAGTTTTTTTTGGTTTTAAGTGATCTATTTATAAATCACAAAAAAACTGGTAATTATAAAAATAATTGACAGAAGATGAATTGGCAACATTAGAATCAAAGTACAATGCATAGCCTGAGAAATAAGAGTGTTTCTTTTTAAGTTGAAGCAAACACTGTTTGTCAAAGTGTAGAGTCATTTATTATATTTGACCAAATATTGAATTACTTTTTTAAAAAATTTATTTATTTTTAGAGAGAGAGAGAGAAGTGGGGGAGGGGAGGTGTGGGCAGAGAGAGAGTGAACCCCAAGCAAACTCCCGGCAGAGCACAGATTCCCAATGAGGGGCTCAATCCCACCATGAGATCATGACCTGAGCTGAAATCAAGGGTTGGATGTTCAACCGGCTGAGCCACCCAGGTTCCCCCCAAATATTGGATTATTAAATTCATTATCTGAAAAAGAATAGCATAATCTTTATATTATATTTATTCTTGAGTAATCAAATAGGATTAAAGAAATATATTTTTCAAGTCTCCAAAGACATATGTGAAGTTATGTGTATGTGTGTGCGTATACATATATATGTATATACACATATACATGTAATTTTGTGGGATTTGTAAACGATTTATTTATTTATTTGAGAGAGAGAGTATGTGCGTGCAAGCAGGGAGAGGGGCAGAGAGAGAGGGAGAGAATCTCAAACAGACTCCACGCTGCACAGAGCGGAACATGGGGCTTGATCTCAGCACCCTGAGATCATGACCTGAGCTGAAACTAAGAGCAGGATGCTCAGCCAACAGAGCCACCCAAGGAAAAAAACAAACCCTCAAATAAACTGTATGACTGCCTCCTTAAAAACAACCGCAAAACAAATAATAGTTTCCCCAGATTTCCCTTAATTTAGATATCTTTTTTTCCCTAAGATTTTATTTATATTTGACAGAGAGGGAGATAGCCAGAGAGAGGGGAAACACAAGCAGGGGGAGTGGGAGAGGAAGAAGCAGCCTCCCAGCAGAGGAGCCTGATGTGGGGCTCGATCCCAGGACCCTGGGATCTCGCCCTGAGCCTAAGGCAGACACTTAACGACTGAGCCACCCAGGCGCCCCTAAATTTAGATATCTTAATACTTTTTATTCTCCCTTTACATATTAGGAAAAGGTATCAAGTTATATCTCAAATTCAAAAATTCTGTATACTCAATCTCTAAACAATACTTATTTAAACATCCAGGCATTTTAAGCTATGCATTTATGTCTCATTTTCCCCATAATTTAACTTAATTTAATGGCACTAATTAATGAAAATTGATGTACTCTTTGTGAGGCGCAAGAACAACTAATGTACTTGGTCCCAAATCATCATTTGAAAGCTATCAATCAATATATTGGAAGAAGCAGCCTTGGCTCTACCATTTTGAAGTGGGACCAAAAGTTAATGGGGGAAGATTGAGTGCACTTTCCACTCAATGTTGGGCTGCTTTTTAAAATACAGTTCACAATTGGCACCAATGATTTTATAATTCAGAGAAAAACAGGAAATTCCATTTAGATTGCTGCCTACATTCTTCTGTTGTTCCAATTGAATTTCTTTGTATTGTTTTGTACTATTATCATGGTTACATTCTTGATCCCACAGTGTGGTGGAAGTGCACAACTGTTAAGGGTCTACTGTTAGAATATCAAACAGCCTTGGTTGTGAGACATTATTAGTTACTTGAATGAGCAGAGTTGTAGCTGAGGTTACAAGCAGGAATCTATTGTACAAGATAGTTATGGGCTATGAGAAACTGACTTGGTTTAAGAGACCAATTCCAGAAAACTTAGATGGGCTTCTCTGGGCTTATAACATAGTGCCCAGAGTTTCATATGAAGCTTATGTGGTGCTAGGGTATTCAATCACATGGGTAGGGTACAGAAGTGGGCAAATTAACACAGCAATGATTATCATCTTGTAATCAGCCTATACAAAACTAAACTCCAGCAGGTAGACTAGGAAAAGGTCATGGAAGTGAATGGCAAGACATAAACAGGGTACAGGGGAAACAGGCAAAGGAATGAGTTTCAAGGTATGTTTTTGCTTAGGAACAGATTACTCCTTTGACACATATTTATAGATGATTACTATGTGCCAAGTATCTGTGAGAACTGGGAGTGAAAAGTGAGTAAGACTCAGCCCCTGTTCTCAAGGATCTCATCATTGAATGAATTATTAAGGCACTTGCACACACATTGTACACACATGTGTACAATGAAGTAAGTCACTAATTAATAAATGTACCAGAGATTATGAAAGTTTTGATAAGAGACAGCTAATTCATCCTGAGGTGTGTGAGGTAGGGAGATGAAAGGTGTTTCGGATGAGGAAACTGAATGAGCAGCCACTGAAGGTAGTATCTTCAGGGTGGCAGAAGTGAAAAACAGCACAAAGTGAAAATCTTTATCCAGAATTGAGGCTGGTGAAATAGGCAGATGTCAAGTCAGGAGGATTAGTTTTCCATTCATTGATATTTCCGTTTCTACCTTGTACATGATAGGAAGTCACTGAAAGGATTTAATTAGGGGAATTGTATAGGTAAAATTTTCATTTTACCTTGATTATGCCTGCAGCTGTGTAGACGATAGATAGGAAGGGTTAAGCCAGAGGCAGTTTGGAGGTTATTGTAATGGTTCTTTTGAGAAATGATGAGACCTGACCCATGAGAATGGATCTAGTTGAGTTAAGAATAGAGGAGGTAACAGATTTGAGATTTATTTAGGAAATAAAGGAGGAAGAAACAATTTGGCATGCAGAGATAATGCTGTGTGTTCAGCATATCCTGTTGCTTTTTTCCCCAGGCTTGTGGATAGACTACATTTTCTAGCCTTGTTGCAGTTAAAGAGGACTTATCACTTTATACTGACCAGTGAAATATACTTAGAACTATTAGTTATCTCTGGTTCTCACTCATAAAAACTTTTGCAATCTTGCACTGATTCCTCTCACTCCTTTGGATGCATAGAGTTCTAAGGAGTGCTCCAAGACCCCAGCGGAGGGCATAACACTTGGCAGAAGGAGTCTGCATCCCTGAATGACTCTAGGAAAAAAAGCCTCACTACTGACCCATATTAGACTTTTTTGTATCTCCTCAGTCACTTGTTTGTTATAACAATGATTTATGTTACCTAAGTGAAAAAAAATGAACCAATATGAACATGTTTAAATGGGAAAGTATTTCAGTTTTGACAGGATGAATTTGAGGTGATTATGAAGTGATTACCAAGAAGGTGAAACCTTAAGTAGACAAGGTCATTCAGCAGAATGGTTGACTAAAGAAAATAGTAAATAAAGAATGAAATTCCGGAAGCACCAAAAGTTAGGAGTCACAAGTATAAGAAAAATAAGGAGCTGAAGCTGGAGACAGAGTCAAGGTCAAATCAGAAGGGATGTGACTTTCCCTTTCAAGGTGTTAGAACTTTACTTTTGAGATGATGGAAAGTCTCCAACTGATTTAATCAAGGGAGTGCTATGGTAAGATTCTCATTTCAGCTAGATTGCTCTTGTAGCTCAGGAGATGACATGTGTGGGCCTGAAGTGTTAGAGAGGAGGTGAGAGGCTACCACAGTAGCCTCATGGTTAACATGAAGCTGTCTTTGAAACAAGTGAAGTTCCAAGGGAAGAAAATACATCTAATACAGAGAGTGATCAAAGGTGCCAAGTACAAGAGAAAGTTTTCATTTTTATAACATTGTGTTTGGCAATATGGCAGTCAACAGGGGTGTTAGCCATCTTGTGGTGAGAGTGAAGCCTGACTAGAAGTGGGGAGAGACTGCCAAGGTAGTCAGGCTTTGGTGGAAGGCAATGGAAGAAACTGGGTTGTAGCCAGAGACACGTATTTAGGGACAAGTGATTTTTATTGTTGATTTTTGTTCGGAAGGAAAAGATGCTAACATGTTTACATACTAAAGGGAAAAAGTCAGAAAAGAAAGAGAGAGAGCTTGATTACACAGGAAGAGGAGAAAAGTGAGGCAGTCAAGTCCCAGAGTAGGAGTGGCATTAAAGACCAAATTGGTGGTGGAGTGCACTTGAATAGAACATGAGGAAAACATCATCAGAAACTAGAGGAAAAGAAGTGAGAGCTCCTGCATTAATGTCTACAGGTGTGGATGGCTGAAAGATGGGATGATTCATACTCTACTTCCCCTACCTTCTCTAGAAAAGATGAGCAAGCATATTGAACAAGGGAATGGGAAATGCATTTTTAGATGATCATTGAGAGCACTGAAACATTAAAACCAAAGACAAATAAAAATATCTATACATGGTAGTAGAAGTTATTTATTTTTTATCAAAAAACTATGAGGCCAAAGACAATGACTGGTATGAAGTTTGCAAATCTTCATTATACTGAGTAGTTCAAGTATTAGATTTCAGTTTCTAAAACCAATTATTTTGCAGTAACTTTGGGCTTTAGAAAGCAGTGATATTTTATGATGAACACTATAATTGCTGAGCTACCTTTTCTACTGACCATGAATATAAACATATTTACCATATAATTAAAAAATAATGGGGCAACTGGGTGGCTCAGTCAGTTAAGTGTCAGCCTTCGGTGCAGGTCCTGATCCCAGGTCCTGGGATCGAGCCCCACACTGGGCTCTCTGCTCCCCCTGCTTGTGCTTTCTCTCTATCTCTCTCTGTCAAAGAAGTAAATAAAATCTTACAAAAAAATTAAAATAGCATGAACTGTATAGTTACATGGGGCCCTTCACCCATCTTCACTTATGAAGCCCATCTGGGAACACAGGTAGACAGGAGTTCATTCCATCAGTAATTCTACTCACATATCATCCTAAAGCATGAGCATAAGACAAGAAAAAAAAAAAAAAAACACCTGAAATGGAAATCAAAGGGTATCTGCTCTTTCTTCATGGGAGCATTTTATGAAATGAAGATTGCCTATAAAATAAGCCACATATGGTGTCGATGACAAAATCAAAACTATCCTGGAAATGTCAGACACCACGACTTCTGACTTTTCCTTAAATACTTGGGTTGAGTTGGAAGTTTCTTCTCAGCACTGTCTTTTCAAACCAAACATGCCTCTGACATAGCACTCTACATAAGGGAATTAGTTTCCCTTACCTGCCTCCCCTAAAAAACTTAGTCCCTTGAGAATTGTGACTGTAGTTTGTTCAGTTACATTTCTAGAACTTTGAAGGCTGCTTAGTACATTGTAGGTAATCATTAACTGGTAATTGAATAATATATTGAAAAGTGAATTACTCAATACATAAGTGGGTGAATATTCTCATATTCAGAAAAGATAGAGATTTCTCTGGTTTCATTCCAGGCCTCACAGGTTAAGCTACAGTTTATTTCCTCAAAACAAAAATGAAACAAAAGAAAAACAAACTTTTCCATTGTTGGTAGTAAGAATATGCAGAACATGTACCTCATTTTTACATACAATAGCTGCTGTGATATCCTCTCTTACTTGTTTAGAGAAATGGCAAAAAAGCAAAATGTGTGCCATTACATTCAAGAGTAACACTTCTTTACACAGTACAATTAGTAAAAGACTGCTTTCTGGCCTAGTCTTCTATAGCTCAGGAAGAGAAAGTTCAATTAACAGTTAAAGCCCTGCTACACTGCAGCAGGGATATAAACCACACACTAGACAGTGCTCTTCCATCGGCTTTTTGGGTATGCTAAGCAAAGAAGAAGCATGGAAACCGTTCTGCTGATTCTTAAGGGTTACCAAATCTCTACTTTGTGTTCATTTCTTAAGATTTTATTTTGAATTCATTTCGGTTTTGTGAGAAAAGATGAGAGAGTTGACTGAATAGTCATTTTATAGCCAAACCATTACACCTACAAATAAAATCACTTACTTCATGAAATGCATTGCTCATAATATTAATAAATAAAATATTACTTCCACTAATTGTTATTATTTTACACACTTGAAATCTTATTAAAATAAGTTCATATTGAATAACTTCTTACAAGATCAAATATTCAGAGGCTATATTCAAATTTGAGACTTACAAATTTTCCAAAAATGGTAGTTTTAGCCCAATTGAAAAATGACTGATAATTTTAACACATTATTCAATGCACTGGTACTAATTTTGAATTGTTTTGGAATTATTTCTCTCTTCTCAAGTGAATTCATAGCATTAGTACTTCCAAATTCAACCTGTCACAAAAAGATGATTTAAGTGCAAAGAGCATTAGACATGTAGATATTAAAGGAGTTACACCGCTCTGTGATTTGAAGCAAGTCACCTAACCACTCTGAGCTTTATTTTATTTTCCATCTGTGAAATTACCATATTATGAACAGTTTTATCTCTTTTGGAGAGTTTTTGTGATGATCAAAGGATATTCCTCAAATACTACTTACATAGAAAGTATTTTTAAATACTAGATGATTACATTTTCCCACATATTAGAAGTAATTTGGAACTACTTGATCAATTGCTTGCATGTTAGCCAGAATTTGTTTCCTTCCATTATGTTTTTGGGATTTTCTTCACAGTTGAAAACATCAATCAATAAATGTAATATATGAACACTCTCTGCTTTTGCTCCAAATTGGCTTATTCTCTTTTCCTTAAGTACTAATTATATTACGAGAGAATTAAAGAAAGAAAAGAGGCAGTTACGTACTTCTAACAGGGGCAGTTATGTACTTCTAACTGGCACTTCTAACTCTTCTAACAGGCTATTCTGGAGCTCAATTAGAATATTCCTGATTTCCTATTGGTTCTAAGAGTGGGAACTAAAATTTTTCTTTGAGATATACTCTTTATCCTAGTGAAAGGTGATTAATTAAATCTAAAATTATATCACGTCATTACTCATTTACTTGAAGAAGACCCGAGTCAGTAAAATAATTCAACTATGGGTGTTTCAGATTAGTACCTTTGTCATTTTACATGATGATTTGATAGCTCACTTCACTGGTAGAAGGGTGACTCTCTGAAGAGATTACTCTCATGCAAACTTGTTTTGTTTTGGCTCTTGTATAAGAAGTGCTATAATGCTGGGCTTCAGGAGTAGAAGTCAGAGAATATACCAGAAGAGCACGGATTCTTTCAACATCCCTCAAATATGTGCTGACTATTGTTGGATAGGACAGAGTTCCTGTAACATAACATCAGCACGTAGGCTAAGGAGAAAAATTGTCAATAATGACTGCCCTGTGAATGGACGTGTCTAGTGGAGACATATCTGAAGTCAGGTTTTGAGTTGTCCTTTCTTGCATTACAGTTAGACTTCACTATCTTCAAGCCTGGGGAAAGCTAAAAAAGGAAAGCTCCCCATATTAGTTTCTTGCGGTTGCTGTGTCAAATTACCACAACTGGGTGGCTTAAAACAACGGAAATGTATTTTCTCATAGTTCTGGAGGCTAGGCATTCTAAACCAGTATAACTGGGTCGAAATCAGTGTCAGCAAGAATGATCCCTCTGGAGGCTCTAGGGGAAGGATCTATTCCCTGACCTTCCAGCTTCTGGCAGCTCGTGGCATTCCCTGGACTCCAATTTTCAAGGCCAGCATCCTCAAATCCCTTTCTGCTTTGTCTTCACATCACCTTCTCCTCCATGTGTTTGTCAAATCTCCATCTGCTTTCTCATAAAGACACTTATTATTGCATTTAGGACCCACCTGCATCATCTACAACGATCTCTCCGTCACACAATTCTTACTTTAATCACATCTGTAAAAACAAACAAAGAAACCACCTTTATGTTTTCCTTATAAAGCAACATTTGCAGGTTCCAGGGATTAGTACTTAATTTCGTTGAGGGGGCATGATTCTGCCTATCATACTAGTACTCTTTCTATCTTTATAGTGGTAGCCAGAGTAATGCTGACCATTTAATTCAAATCTTCCAACATACTCTTCAAAAATGATGAAGTTAAGAAGAATAAATGGGGTAAAGCCCACACTTACGGCATTACTAAGAGAAAGACAACACCCAATCATCAAATTCCCTGTAAGCACAGAAAGCACTCTCCCACTTAAGGAGAGGCAGTGCAGCTTAAGAAAAACAGCACAGGAGACAGAAGAGGCTTGTCCCAAAGTTGACCTAAAATAGCCACCAAAAATTAAAGTCTATCTTACATAAAAGAAAAAAAAATACTGAAAAGGAGTTATAGGAGATTAGAGTGCTTATTCTATTATGTCCCAAAGTTGACCTAAAATAGCCACCAAAAATTAAAGTCTATCTTACGTAAAAGAAAAAAAAAATACTGAAAAGGAGTTATAGGAGATTAGAGAGCTTATTTTGAAAGGGGACATAAAGACCATATGTCTACATGCACAAAAAATGTGTACGTGACTTCATAGCAGCTTTATTTATAATTTTAAATTTTGCAGGTATTATAAATGTTTATGAACAGATGAATGGATAATCAAATAATGGTATATCCATACAAGGAAAAATTCAGCAATAAAAAGAAATGCCCTTCACCTAAATGTGATTCTGCTTCTTTGAAATTTATGCTCACATCTATCAACCTACGCCATGCCATTGCTCCACAGACAAAAAAACAAAGTGGGCGAAGAGAAACCAGGCCTATGATAAAATCAGAATTCACCTTCGTACTTGCTGCTCAATTGTGCTATTTGAATATTGCCAATACAGAGCTTTAAAGTTTACCACATTTTAAATTAACTATCTTTTAGGACATCATCTACTGTCATTCAGACCTTAATGGTTTTACTACCTGGTCATGACAGATCTGTGTGCTTCTCTGGAATTGCGGTATTGTTCACCTAACAACGGTTCTAGTAGACTTCTCTTAGTAAGCTGTATTTTGAGTCTCGTCATTCTTGATGCTGTAGCATCCAAAAACCAATCACTTCTTTTTTTTTTTTTTAAGATTTTATTTATTTATTCGACAGGATAGAGACAGCCAGCGAGAGAGGGAACACAAGCAGGGGGAGTGGGAGAGGAAGAAGCAGGCTCCCAGCGGAGGAGCCCGATGTGGGGCTCGATCCCATAACGCCGGGATCACGCCCTGAGCTGAAGGCAGACGCTTAACCGCTGTGCCACCCAGGCACCCCCAAAAACCAATCAGTTCTATCACCTGCACTGCTACAACTCTGATCCAAACCACTATTAGCTTTTACTTGCATAGTTGCAGTATTCTTCCCCTGCTTCTGAATTTGTTCCTCTATGATGTATCCTCCGATTTAAATTCAAGTCACATTATGTTATTCTTTTTTTCAAAACTTTCCAATGACCACATCTCATTCAGAGAAAGAGCCAAAATCCTTACAGCAGTCTGCTATAAGGCCCTTAGATAATATGAAGGATCAGATTATCCAGTCACCTCATGTGGATCAGAGGTCTTTCTCAGTATCAACCTTTACTGATAATTTCAAAAATAAAAGTAATCATGAGGCACAGGCAAAGCAGAGAGATGTCTAGGATACAACTCCCCATATCCTTTCCCACTGCATCAGGATTTGCTCTGGTGCAGAGTAACATATGAAATCTTGAAATAATATATGTACCTTATTACTTACTCAAAGGTTTCTGTTTGGGTAATGAAAATATCTCTATTTTATTCTCAGGTTCGTGATATTTTTCTTAGAACTATGTCCTATGAATCCATCAATTCTAAGTTTGTTTATCACATGCAATCCTAGATAGATCAGGCGTACCCAGCCGAGAGCATTCCATAAACAAGTATTCTCTGGCTAGCAAATACAGATAGCTTGTTTGCCAGAAAGGTTGTTATCAGCATGTGGACAATCATATGTGATTGGCTCATCTTTTTTTCTTTCCCTCAGGTGTTCCCTTTTAAGGATTGCAGGCCTGCTCCTTACCCAGTTTTTTCCCAGGCCCCCACCAGATTTGGCTTTCATTTTCTTGACAGCCTCATCTCCCACTTATCTTACCCTACTCCATTCCACGTCGGTCATTCCAGTCTCGTTTCTTGTCCTCAAAGATACCAAACTTCTGTTCTAGGACTTTCAGATTTGCTAATCTTTCCATCTGGTAGGTACCCTCAGATACCTGTACAGCTAGCTTTCTTTTTTTTGGTTCAAGTTTGCTCACAAGTCTCTTTGCTCCAAACTTCCTATATGTATTAAAATCCCCTTTTCCCTCCAGTACTCCCTATACCCCTCTATTTTATTTCTCTCCATATCATCTATCATGACTTAATGTACAGATATTTTACTTATACATGGTTGTATTGCTCATCTCTCACCACTAGAATTAAGACCTGAGATTGATGGGTTGATTGATTGATATTTATTTTTTGCTATTTCATCCACTGTTATATCCCCAGTATTTTGAATGATGTCTGGGACTAAGCAATGCCTCAGTTAAATGTTTGCTGGATGAATGAATGAATGAAATAAAATAAATATCACTTAACTTTATATTGTAACCCACAACAGCCATAACTTTTATCTAATTCTCCTCTCACATCTATGAATGAGAGAATGTCAAAATCATTTCACAGAGTAATTACATTATACAATATTATCTCCTTTGGTATGCATTCACTTGGACTTTTTTGCTCTCAAATGCTTCTTCCATTTAGTTAGCAGGTTATTTCTTTTTTTTTTCTATGAAGATCGCATATTTTCTTTCTACTTACTTTCCTTCCATTATAGTCCATTCATGTTGAGGCAAGACAACACTTGCTGCAATTTCTATAACCTAAGATACACCCAGGTTGTCCCTTGACCTTACTGGAACATTTTTCAAGCACTAAAGCCTGAATTAGGAGTCTCATCAGCTTATCTATTCCTAGCTTTTGATAATATGACATAAAAACTTTATATACCCGATGGAGACATCATGGAGAATGTCAGTTTCTTTCTCTAATTTTGTTCCTCAAAGATCTATTGATCCCAGAGTTCATGATTCATTAAGTTATTGAGCCAATTATATAACCAAGACTACTATGAAGTACCCTACATATACCAGACATTTTACGATATCCTGGAATTCACAGCTGGAAAAAGTATGGTCCTCTCCACCATTTTATACAGATATTATACTCATAAATATACCATTGCAATTCAGTTTAAGTGCTATATTTACAATATTTATAGAACTGCTAGGAGAGCTCAGAGGAAGAAGAACCTGTTTTGCTTGGGCTGATTATTTCTGTTTAGTTGTTTAGAGCAAATTAGAAGTAGTAGGTGGAGTCCCTCTTACATGTTGCTTCATTTATATTTTTCTAATTTCCATGTGGGCACAGAAAGATGGATATATCTCTCATGGTTATTCTGTGAGAACATGGTGTTTGTAGCCTACCTAGCATGCTTTATAACACGAAAAAAGGGGCCCATATTGAATTTCGTCTTCTAAAAATTAATGATAGCAATGTGCAATTAGTCGCATTGTGAGCATTAAATAAAAGTATATGATTGGAATATGAAACATAATGTCTGGCCAGGAATGGTGGCTTGAAAAACCCGTGCAGTACTGTAAATTACTGCCCAGGCTTTGGAATCAGATAGTCCTAGTTCAAAATCATGCTCTACCACTTATTAGCTGCGTAATCTTGAGTAGGTTGTTCCATCTCTCTGTGCCTAAATTTCTTCATGTATAAAATTAGGATGATAACCATACCCAGTTCATAAAAATGCTTGAAGAGTAAATATGATCATTACATGTAAATCACCAAGAAAAATGCTTGACATATAGTAGCAAAGAATAACATTACCCTTTATTATTCTTCTCCTTCTTTACTACACTTATTTTAAGGAGTGTTATGAAAATAATGTTCAAAGACAATGCTACCTAACAATTCAGAGTGAATAGGCTGCTACTATGTACAGATACTCTTGTTTTTGGCTTATAAACACCTTTACTGACTAATGCTTAATCTTCCCACCTCATCCATATGTGTTTGCCTTTTTATTTTCATTTCACCTCCTGCCATATAATTTGACTCAGCATTACGTTCATTCTGTAATTTGTGTGTGTGTGTGCTTTCCTGTCTGCTTATTGGGTTGTCTGTGAACAAACATCAATTAACACTTCTATAAATGTAAACACTGAAATTATTTAAAAAGCTGAAAAATGCCCCAAATAAAGAGCTTGATACTACCACATATTTTCATTAAAACAGATATATTCTATTTGAAATTTTATTTACAACATTAAATCATTATTGTTTAGTACTTTGTTCTATTTCTACTTTTTGAACAACTGCATAAGCATAGGCTTGATGTATGTCCAACATTACCTAATCCTGTCTCCTTCTTACTACTACTGAGATAGCTTAATAGGAACTCAGAAAAAAACCAAGGGCATCCTAACAAATACTCCTTAGGTAAATAGAAGGTGGCCTTTGGGATGTTTAAATAATTTCGTACTTTTATTGAGGTGAAGTATAAAATAATGATGGAAATAATTTTATGGGCAGCAGTAAATGTTCAATCTGGCTAGAAAACGTTCATCTCAAACTTATTTAGAATTATCTCACAGGAAAATCCTTGTCTTCCTAGAATAATTGCTAAGTGCCATCCGTTCACTGTATTTTCTGGTTTGCCCTGGTTATCAGGAATCTCAAAAGCAACACAGCAAGTGTGTTGACTTTGAAAAAATTGTATTCATATTTATTCATTCCTTGTGGTTTTTAAAATTATTTATTTAAATTCAATAAGCCAACATATGGTACATCATTAGTTTTTGATGTAATGTTCAATGATTCATTAGTTGCGTATAATATATCCACTGTTTATCACATCACATGCCCTCCTTAATGCCCATCACCCAGTTACCCCATCCCCTCACCCACTTCCCTTTCCGCAACGCTCAGTTTGTTTCCCAGAGTCAAGAGTCTCTCATGGTTTGTCTCCCTTTCTGATTTCTTCCCATTCAGTTTTCCCTCCCTTTCCCTATTGTCCTCTGCACTATTTCTTTTATTCCACATATGAGTGAAGCCATATGATAACTGTCTTTCTCTGATTGACTTATTTCACTTAGTATAATACCTTCCAGTTCCATCCATGTCAATGTGAATGGTAGGCATTCATCCTTTCTGATGGCTGAGTAATATTCCATTGCATATATGGACCATATCTTCTTTATCCACACATCTGTTGAAGGACATCTCAGCTCCTTCCACAGTTTAGCTATTGTGGACACTGCTGCTAAGAACATTGGGGTGCATATGGTCCTTCTTTTCACTACACCTGTATCTTTGGGGTAAATACCCAGTAGTGCAATTGCTGGGTCATAGGATAACCTTATACCTGTGATTTTTTAAAGTACAATTTATTTTTATATTAACCTTATTGTTATACGTTGTTATAAAGTCACTCGATTCTTTAGCGAGGGAAAGGATTAGTATATTCAGTACATTAACAACATCTTCAAGATCTGGAAAACCTAGCAAATAAAGACAGTTAAGTCTCTTTTCCCACATCAATAAACTAATAGCTCCTGTTGATAATAATGAAAATTACAGGTAAGATAATGGAACCATATTTGTAAACCACAATAATACAAAATTTCTTCACACTCCCATATTAAGCTGTTGATTGGTAATTACATTTTGAAAGGAGAATTAGACTGAGGTCTATAGAACAAATTCCTCTGGCATGCATGGTCTCAGAATGAAAAATGATATACTGATAATGCTTTCCTCTTGACATATATGAAAATTCCTGTGAGTTTCTTTTTCACTTCAATTATTTACTTTAAGAGGAGTCCAACATTATCTTTCTAGGAATAAGAATACCCCACCAGTGGAGCATGAATCAGTGTCAATCACTGACATGAAAGTTCTACTATATCCAATAATGTCGGCGAGAGCCGTGCTAAACCACATAGAGGTACCTATAACTGGAATCCAACTGATAACCAAATCCCCCCAAACAGTCACATGAGCTCTCCTTTCTCAGTATCCCCCTTTCATACATCTGTCATCAGAAGTAAAGCAAAGCAAGAAACTAGAAGAGAACATGTGCAACTCTTAAGGCAATCAAAGTGTGCTGATATATCTACCTACACATTTGCCAAATTATAAAGAAAAAATCCAATTTAAAAATAAAAATAAGACAGAATCTTTACAGAGGAAAACATGTGAATATGGAAGATGAAATGTGAATATCAAATAAACTATGGTCAACATCATCCAAATTATTTTTTTTCATTTAAATTCCAGTAATTAACATATAATGTATTATTGGTTTCAGAGGTAGAGGTCAGCGATACATCAATCTTATATAATACCCAGTGTTCATTCCATCACATACCCTCCCTAAATTTTTTAAAAATGAGATGTCTATAAGTTTTTATTCAGGTTATCAAAATTGAAAATATCACAAAGAATTAGAACATCCTCATACATTGTTTATGGCCACATGAATTTCTACATTTGGGGGAAGATACTTTTTTTTTTTAAGATTTTATTTATTTATTTGACAGAGATAGAGACAGCCAGCGAGAGAGGGAACACAAGCAGGGGGAGTGGGAGAGGAAGAAGCAGGCTCATAGAGGAGGAGCCTGATGTGGGGCCCGATCCCATAACGCTGGGATCACGGCCTGAGCCGAAGGCAGACGCTCAACCGCTGTGCCACCCAGGTGCCCCAGGAAGATACTTTTTAATCTCTTTAAAAACAGAAGGGATATATTTTTACTCCACAATCCCAAATCTGGGGATCAGTGATGCAATGTAAAAGTATCAATACATTGTATACATAAACAAGAATGCTTACTGCAACATTGTTTATATAATGAAGAATAAAATTCAAAGACTAGATGGCTAATGTGCTTTTTGAAAATCAGTGCCATTCTCCATTCTTCTTACTTGTTTAGTGACCTGGGAGGCTGATCTCTGAGAATTGCATCGGGGATTTCTTACATTCTGACACTCTTCCACTCAGATTTAGATAGTGAGGGGAAGTAAGAGAAGGGTGTAAGCCTGGAGTTTTATTCCCCAGCTGCATTCCCTGCTAGGTTTGGTTAAGTCCCTCAACCAAAGGCCACAACTCCTATCAAGAATTAATCTTCTGGACGCTCTCTCTGACTTCTAGTATCTACTCCCTTCTCTTGTCCATTCTGGATTGGGGGAGGGGGGGTTGGTGTTAGTGGTTCCTTGGTGTTACTAGCCCTTTGTTGTTGTTTGTTTTTGTTGTTGTTATCATTTTTCCTAACTGCTTTTTAAATAGTCACTTTATTAAATTATCTTCAGCTTGAATATGCCATTTGGTTCCAACTGGGATACTGACTGATGCATCTATCAATAAAAGAATGGTTCAGTAAATTCACATTGCTATACCCAGAAAGTGCATTAGATCTACATGTTTTGGCTTAGAAGAATATGTGTAAAATAGAGTGAGAAACCCAATTTAATAGCAAAATATGCCAATAACAAAAAGAAAAGACAAGACACTAAGAAAAGATACACGTAACACAAATAACTGAATGTATATTAGTATCCAAATTAACACAAGAAATCTCACAAATCAATTAGAAAAGACAAAAACCTCAGCTTTAAAAATATGTGGCAAATAATATGAATGAATAATTTGCATAAGACAAATCAATAAACTAATATATGATATACATACATGACAAACACAAAATGTTCTATTTTACTTATAATCTGAGAAATATAAATTAAAAGAAATGCCATTTCACATACACTAGATTTCTAATATGAATTGTTTTAATATGTTGGAGATGATCCAGAGCAAAGGTAGTACCAATAAGTAGAGAAATGTATAACATATATTTGACAAGTATGCGCATATGCTTTGATGTAGTAATTTCACACCTAGATATAGTCTCTCAAGTAGGAGTCAGCAAATTTAGCCTGCATCAAAATCAGCTGAAGATCATGCTAAAACACAGATTGCTGTCCCTACCACCAGAGTTTCTAATTTGGTAGGGCTGGGGTGGGTCCTAAGAATTTCCATTTCTAAAAAGTTCTCAACTGATGCTGCTGGTCTAAGGCCCACACTCTGAGAATGACTCCTGTAGCGAAACTCTTATCCATGCACACAGAAGATATGTAAAAGACTGTCCATTGCAGCACTGTTTCCAGTAGTAAAAATTGGAAACAAACTTTAAGCTCATTTACAGAATAGATGTATAATTTGGAGTATACTTATATCATGAAATATATAATTTGGAGGATACTTATACAACTAAACAAAAACTACCTGTATAAATATCAGTTAAACTAACACAATATTGAGTAAAAAAAACTATTTGCAGAAGGATAAATTCAGTATGTTACTTATATACATTTTTATAACAGGTAAAACAAACAATTTGTTATTTGTGGCTAAACATTTATACGTGCAATTATTTTTAAAAAATGTGTGGGAATGGAAATTCTAGATATAAAATAGTGATAAACTCTGAGAAAGGAGAAAATAGGATTTCGGAGAAATAGACCATGAGATTCAGCTGAATCTGTAAAATACTGTATCTTAAGCTGAGTTGAAGAGCTACATGGGCATTCATTATATTAGTCACCACAACGTTTTATGCATGAAGTCTTTTTTTTTTTCAATTACATTTAATTAGTTAACGTACAGTACAATATTGGTTTCTGGAGTAGAATTCAGTGATTGATCACTTACATACAACAACTGGGGCTCATCACAAGTGCCCTCTTTGATACCCATCACCCATCTAGCCCATCCCCCACCCACCTTCCTCCATCAACCCTCAGTTTGTTCTCTGTTGTTCAGAGTCTCATGATTTGTTTCCTTCTCTCCTTTTTTCCCCCCCCTTCCCATATGTCCATCTGTTTTCTCTCTTTTTTCTCCATCTGTTTTCTTTCTTAAATTCTGCATATGAGAGAGATTATATGGCTTTTGTCTTTCTCTGACTTATTTCACTAAGCATAATATGCTCTAGCTCCATTCATGTTGAAAATGACAAGATTTCATCTTTTTTTTTTGATGGCTGAGTAATATCCCTGTGTGTGTGTGTGTGTGTGTGTGTGTGTGTGTGTGTATCACATCTTCCCCCCCCCCCCCATTCTTCAGTCAGTGGACATTTGGGCTCTCTCCATAGTTTGGCTATTGTTGATAATGCTGCTATAAACATCAGCGTGCATGTACCCTTTGAATTTACATTTTTGTAACCTTTGAGTAAATACCTAGTAGTGTAATTGCTAGATCCTAGGGTAGTTCTATTTTTAACTGTTTGAGGAACCTTCATACTGTTCTTCAGAGTGGCTGCACCAGTTGCACTCCCACCAACAAGACAAGAGGGTTCCCCTTTCTCTGCATCCTTGCCAATACCTGTTGTTTCTCATGTTAATTTTAACCATTCTGACTGGTATGAGGTGGTATCTCATCGTGGTTTTGATTTGTATTTCCCTGATGCCGAGTGATGATGAACATTTTTTCATGTTCTGTTAGCCATCTGTATGTTTTCTTTGGAAAAGTGTCTGTTCATGTCTTCTGCCCATTTCTTGACTGGATTATTTCTTTTTTGGGTGTTGAGTTTGATAAGTTCTTTATAAATTTTGGATACTAACTCTTTATCAGATTTATTGTTTGCAAATATCTTCTCCATTCCGTAGGCTGCCTTTTAGTTTTGTTGATTGTTTCCTTCACTATGCAGAAGCTTTTTATCTTGATGAAGTCCCAATAGTTCATTTTTGCTTTTGTTTCCCTTGCCTCTGGTGATGTGTCTACTAAGAAGTTGGTACAGCTCAGTCAAAGAGATTTCTGCCTGGGTTCACTTCTAGGATTTTGATGGTTTCCTATCTCATATTTAGGCCTTTCATACATTTTTAATCTTTTTGTTTGTGGCATAAGGAAGTGGACTAGTTTCACTCTTCTGCATGTTGCTATCCAGTTTTCCCAAAGCCATTTGTTGAAGAGACTGTCTTTTTTTCCATTGAATATTCTTTCCTGCTTTGTTGAAGATTAGTTGACCATATAGTTGTGGGTCTATTCCTGGGTTTTCTATTCTGTTCCATTGATCTGTATGTCTGTTTTCGTGCCAGTACCATACTAACTTGATGACTACAGCTTTGTAATATATCTTGAAATCTGGAATTGTGATGCCTCCAATTTTGTTTTTCTTTTTCAGAATTGCTTTGGCTATTTTGGGGTCTTTTGTGGTTCTACACAAATTTTAGGATTATTTGTTCTAACTTTGTAAGAAATGCTGGTGGTATTTTGATAAGGATTGCATTAAATGTGTAGATTGCTTTGGGTAGTATAGACATTCTAAAAATGTTTGTTCTTCCAATCCATAAGCATGAATGCTTTTCCATTTCTTTGTGTCCTTCAATTTCTTTCGTAAGTGTTCTATAGTCTTCAGTTTTGGACTGTACTAGAGTACAGATTTACCTCTTTAGTTAGGTTTATTCCTAGATATCTTCTTGTTTTTAGTGCAGTTGCAAATGGAATCAATTCCTTGATTTCTTTTTCTGCTGCTTCATTATTGATGTATAGAAATGCAACAGGCATTGATTTTATATCCTGCAACTTTGCTGAATTCATGTATGAGTTCTAGCAATTTTTTGGTGCAGTCTTTTGGGTTTTCTACATAGAGTATCATATCATCTGCAAATAGCGAAAGCTTGATTTCTTCCTTACCAATTTGGATGCCTTTTATTAACTTTTGTTGTCTGGCTGCTGAGGCTAAGACTTCCTGTACTATGTTAAATAGTAAAGGTGAGAGTGGACATCCTTATCTGGCTCCTGATGGTAGGGGAAAGGCTCTCAGTTTTTCCCCATTGAGGATATTAGCTGTAGGTCTTTTATATATAGCCTTCATGATGTTGAGGCATGTTCCATCTATCCCTACTTTGTTGAGCGTTTTTATCAAGAAGGGATGCTGTATTTTATCAAGTGCTTTCTCTATGCACGAGGTTTTTTTTTTTTTTTTTTTAAGCTTTTATTTATTTATTTGACAGAGAGACAGCCAGTGAGAGAGGGAACACAAGCAGGGGGAGTGGGAGAGGAAGAAGCAGGCTCCCAGTGGAGGAGCCTGATGTGGGGCTCGATCCCAGAACGCCGGGATCACGCCTTGAGCTGATGGCAGATGCTTAACGACTGCGCTACCCAGGCGCCCCTATGCACGAAATTTTTAAGTAAAAACCAGTTATGGGGTAACATGCATTTTGTCATATTTGTGCCGCTGCCCTCCACTGGCTTATAGAAATACAGATATGTAGGTATGTAGAAATAGAATTGACTTTTATATATTGAAATTGTGTCCTGTAACCTTGTTGCATTTAATTATTAGTTCTGGGAAGCTTGAGTTTTTTTGTTTTTGTTTTTTGTTTTGTTTTTTCAGATTCTTTGGGATGTTCTACATAGACAAGCAGTTTATCTGTGAACGAAATGGTTTTATTTCTTAATATGTAATCTATGTCTTTTTCTTTTTCTCTCTCTCTCTCTTTCCCACCCTCCCTCCCTTTCTTCCTTCCTTCACTTCTCGTTTTTTGTTTTTTTGTTTTTCTGGGTTTTTTTGCCGTATCGAATTGGCTAGAACTTCTGGTGTGATATTGAGTAAGAACGGTGAGAGGGGGAGTTCTTGTCTTGTTCATGATCTTCAGGGGTGGGGATGGGAGACAGAAAGCATTCCATCTCTCACCATAAAAAATCTTATCTGCAGGTTTTTAAGATTTCCTTATTAGGCTAGGAAACTGCCCTTTTCCTAGTTTGCTGAGAGTTCCTAATCACAAATTTGTCAAATGCTATTTCTATACATATTGGGATGATCATGTAGTTTTTATTATTTAGTTGTTAATATGGTGACTTACACTGGTTGATTTTCAAATGTCGAGCAATAATTTCCTTGGGCTGCTGTAATAAATTACCACAAATGGAGTTGCTTGATACCACAAAAATGCTTGCGCAGCTCTAGAGGGTGGAAGTCCAAAACTGAAGTGTCAGCAGAGCTATTCTCTCTGTGAAGGCCCTAGGAAAGATCCTTGCCTGCCTTTTCCTAGCTTAATTGTGGCTACCCAGCAATCCCTGGTATTGCTTGACTTATACCAAGTTGCAGCACTCCAATTTCTGCCTCTGTCTCCACATGTGCATCTTCCCTCTGTGTGTTTGTATCTCTGCCTGGCCTTCTTATAAGGTACCAGTCATTGGATTTAGGGCCCACCCTAATCCAGTATGACCTTATCTAAATTTAATTAATTATATCTGCAAAGACTCTGTTCCTAAATAAAGTCACATTCTGAAGTTCCATGTGAACAGGAATTTTAAGGACATGCTATTCAACCTGATGAACCTTCCATTTCTGACATAAACCCAAGTTAGCTATGGTATATTTTCTTTTTTATGTAATGCTAAATTCTATTTGCTAATACTTTTGCTGGGGATTTTTGCATCTGTGATCATTAGAGATCACAGATTTCTTTTTTAATAATATCAGTGTCTTGTTTATAATTAAGGTAATTCTACCTAATTATTATTAAGATAAAAAATTCTTGTTTTATTATTAAGGTAATTTATTATTAAGATAATTCTATAAAACAATAATTTCATTATTAAGGTAATTACCTTAATAATTATTAAGGTAATTGAATCAATATTAAGAAGTTCTACTCTTTGAAGGACGCTGTTAAGATTAAAAGACAAGCCAATGACTAGAAAAAAATTTCAAAACATGTATATGATAAGAGACTTCTATTTAGAATATGCAATGACCTTTCAAAATTCAATAGGAAGAAAGCAACGCATTAAGAAATGGGCGAAAAGCTTTGGGCAAACACTTCACTAGAGAAATGAAGATAGTGAACACACGAAATTATGCTCAACATAATTATTCATTGTGCAAATTAAAATTAGAACCACAATGAGACAACTCCGTACATCTATTGGAATAGCTAAAATTAAAGACTTACATTAAATATTGGCAAAGATAAAGAATGGATAGAACTCTCATACATTGTAAATGAGTGTGTGAAATTGTATAGCCCCTTTGGAAAATGGGCTGACATTTTCTTAAAAAGTTAAATATTCACCTACTTATGACCCAGACATTTGAAATGTCAGTATTTAAACAAGAGAAATAAAAGCATATGTCCATTCAAAGACTTGTATGTGAATATTTATAGTGGTTTTATTTATAGTAGCCAAAACTGGAAAAAGAACAAATATCTACCAAGAGTTGAATGGATAAACAAATTGTGTTATATTCATACAATGAAATATGAATTAGAAATAAAACAGCTGAACTCTCAATACATGCTAACACAATGACAAGTATCAAAAACCTTATGTTAAGTGAAAGAAGCCATACAGGAAGTAGTAATATAATGCCTGACTTTATATAAAATAGAAAATGCAGGTATTGTCTGGAGATGCGAGAGAAATCTGGAGAGGGGTAGAAAGAAGAAATTACAAGAAGTCTCAGGAAACTTCTGGGTATGATGGATATGTTGTCTTTTTTGATTATGATAATGATATCACCGGTGTATACAGATGTCAAAATTTATCAAATTGTACAATTTAATATATGCAATTTATTATATGTCAATTATGAACTACTAAGTAAATGTAGCAAGGTCATAGGATAAAAGTTCAATATATGTAAGTCAATTTTAGATTTATGTACGTAAGTATAGCTTTCTATAAGCCAGTTAAGGGCAGTGACACAAATATGGCAAAATACACATGAATCTGTCATTTATTTTTACTTATGAAATATTTTATTAGTGAAATAAATCTATCCTTTGGAGTCACAGAGTTCTGCTTCTAAGTGTAAAGGTCTTTAAAATGGGTACTTTACCTTTTAAGGTGAGTCCATCTTTGTTTTGATTATCTCATATATAATTCTGGGATTTGTGAATTAATTGGTGTACAATCTTTTGACAACCACAAGGAATTAAGTTTGGTATTGTATGTTGTTCTTTTTGGAAACTATGTACAAAATGAAGGGGCTGGGACTAAGGATAAAACTGGAAGAAAAGCCATGCTATAGGAGTGGCAGTTTTTTTCAGTGAAACCTTGAGGAAGGTTATGGAAGACAAGAGAAAGAACTGACTTTCGATGATGCTCTACTCATGGGCCCACATGCTTCCTCTGCCCACTCTGCCAACTATTCATGTTCTATTAATGTCTGTAAGGAAGGAAGGTTGATGAGAAATGGAAAGAAAAGAAAAGAAAAGGAGCTGACTGGTTGTGCTTTCATGTAAATTTTTTTACACGGAGATATAAAATCTTACCAGGTTAGCAAGAGGGGTGGATTGTTTATTCCAGTCTTCTTATACTCTAGGGCCATTCACCCAAAGTGATCCAAGCCTGATTCGGAGCCTGGGACTAATAACACCTGAAAGGCAAAAAAAACATGTGATAAGGAATCGAACAGAAAAACAACGTGCCTGTTACTGTTAAATGTATGAATGATTTTGCTTGCTATTGCTTTAATAAAAACTAGGGAAGAGATATTTGGAAATTTTCTAATGAAGAAGTAACAACTGAAAATAATGGTACAGTATCTAGTTACAATAATTCAAGAGGGAAATGATGCATTTATTTAATATACACATTTGTAGTTTTATTTTTGGTGTTTGTAAAAAAATAAAAATAGAGGTTTCGGTACATTCACTCTAAGCATCGGCTTATCTGAACATTATTTTACATATAAAAGCTTGATATCTTCAATTTCAACTTTTTTCCTCAAATGTTCTCAGAAACCTTTGAATCTGGGGAGTAATAAATGTACATACCCTTGCATCTCTACCAGGGTGTCTGACTTGCAGGATTTGCACATGTAGCTATTGTAAAATAAGTGAAATAACAACGAATATGTAGATGAATTAATGACTATAATGTCTTAATTCTTTTAATACTGTTTTTAAGGTCTCTTTAAAGGTGTTACAAATTTAGTGCAAGAAAGTTGGCATTAGTTGGCATTATTAGTTTAGCCACAGTTGAGCTACCCAATTGTGGCAAATCCTCTGTTAATTACAAAACAGAATTTATTTTAAGAAAGAAGCACAAAGATTTATTTATTAAGCACAAAGTTATTCAGTTTTCATATTTCTTTTGCCAGATAGAGCCCTTAAAATGTTCATTTAGAAGTTATCTATTTTGAAGGATAGTTAACCAGTGGTTATTGTACACTGAACAAAAGCATTTTATTTTAATATTGTATAATGCACCTTGCAACAATTGTTCCTTAAAGTCACCATGCCCACATGTAGTTAATAATAGGTTTGGCAGATGGCCAATATCATCTCTGTTCATTCTTGAAAATATCTGTAAGAAACCACTGCATCTGATTTAAGGGGACCTTATTTTCCACATAAGATACTTGGTTTGCAAATCTACTTCCAGTAAGAGACTGACAGCTACATAAATGAATAAGGGGTTGCAGTGTTAACAATAAGGTATGGTGTGGACTGTGGGAAATTGAGTAATGCATGCCTCTTCTAAAAGTGAAACCATTAATGGGCTTTAGCAGATAGTTATTAGAGCTCCTGGATATTCGTGAAAAATCTTAAATCTTAATATTTTTAATGTTAAATCTCAAAGCTTTGAAATGTTGGCAATTAACTAAAATTATTTTATAATCTCTGCAAGCCAAACAAAAGATAATTATAGATTATATTCAACTCAAGTGCTGTCAGGGTCCTACTTATGTAAGAAAATTTCTATATAGATTAGGTCTTAGTTCACAATTTCAGATTTTTTTTTTAAATTTATGTCCTCACCAGTAGCTTAATAGTTCCCTTAGATAAAGCAACAGATTTATTTGAAGGAGCCAAAATTTTCAAAACTAAAGGAATTTCAGCAATAACATAATTCATGTATCAAGTAAGGGAGCAACATCATATATAAAAATTGTCAGATAAATTGAGAGAGTTCTTTAAGGTCATAAGTTAGGTGAAAACAGACGTGGAAGGACTTGATATCTTATCTTTTAGGTCAGAGTTCTTTCCATTATCTCACGGAATCACTTATTTCTTGGCAACATACACATGGAGATATTATAACAAAAATGTAAGATTAGAACAAGAAGCTAAGTATGAGTTCTTAGTCACATCTACCATTTCAAATTTGTTGTTGGTAGAATCTCAGCGTAGGGGAGAATTATGAATTTAAGAACAATAATAAAGAATATTTCTAATGAAAGTCGTTCATTTTCTTAATCATCTTGGCTGTGTAGGGATCCAATGCAGTAAACACATGAAAGGACACATAATCTGCTATAGAAATGTAAAGGATTGTTATAATAATAATAATAATAATAATAATAATAATAATAATAATAATAATAATACAAATATACCACTAAAACTACTCAAACCAACACTACTGTAATGCAAAGATGTGGAAAATTAAAATTCATGACATAAATGGGAGGAAGTCCTCAATAATCTACAAATAAGAAATCTTTCCAAAATTATTGAATACTAATGAGCTCTTTGTTTTCCTTTTATTTAATTACTCTCGAGGCTTTTTATTCCATATAGTTTTGGGGTTTGTCTGGGGGGGGTGCAGGAAGGGGTTGTTTTCTGTTGCTTCCTTCCTTCACTGGTTTCCATTAAATTTATTTCAGTTAGCAATTTTTCCATTTCGGTGTAACACATATCTGTTTTAAATCCTACTAATAAGAACAGAGAACACTAGCTTTCTGTCTCAAATTAAATCAACTTTTAATTTTGTTTAATGGATAATTCTAACATGTCTCCATGAAATGCATTTAGCAAAAAGATTTAAAGTGATGAGTTGTTGGTTGTCTTGTATTTTTTGAGTCAATGTGTCATTAGAGGCAATCATCTTGCAATATGCCTTCAAGAGTTGAGTTTTATGCATTCTTATTTCCATCCGGATTAACAGAGCACTGGAGACTTAATCCAAATACAAGATCCTAATATAGGAAAGAAAGCAAGCTCTTTAGGTGTGAAGACACTGAAAGATTTTTGGTTTTTCATTAGTGAAATACGTAAGCATTTGATGATATTTTTTAAAAAGCACAGGACATCTAGTGTGCATTGAGTATAAAGAAAGAATGTCTCTTTGAAAAAAGACACTTGTTTTCAATTTCAATGTTATGAAGAAAATTTAGGACATCAAAAGTACAAAAGTCTGGAGCGCCTGGGTGGCTTAGTCAGTTGAGTGTCGGACTCTTGATTTCCACTCCAGTTGTGATCTCAGGGTCACTGGGTGTGAGCCCCAAGAGTCCCATGAGCCCCCTGTCTGGCTCTGCGCTCAGCGGGGAGTCTGCTTCTCTCCTCCTCCCTCTCCCTCTGCCACTTGCACTGCACACTAGCACTCTTTCTCTCTCTTTCTCTAAAATAGATAGATAAATAAATAAATAAATAAATAAATAAATAAATAAAAAAAAAAAAAAAAAAAAGTAGAAAGGTCTTCCTACTGGGCTTTATTTCATTTCAATCCAAGAAGACCACTTTGTTCACTTTACTTACAGATGTCTGAGGAAAGAATATTTAGAATTTGTTTGCAAACACTTCCCTTGAGTATTATTTTCTCAAGCTGGCCTTATAAAAATACACAGATTTTTTTCCTTCTTCTATTTCAAAGCAGGTGATGTTCAGAAGAAAGTTCTTTAGCATTTCTTAACAGTCTTGCTCTAATTTTGTCTTTCACAATTCAAACACAATTAATAGGCCTAAATTCCATTATTAAAATATTTATCCTCAGTTCTGAAGGATGGAGATGTTTCACGAGATTTTTTTAAATAATTATATTGGGTATTTAGTGCAGTTAGTTTTACGTAAATGTGGCTTTAATTAGTGTAATTATATAAATCATAGCAGAGCATATTAGAGCTACTTGGATTAACAAGCTAATTGTAATTTATTACTTCTCAAGATTTATTTCCTGGCAATCAAGCCAAACAATACACCTTACAATGAACATTCAACAGTTCTTTGTTCAATATAGTTCAGTTGTTCTTTTTTTTTTAAATGTTCTCGACTCTATGGCAATGGACTTTCCCCTTTTGCTTTGAATAAAAAGATTAATGATAATTATTTTTAAGTGAAAGGTAGTGGGTCTCACTACACTTAGCACTTAATAAGACAGTATATTCCTGAGTCACCAATTAAAAATGATTAGTATATCATCATGCAAAACGAGAATAAATTTACCAGGTTGCATGAAATGGCCATTAACTATATAAGTGATGTATTCTACCAAAAATCCCAGGAGGAGGGTAATTACTAAACCAAATAGAATTTGAAGCCAATATTTAATTATTCATGATAATCGGTCCTGTACAGAACTTTCTGACTCAATGGCATATGAAAGCCTTTCATAAAAAAAGAAAACATACCTATTACAGTATTTTTTTGAGATAGTCAAATAAAAAATAACAATATCCAGGAGGGAATTAAAAAATTTGCATACACCCAACAAAGCTTGATATCTGCCCTTGCCCTTGTACAAGTTTTGATGGCATTTCTATCTTATTTCTCATAACATATATTGGTCTTTATGACCAGAGAAATATACCTGGGTTTTGATCCAAATACTATTTTAGCAAAAGATAAAGAACAGAGTTGAATTATTCCCCAGTTGACTCTTTCTTCATCTTTTTATTAATTTTTTGGTTTATATCATACTTGTAATACCAACGTTAAAAATGGCAACAGTCTGCTGCTCAAAGTCCTGTGAAAAGCTGACATCAGCACCTCCGTCTAGTGATCATAGGAACATTACCACATCTACCTGGATTAACCAATATATAATAGCTAAGAGCCATTTCCCATTTACACAGAAACTACTTAAAAACAAAAAAATTATCAAGCAAAGAAATAGCTAGAGTCATTAGAATCCCGTGTTGTTAAGTCTCTTGTGTAAACTGATCTGCAAAGATTTACCCTCTTTATTCCTTTTTTATACACCAGGAGATGGCTTTCGTCCATTCCCATCTATAACTCTACTGTGATGTCAAGAATGTCAATAATACTGTTGACAGACAAGAGCAGATTAGCTATAGCCACCAGAGGCTGAGGACATTTGGTCACTAATATATTCCTTTTGTTACAAATGTCTTTGTTGTAGGTAATTCATCCCCTCCTTTTGAGGTTAAAGACAAATAAAGGTTTTCCTGATTAGAGCATGGCCTTCTACACGGCATCCAGAAATCCAAGTTATCTTCCACATTATGACTCTGCCTTCATTTAAGGCCCCAGTATGCTCTGCTTTCAGCCAATGAATAGAACCAAGATTCTCAAATCAGTGTTTGTCAGAATCACCCAGAGGATATGTTAAATAAAAGATTATTCAGTCCACCTTGAAGAATTTCTGATTCAACAGACTGGGGTGAAGGATTTGCATTTTTAACAATGTCCCTGGTATGCTGCCCTTCATCTGGGTACCCCACTTTGAAAATCACTTAAGTGGAGAATAAACACAGTGGTCACACTTGAAAGGATTTTATGCAACAGGACTGGAAACAGCACGTAACATTTCTACTCATCCCATTAAATATTGCTCTAGCAAAAGGTCTCATCTATCTGAAAGGGAAGCTGGGAAATGTGGTTTAATTTTATGTCTAGTGAGAAGAAATGGATTTTTATAAGTACTGAGCTATTTCTGCCACAGGTGACAATTGGTTCATATTGTTATTTTTGCTTTCCACAGGCAATAATGAAACTATTATCTATCTATCTATCTATCTATCTATCTATCTATCTATCTATCTATCTACATATTTGGATTTAATTCTTTTTTATCCAGTCTATAACCAAAAAGGAGTCATAAAGGAAAAAGTAGTATAACTTAAGAGAAAATTTTTAAACAAAAAACCCCAAACTATCTTCATTACCTTTGAAATGTATTCTCAATTTCTAATAAAACGTATCAAATTCCAAAAATTTGAAGGAGTGTCATACTAAAGATACCTTAGAAAAATGCAAAACAAAGTGTGTTCAAGGTTGTCCATAAAGCATGATTTACAGATGTAAAGGTCTGAAAAAAAAGCAAAGCCTATCAGTCAGGGGACTGGTTGTATAAATTATGGTAAAGAAAGAAATGTAGGTAAAAAATTCCTTCTGAAAATCTCTATTGGGCTAACTCTTTTGTATAACTCCTAGAAGCTTTGAATTAAAGATTCTCTAGAAAAGGTGAGGAGCCAATGGAAGTAACTGCCCAGTCACATGATAGCATAATGATGAGACATGCACTTTAGCTCCTTGTACTCCTCTGAGCAGATTCGTAAATGGTGTTTAACTACTTTCCACGGTACATGTGAGCTGGTGATGTTGATTTACAGTCGCTAAAACTGAAGTGTGTAACGAGAATGCCAAGTATTTCACAATATGTAATCTTTTAAGGACATCAGATGTTTAGATCAGCTCAACTATTACATTCTCCTCTTGAGAGCCACAGAATATTAGGATTTTTCTGAACTAAAATTTGCAAAAAGATTTGCTCATATGATTATCTTTGCCTATTTGCATGGTGGACTGTCCTCCGGCATTACTACTTTTCTGTTAAGTTCTTGTATTTCTACTAATTTTGGTCTATGTGAGTCAAAGACATACCATTCACACTGGAAAGGTCTCTGGCAATTCTTTCTCTCTTGTGACTTTTACCCCTTATTATTACGAAATATTAATCACAATCATCTTTATGTTTTGCCTTGACTACATTTTGCCTAGGATAACTACTGTAATCATTGTCTGATTTCATTTTGTTCATGTTTGCCTTATGTAATATTGCATGATTTTTTTTCCATTTATAGTTTATGTGTTCTTCCTAAATAGCATTTTGTTTAGTTTTGTTTTGTAATTGGAACTAAGAGGCTTTAGTTTAATTGGAAAAGCTTCTTACATTGGCATTTTTATTATAATCAGTATGATTGTGTAGGCTTAGGTCCATCACCTTGTTCTGTAATAGGCAGTGTGAATATGAACCACCTAGATTCAAATCCTATCTACAACACCTACTAGTGTGTGATCTTGAACTAGTAAGTAAAACTGTACATCTCAGTACCACTTGTAAAAAAGAAAATAGTAACAACATTAGAATTCTGCATTTCCATCTGATGAGCTCTTTGACTACATTCTGCAGGCTTTTAACAAATGGTTCTCTCATAATTCAGTCTTAAATACTTATTTTTTCAGTAATCAGAGTTATCGAGAATTTTTTAAGTAATCAATTATATGAATTAATTCTATTTTTTGAGGTTGGTTTCTAATTTTATTATGTTATAGTTGATGGATGTCACTTTTGTAAAGGACCTTATTCATTTGTGAGAATTTCATATATTTTTAATACTTACACTTTGTCACTTCCATTTTTTTTTTTTTTGAGAGAGAGAGAGAGCATGCATGTGTGTGTGCAGGCATGCAAGCAGGGGAGGGCAGGGGCAGAAGGAGAGGGAGAGAGAGAAGCTTAAGCAGGCTCTATGCTCAGTGCAGAGCCTGACACGGGGATCGATCTCATGATTGTGAGATCACGACCTGAGCTGAAATCCAGAGCCGGATGCTTAACCGACCGAGCCACCCAGGCACCCCTGTGAGTTCCTTTTGATAAAAATTTTTAAAGTTTAATGATTATAAATCATCAGCGTTATATGTTTAGATAGGAAATGTCAAGCTACAAAGTAGGAGAATATATTATCAAATCTAGTAACTTATGACATCAAGTATAGTCAGAATAATTCTTATTGCAGCGCCTCACCAGCAAGTGAAAAATTGCACACGATAGTGTTTTGATGACTTAGAGTAACTCCAGACCTTCTAGAAGCATAAATCTGTCCTTCTAAGCCAAGGGAGGATAAGAATATCCCTGTACTTGTCTAACCTAGTTTCTAACTTAACATCTAGTTACATCCAGTTTAGCAGAGATCACCTCACACTGGTCAAGAGCACTTGATGATGTGCCCTTGTACAGAATGTATACTGCAAGATACAACACAATAAACTCAGGAAAGAACCAGGCTAGTACAGTCAAGTGTGGGTACATTCCCTAAATCCCTGGGTATCTCTAGAATCCCTGCTAACCTTTGACCAGAAAAAGTGTTTATCCTAAACGTGTTCACCGTGAGTGAAATGCAGAGTTGTGCAGGAAGCATACTAAAAGAAGGCTTTTTCTTTATAAATAATGTTTTAATTCTTTACAGGAAAAAATAGTAATTTATTATTGTTTTAATTGTATTTGTATCATGTAAAATTAATATTATGTAAAATTCATAACATAAAGGTTAAATCTCTACTCTTTAGCAGCTCTAATAATTTTCTAATAATTTTTATTTAAGAATTACATCATTTTATTCTCCTCAAAAACAGTTTCTATAGAATTCTGTGTATCCTTATAAGACTGATGAATATAATGAAGTAATTAAGAGTTTGATTCCTGGAAATGGACTACCTCCATCTGAATCAAGGCTTCTCTATGTAATAGCTGTGTGATTTTAAGCAAAAATTAATCTGTAAAATAGCAGTCATAATAGTACCTGCATCATTAGGTAATTTTGTATATCAAGTAATATTTTCTACATTAAGTCCTAAGCACATACTCTGGCACAAAAGAAGCACTCAGTGAAGGTTAGGGATTATGACATAATAGATACGGGAGGAGTAATCAGGCAAACATTAAAAAAATATATTGTGATTATTCATGTCCAGCAACAGCAAACTTATCTTTGTGTCTAGTCCTATTTGAAACATTAAGAAACTTTTCATTCATGTGTCAGAATTATGTTTCTGTTTTAAGTTGCTAATAGTATTTGTAAAGATTATAAGTGGCCAAGACTTCACTTCATTAGGCACCTGAAGAAAAACTGATGGTCTCTTAGCAACTAGGCTGATGAGATCTCTAAGAAGCAGCATTTAATCTGTTCTGTTCTCAAATCTCCTTTCTCATTACTGAAACAATACAGATATAATTAAAGCCTTTGCCTGGGATTCAAAATGATATAAAAAACTAGAATGACTGCAAATTGTCCTTTGATAGGGTGACCTGCTCTTAGTGAGCACATTGTCTATACATCTGGGCAGAGGCATGATGATATGATTTTTCCCCATAGCCTGGTATATTAAAACTGTAAATTTATAGAATATGTTTTTGTGCTTAGTTCCAGAGCACTGAAAAAAGGAAAATGACTGAAGTTTTCTTGGAGGAGGCTTAGGTATGTGAAGCAAAACTTTCTTAGAATACTTGATCCTTAAAAAAAAAAAAAAAAAAAGATTGGGAGAATCAGAATAGAGGAGTGCAATTTTCTGGGACTAGAAAATTACATATTAAATAAATCAATAAAATTGAATTGAAGTGCTCCTTTTTAATTCAGTATGAAAACTTATTATGAGAAAGAAAAGCTAATATTCCAAAAACAATAACGGCTCAGTTTTGCAATAAAAAGTCATGTTCAACCATCTCATTCTCTGTATTTTTAAAAAAATAGTTGATGAGGGAATGAAAATTAGGATGCTTTTTGTTCTTTTCATTTCAAAATTCTAAGCAGGCATTAATCAAATAAACCTATATTTATTTTACTTCCAGTATCCATTAAAATATGTGAGGAGCCTGAGCTTACAATGGGACCTAAGGGAAGCAGTTACTACAGCAGGTTTTTGAATAAGTGCCAGCTGAGCACTCTGCCTTTTCCGAGTGCAACTACTCTTTGAATTAAATTATTTCCACCATAATTTAGCAGCATGAGCATTTAGAAAAAATGTTCCCTAAAATAACTGTTATTATGTACATCTATAGAAATGGTGAGTCAAGATATGAAGACAAGGTTTTACTGAGGTTTGATGTTTGAAGTATTAAGATTTAGAAGAGTCATAGAGGGAATAACAATTAAACTCAACGAGTACAGAAAGTCCGTGTGTGTTTGTGTGTGTGTGTGGCTGATTTTCCCATAGGTAATGCCAAACAATGTGGAGCCTATGGAATTCCATTAATTTTTGGAAAATTTTTGACAACAATATCTTAAAACTTGGAAAAAGTATCAGTGAGATTCGTATTGCTTTCTTCCTTAAGTTTCAGTCCATACTAGAAAATTCAACCAGTTTTTCTACTTGTATCCTTTTTTTCTTTAAATATTTGTTGAGAATATATTTTAGTTTCCTGCTTCTCGGTAAAATGTTGTCACAGAAATATTACCACTTAGATAGGATACTAGATATCTTAGTTTAGATAGTCTTCATGACTATCTTTCTGATGTCTACAATTTTAAAAATTTAGATCTAAGATAACCAAATGTTTTATGAAGTTCATGGAGCTGTGACAAGGTCTATTAATAGTTTACAGATATTTTTAAGCGTCACTACATTTTGGGAAATTGATGACAGGAAGTCTTTGAAGTATCCAAATACTCTGATCTGCATCATTGGTCACCTTGGTTTTCAACAAACAGATCAGACACAATGAATTTAATTGGAAAAAAATTGTACAAAACTCAAGATTTTTTAACTAATAAGTACACGTGCGGGTATAAATGGATAGGCTGGTATGAATATGATTTTAGTGTATTATCTATTTTCCCCTTCAAGTTATTTTTCTGGATTTCCTTATTCCTTTGCATGGAATTAACACTCTTTAGTCCTCAACTAAAGCCTTGGGTCAAGACTTGCCAGATCTTAAATAATCTTCAGTAGTACCTTTCATTTCATCGAACTCCTACATTTACCCACCTAGATTAAGCCTTTCCTTTATATCAGTAGTTCTCAAACTATGGTGTCCTTAGAATCCCTGGAGAGCTTGTTAAAACACTGGTTGCTAGACTCTATCCTCAGTGTCTGATTCAGTAGGTCTGAAGTAGGGATGGAGGATTTACATTTCCAGTAAATTCCCAGATGATGATGATGATGATGCTTGTTCAAGAGTCAGATTTTGAGGGGCGCCTGGGTGGCTCAGTCGTTAAGCGTCTGCCTTCGGCTCAGGGTGTGATCCTGGCGTTCTGGGATCGAGCCCCATGTCAGGCTTCTCCGCTAGGAGCCTGCTTCTTCCTCTCTCCTACTCCCCTCCTTGTGTTCCCTCTCTCGCTGGCTGTCTCTCTAAGAAAGAGTCAGATTTTGAGAATCATTGCTTTTATAAACATAGCCATTATTATAGTTTGGCCTTTGTCATCTTGCAATGATTACCTTTTTTCCTTGACTCCCATGATTACTCCCACCCCCAAGTGACTTGCTCTGCAGAATTGAGCTGCATGGAATTTTTTTTCCCCAGCCACCACTTCATAATACTGTACATACTATTCCCATCCTCAATTAGTTATCTTTAGTGATTCCTTAATTTTCAATTATTCAGAAAATATTTCCTGAATGTCTAGTATGTACTAGCTATTGATCTAGACAGTGAAAATATGATGGTAAACAAAAGAGACAAAATTCTGTTTTTATTGAGCTTACATGTTAATTGAGAGGTAAAAAATAAACCATATTAAAGAACTTCAACATATAGAGTGTTAGTGATGGGGCTAATGAGAGCATGAGAGAAATGTTGGAAAGGGTTTGAACTCTTAGATAAAATGACCAGGGAAGGAGACACTGATACCTGAGTAAAAGCTGGGGAAAAAAAAAAAAAGAATTAGTATTTTCACTTTCTTTGGGTAAATCCAGCAATCGCACTACTAGGTATTTACCCAAAGAATACAAAAATACTAATTCAAAAGGATACATGCACCCTAATGTTTATAGTAGCATTACCTACAATAGCCAAATTATGGAAACAGCCCAAGTGTCCATCAACGAATGAATGAATAAAAATTATGTGGTATATTTATATATATATGTTACTCAGCCATAAAAAAGAATAAAATCTTCCCATTTGCAGCAATATGGATGGAGCTAGAGTATTATGCTAAGTGAAATAAATCAGTCAGAGAAAGACAAATGCCATATGATTTAACTCATATGCTCATATGTGGAATTTAAGAAACAAAATAAATGAGAAAAGGAAAAAAAAAGAGACAGGGAAACAAACCAGGAAACAGACTCTTAACTATAGAGAACAAACTGACAGCTGCCAGAGGGGAGGTGGGTGGGGGATGGGTGAAATAGGTGATGGGGATTAAGGAGTGCACTTGTGGTGAGCACCGGGTATTATGTGGAACTGTTGAATCGCTGTATTGTACACCTGAAACTAATGTCATGCTGTATGTAAACTAACTGAAATTTAAATAAAACCTTAAAAAAAACTGGAAAAAAAGAGAAAATTAACAATACTGAAGGATAAGCAAGTGAAAAGGCCCTGAGGCAGAAGCATGTTTAATGTTCCTAGAAGAGCAAGGAGGCCAGTATACAGAAAATGAAGAGAAAGTTTTTATAAAACAACTCCCAAGTCTGGCATTTAACTTTATCCAGTCTTATCACTCTATATCAATACTGCTAATTAACACTTTGCTCATGCCCAAAGACTCCATAAGCACTCTCATCAAGATTTTATTATTGTCCTTCTCCTTGCCTATTATATACTTTTCTCTTTCCCTAAGCAATCTGTACACTGTCAAGTGAAATACTATGGCTGATGAAAACTATGCCATTTTCTTTATAATAAATTCACTTTTCTCTGAATGTCTTACAGCACCATTTCTTTCTATCTCTCTTCCTTCCTCCCTCCCTTTCTTTTCTTTTCTTTTTTTCTCTTTCTTTCTTTCTCTCTCACACATACACACAAACATCTTTATATAAGCATAATGTATTTATAATTTTCTCTCACCAGATCTAAAATTATAGGCTGAGAAATGGGGAGCTATCTTAATAGCATTCTGTATCCTATAGCAACCAGAGCACCTTACAATAAGTCAATTTTTTAAATGGATTTAGTTGTATTTGTCTGTAGGATTGAAAGCTCAAGTAAAGTGAGTGATACAGTCTTTCGTTTGACAAACACATATTGAATTCTTACTAAATATTACCACTGAGGATAGAGAGGAGGGCCCAGTCCCCAGTGACAAAAAGATGATAGTCTTGTATAGAAGACCAACTCACAGATGTGCAAGTATACTACAGTCTAGTGGGTGCCTAGTTAGAGAAAGACACAGGGGTGTATTCTGGGTCCACCTAGAAGCAGATGCTAAGATAGGATCAAGTGTGCAGATTTTCTTAGGGGAAATGCCTGTGAAAGAATAGAGGGAGGAAGTGGAGAAGTTTGCGAAGCAGTCAGTCATGATAGAAGTCTTACCGAGTGGAGAGATAGAATGCAGAGTGGGTGAAGTTTCCAGGACTGCTGTGTCATCTGAGGAAGGTCCAGCAAACCAGAGGAGTCACTAAAGCAAGCAAGAATCTGAAGAGTACGATGTCTCCCAGGATGGGTTTGCCTGAGTCTTACCACACTCAGACATTGACTAGACATGACCGATGAGGGTTGTCACCTTGGCATGCAGCCATGGATTTCAGAGCACAGCAGCTGGCTTCTTGGTCAAGGATGGTCTTTGTAGTGGGAGACTGCCAGACACAGCCACAGGGCTGCTATTTGGTGGGAGCACACTGGATTCAGAATTTAACTGAATTGAGAGCACTTTTCAGAGTAATCTATACTTGAGTCCAGCCATAAATCTGTATCAAGAGTTAGTTCCCTGAAGAGAAGAGGGAAGAATAAACCAGGAGGGCACTGAGGCATGAGGTGCTCCTTGGGTTCAGAAAACCACATAGAGGAGGTGGCTTGAGCATAGAGTACAAAGGGCACGTGGTGAGGAGGGAAATGAGAATGGCAATGTGGCACTGGGCAGAGCATCATGAGTCACACAAAAAGCAGATGGGTTTTGTCTTGAAGGAGAATTGTCAGAGAGGGGCTTTAACCAGGCCGAGTGTAAGACTGCCTGCCTACTGTAATGTTATTAAAGAGCAAAGAGTAGGGGCCCCTGGGTGGCTCAGTAGGTTAAGCATCTGCCTTTGGCTCAGGTCATGATCCCATCAGGCTCCCTGCTCAGCAGGGGGTCTGTTTCTCCCTCTCCTTCTGCCTCTCCCCCCCCCCAACTTGTGCTCTCTCAAATAAATAAATAAAATCATTGAAAAAAAAAAAGAGCGAAGAGTAATCCTGCTCTCATTTCAGCAACAGCCAGGTTTTCAATTTACATTAAACAATAGGTTTGAAAAAGGTAAATTGATTTTTTAATACTTTTCTTTTTAGTTTTTGATGGATTTAAAGTTATTTTGGGGGCGCCTGGGTGGCGCAGTCGTTAAGCGTCTGCCTTCGGCTCAGGGTGTGATCCCGGAGTTCTGGGATTGAGCCCCACATCAGGCTCCTCCGCTGGAAGCCTGCTTCTTCCTCTCCCACTTCCCCTGCTTGTGTTCCCTCTCTCGCTGGCTGTCTCTCTCTGTTAAATAAATAAATAAAATCTTTAAAAAAAAATAAAGTTATTTTGAAAGAATTAATATCCAATCCCTGGAAAAAACTAGACTTTAAAATTCAAGGCTCCTAAAAGAAGGCATTTAGAAATAGGGGGTTGGGATTCTTTTGTATTACACGCTGTTTTGTTAAAATGTTATAAAAATAAAAATTTTATAAATTTTATAAAATTTTCTGAAGTGTTTTGGGGAGGTATAAGGAAACTGATGTGCTTGGGCAAGGGCTTAATCTAGCAGAGATACTGAGCAGGAGTATTTGTGCACCTGTTTGGCATCCTCTGCCACTTCTCAGAGAACTTCCAACACTTTGAGTCTTGCTATTACAGAAATATCAAAGTTTGATATTTACCATCAATAAACACAATAGGATATATTTGATCCTGCTACGGTTCCCTGAAGTTTTCTATAATTCTGGCAACTACCATTAGATAGTACTATAAATGGTTCTGGGAATGGTACTCAAGAATTATTTACCGCGTGTTATTAATTAAGACACAAGAGATTATTCACACAATCCAAAATCTTAATTTGTTCTTTCTAATAAAATGTTTTATTAAAATAAATATGTCCCATGATTCTCATCACTAGCTGTGGATTCATAAACTCAGTAATTGGCCAGACAGGTTAATGAAAAAGATACAGCAATATTTTGAATAAACCAAAGGCAAAATTATTTCTACTCACAACATACATACATACAAACATTGATAAAATTAGCCACACAAAAAATAGTTTTATACTGCATTTGAGTGATTGCAGAGCAATGATTCTGAACTGAGGGAGAGGTGAGATTTTATACCTATCTCTGGAGACATCTGGCAATATCTGGAGCCATATTAGGTTGTTACCTTAAAGGGGGTCACTGCTTACACCTGGTTGGTAGAGGCAAGATGCTGCTAATGCTGCTACAATGGACAGGATAGCTCTCATCTCCCAGGAAAGAAGGATCGAACCTGAAATGTCAGTGACTTCCAGCTCGGGAAGTTCTGTGGTGGAGTGTCCAATCAATAAGTCCTTACTGCATGTCATCAAGTCCTGACCTGAGAAACAAACATAACCAGTGTAGGATGGTACACAGAAGATTCAGACAAGCACAATCCCTGAATGAGAGATCTGCCTTCATTCCACACGATACACACATTTTATTTATTTATTTTTATTTTTTTTACCTGACATAGGCTCTATGACTAAGAAAACATTTGCCTAGTTTTTAGCTTTAGTGACAGAGGATTAAGGGCACTGTAGAAGAAAGTTCACTTGTATTTCTGGGGAGAATGTGGCTGTATAGGGCATTCTATCATCCCAAATGGACAACAGTTTAGGCCTCCACTGTGTGTCCTAGACACTTAGTGACAGTCCTCATTATACGTGAAACAATTAAGTGACCCTGTTTTATTAAATACTTACTACAATCCATACACACACACACACACAGAAGTGTCTATGATATATAATATACATGCATTATATATAATTATAAATAATATGTACATAAATTATATATAATTTATATATATATAATTTATATATTTAATATATTAATATACATATAAAGTTGTATGTGTACAAATGAAATGTATATAATATATATAATGTATTTATATATATAACCTATTTTACTAATGAATAAACTGAGGAAGAGTGGTTTATTCGTGTGCGCAAGTGAGAAGGTCGGTTTATGAGCTGTATATCCTTGAAGCATTATCATTTGAGCTGGCTTTTCCCCCTTCTGACTGTGGTTGCAGTTTTCTGTTTTTTAATTTTGAAGCCATTTTCTTGATATATCTTTATTTCAGTGAACCCATGCCACCTTCAAATAAGATCCTGAATTATCTTCTAGTCACCAAATCTAATTACCTTTCCTCAATTTTCATCTTTCTGAGGTTCCTGATTCATTTGTTACTACTGAGACTCTCCCCAGTGACATGACAGCTGTCTGGTTCTATTAGTCTTTCCACCTGACCCATCAGCCTTTATTGCTTCCTTATTTTCTGTTATGACTATTTTTACACTCCTCCAAATTTGGCTATCTTCTATGATTTTGTTCTTTTTTTTTTTTTTAAAGATTTTATTTATTTATTCGACAGAGATAGAGACAGCCAGCGAGAGAGGGAGCACAAGCAGGGGGAGTGGGAGAGGAAGAAGCAGGCTCCCAGCGGAGGAGCCTGATGTGGGGCTCGATCCCACAATGCCGGGATCACGCCCTGAGCCGAAGGCAGACGCTTAACCGCTGTGCCACCCAGGCGCCCCCCTGCTGTGACATCTTAACTTCATTTCTCACTTAAATGCAGATAACAAAGAAGTCAATTTTTATATAGCAGATATGACAATATACAAGTGTTTGCTGAATAAAACTTATACAAGTGGTTTCTGAATAAAAGGTAAATACTATTATAAGTAACAAAAAGAACTAAGGAATAAAAACTAGAGAAGATTTAACCTTTATGAGTGGACTAAAGCATATTTATTAAAGGAATCTGTGATGGTGAATTTTATGTGTCAACTTGTCTAGGCTACAGTGCCCAGATATTTGCTCAAAGACCAATCTAGATATCTCTCTGAAGATTTTTTTTAAAAACAAAATTAACATTTAAATCAGAAGACTTTGGGCAAAGTAGATTGTCCTCCATGGTATGGACGGGCCTCATCCTATCAGTTGAAAGTCTTAAGAGAAAACAGATTGAGGTTTCCTGAGGGAGAGGAAATTCTGACTCCAGCCTGCCTTCAGACTCAAGCTGTGACATCAACTCTTCCTTGGGTCTCTAGCTGCCAGCTTGCCCTGCAGATTCTGCACTTGGCAGCCCCCACAAAACTCTCTCTTTTTCTGTACACACACACACACACACACACACACACACACACACACCTTATTGGTTCTGTTTCTCTGGAGAACCCTAACAGATATAGAATGGTTGCAAAAGTTAGTAACAACCCCAAGATTATCTTCCAGGCCATTGAAGAAGTTTCAAGTAGTGTTAGGTGTTCAGCAATGTCAAATGCTACAGAGAGCTCTGTATTTGCAACAGAAAAGAGACCAGTGAGTAATGACTTTTCATCAATGGTAACTTAATCAAGAGGAGTTCCAGGGGCATGCTGGGACAAAGCTGTAAAGAGTTAAAAGAGTAGGGGAACATGAGGACTGGAAGCATTAGATAGCCCTTTCAAGACATTTTATGATGTTGGAGATTACTGTCTGTATCTCCACTTTCCATTCTCACTGCCAGTCCCTGGGTTAAAGCCCTTACCTGTTGGTAGTCTATCATCCCACAACAGTTTTGTTTTAAATAACAGCTTTATCAATATTTACTTCACATACCATCAAATTCCTTTTGTTCACGTGCACAAGTTAATGGACTCACAGACCTGTGCAACCACCCCTAATTCATCACACTTCTGCTGAATCTCACTGTCCTATCTATCTGCTCATTGCCTCCCTTTTTATCTTCTTGAAGTACAGAATAATCAGGTCTCCGCTTATCCAAAAACCTGTCACAGTCTCTGTTTACTCAATTACCCATTATTTTGGTCTGGCTTCAAGGCCTCCAGACTTTGGCCCCTTTCACATACTCTCCAGAAAGCTACAGGAATTTTTTTTTTTTTTTTTAATTTCTGAGCAGCCGCTTTGGCACATGCTGTCCCCTAATCTGGAACTCTCTACTCCCAATAATCCAGCATCATATATAATTTCTAGTCATCGTTCAAACTTATCTCATATGTCATGAACCTCAAAGTATCTCCCCTTTACTTCATAACTGATTATGTAAAGGTCAGTTTGGCTGTGCATAACGGAAATCATGGAAAACGGTGTTTTACGAAGATAGGGGGTTACACTTTTTCATAAAAAGTCCAGATTTGGACAGTCTCTAGGGTGGGAATGGTAACTTTCGGTGATGGGAGACCCAGGCCGTTTCTAGCTTCACGTTTCACTAAAATGAGGGTGTTACCCATGTCCCCATAGACAAAATTAGACTCACAGAAGATGCGTCCTAAGCAGCAAAATGGAGAAAAGAAGACAAAGTCACATTCTAGTGCTCTTAAAAAAAAAAATAACTGAAAGCTTCCAACTTTGACTTCCAACTCATTGATCATCATGTATTCAGGCAAGTGACACCACCTAGCTGAATGGATGCTGGGAAATGTAAGCTGCATTCTTGGAAGTCAGTGTTCTAAAAAGGGACTTTGGGGGGGCGCCTGGGTGGCTCAGTCATTAAACTTCTGCCTTCGGCTCAGGGCGTGATCCCAGGGTCCTGCTCAGCGGGAAATCTGCTTCTCCCTCTCGCACTCCGCCTGCTTGTGTTCCCTCTCTTGTATCTCTGTATCTCTGTCAAATAAATAAAATCTTAAAAAAATAAAAAATAAAAAGAGACTTTGGAAATTGGAGCAGGCAACTTGAAGTCTCTGTCACAACTGTAATCTAAGCTCTTTGAAACTTTTGGCCTAATATTGCAACTATTTGGGTAATAACTTTGGATAATAATCTCATTCCTATTTAGGTCATAAATTCTTAAAGAAGGCCAATATTTGACCTCTGTATTCACTGCGGTATTCAACATGTTTGTTTGTTTTCACATAAAAGTGTGTTGGTGTTTAGATGATAAATTGTAACTTACTCCCTTCTGAATTCAGAATCAATTATAATAGAGACATAGGAGTAATACAGAGATAACTGGTAAAGCTGGATTGGGGTATGAAAAAACAGATTAGATCTAAGGCCCTATTTGTTTTCCTATAACATATCTCACAAATTCATGTCAGGCAAAGAAATCACACAACTACAGCTTTATACAATTAGATCTTGCTCTATTGCTTCTTGCATCGAAGGTGGAAGTAAAGAGGTCTTAAGCTCTTTAACAGACACTAGTTCAAGAGATGGGTTCAGAGAATGAAAGAGAGTGAGAGTGAGCGCCATGAGTAATGAATTCTTAGCACTCCTTTTACGAATTCCACCAGCTAGACAAGTTACTGATCTTTCTATGGTATGGGGTACAGGCAAGACCCAGAAGTGTTCTGTCAATAGTTTTACGCCTGGGTAGCAGAATGAAACTCTACCAAAGCCATAAGAATAGGTAATTAGTGTTTCTCTCAACGAAGTGTGTAGTACACGCTTATTACAGACATCGTCCTGAGAATTTCAATACTTTCATGTCTAATGGCTTCATACACATCATGCAGTAATTATAATAGGAGCTCAGGGTCATATGGATTATCATCTCCCACTTCAGGCCTGATAATCATCTTTAAGTGATTTCTTAAAGAAATAAGGAAAGTGAAGAGTTAATGGCTTGTTTATATATTATAACTTATCGAGAACTTGTTAAAGCAAATCAAACATTGTTTGCATAGTAAACACATTTTTTTCTTCTGTATTTCATTGTTACTAATAGAGTCTTTGATCACAAATGACCAAGTCACAAAATGTTGAAATTTATGGAAGGTGTAGGAGACATGTCACACATTAGGTGATAGAATTAATCAGTTCTTTCTGAACACATTTTTAAACCCTCTAGTCCAGTTCTTATCTGACTATATTATTGTTTGCTCTTTAAAATTTTGTCTTGACTGCTGGACTGCAAGTTTCTTGAGTGAAGAAACTGGGTCTTAATTATTCTTGGAGTTCCCAGAACTTAGACCTTTTCCCAGCACAAGGCATATTTATTATAAGACTAATGAATACTCCATTTTTTGAGATGAAGAAAAAACATATCCCCAATGTGGGAAGCTGGTAGTTTCTATCTACTTGTCTATTTGTGGACAAGAATAATGAATATAGAAATAAGAAAATCATTTTGTGCCCAAATACATTTTGTTTTGAATTTATTTAGGCCTTAGAGCGTATAAGTGAGTGAGAGAAGGAATTTGAGAGCAAAATACAAATTCCTAAAGCGTCAAGAAATATGTTATAGTAAGTACTGCACTAAAATCATGGGGGCTAGTAGAGGTGGACACCTACACATATCCAAGAGAGTAGTACAACCATACATTTTAACACAGACTCTTGCATTTGACTAATTCCAAGAAATTCCATTACTCTAAGTCACTCTGAGCATGTAATGGATATTGTTGATTCAACATTTCGTTCTTGAGGTTTTTCTCTGAATCAGTTCTTGGTGTTGAGTATATCATGCTGAAAAAGGCAAGCTTTCATGGAGATTATGCTTAGTAATGGCAGTGAACATGCACACATACAGAAAGACCTGAGAGATACCAAACAAAAAACCAAACAAAAACCCTGTTACTTTACAACAAAGCTTTCTTCCCTGCAGAATCTATTTTTTATATGAGGGTTTATATGCAAACTTTAGAAAATTAATTCTCTCACAATTCATTAAATCCTACCAAACCTACATACACATTGTCTATGAAATAGATTATGGCTGTATTATAAACCATAAATCATCATATTCCTGCCCCTAATGAGATAGCACAAGAATAGATGGGATATTTATATGGATTTTTTTCCCTTGATTTCCTAGGTACATCATGAGTTGGAATTGTTCAAATCAGCCCTTACTTGATTAGTCTTTCTTAGTTCTTGGGTCAATTCTGAGCAGGACAAAAGGAAATTAGTAACCTCTGTTAAACCAGAGGATATGGCATAGAATTAGTTTTTCTTCAATGAAACCAACATCTTGGGTAACTTCTAGTTACCTATGGAGTTTCCCATTTAGCTTTCCACTTAACATCATATCCTCTCTCACTCTTCTTCTCTCTCCTTCCTTCCATCACCAACAGAGTGGACACATCTATGTGACTATTTTTTTTCTTCATTTTTAAAAATCTGATCCTTCAATGATATGCTAGAAACAGAACCCTGTCTTAAAATTCCTTAACCAGAAAAAAACTATCACCTCCAGCAACTGAGTCCTATTTCCCATTATCCAGTCCTATTTCCCATTATCCAGTCGTGTCCTTCTTAAAAAACCACCACTGACTTTTGAATATTAGCTCAAATCTGAAAACCAACTAATACTGGCTGATAAATACTTTTTTCATGTACCAAAACCTGTTTAGACCAGGTCTTAACTTTCATCCCTTTGGACACTGCTCACTGTCATAACAACCTACCCTTAGGCAAGCCAATGATAGCATGGCACATTTTCTTTTCAGATACTGCACAAACTCAAATAATTACACAAAGAAAGATAAAAATAGTCACACTGTTGCAAAATATGTTTACTGACACTGACTAGCAAAGAACAAGACTCAGTTGTTATTCATCCTTTTCAGACACACTGCTTGAGTTAAGCAAATTTCAACTAGTTCTGTAGCATTAGTCAGACCTCAAAGCTTAAAATTTTGCATTGTTTAATATTTTCCATTACTGTGAAGGTAAACATAGTCATTAATCCAAAATCTTGGCAACAGCAATGTTTTGTGTGTTACCACCAAGACTGTGGTAAATACATGAGTGCATAGGAAATTTTGATGTACAGTGTTTGGGAGAATGGATAAATAATGTTCTTGAAACATAGTTGAGTGGATGTTTATTCTGTAAATCACCATAACCATTTAAATAAGAGGCTTAGAATGATGTTAAAATAATTTTGAAATAGTCCAAAGTATCTTCAAATATAATTTAAATTTATTTTCCAGCAATCATAAGAATCAAATCATCTTCTCCAGTAAAACAGTATTTTCTCCACCAAAGAAAATGAAGTAATGTTATAGAGTCATTTTTTAAGAGGGACATATTTGAGAGTAAGCCAAATATCTAAGCCAATACTTGTTTTTAAAAGTAAAAGAAAAAGAAAGAAAGAAAGAAAGAAAGAAAGAAAGAAAGAAAGAAAGAAAGAAAGAGAGAGAGAGAGAGAAAAAGTTTGGGTGCTTTCTTATAAGCTTCAGTTTTATAAGACATGTACTCTAGAAGAAAAAGTAAAACCTAATAATATATAATTCCATTTACTGAATTTTCTATTATTGACATTTTTAAACATGTGTTTGGAGGAAATATATATATATATATATATATATATATATATATATATATATTTTGTGATGTTGAGTTATAAAATATATGTCATATCTATACTTCATTTCCTTTCTTGTTGCTGTGCAAAGATTTATTCAGGATGACCACTAAAGTGAGCCAATGGATGGTTGCCTAATAAACACAGAAAACAGAAACAATTTCAGGATAACTTTTTAATGTGTCAGGTTGTCTGGGTCCATAAACTGAAGAATGAGAAAGGGTCCCCAGTCCTAATTCCAAATAAAATGTCTAAAAAACTTTGAATCTCCCTAATGGAATCTTATACGGCTAATTTCCTTCTGATGAAACTGAATTGGCACATATATGACCAAACTTCTTCAGTAAGAGACGAAGCATTTTCCCCAGTCATGTCTTTCTCCATTTTTAATTTGTTTATAAATTTCAGAGATAGAAAAGAGAGCCAATTGTGTAGAATATGACGGAGAAATTGTGGCTTCAGCCTGAGTCATCTAAGTTTCCTGGCTTTTTGATATAATTTAGATTATATTTTCCATTGAGGAGGATAATGAATTTTGGGAACCCTTAAAAATATTCGTGTAGGGTAAGTTGTATTACATGGAAAAGATTTGAGAAAATAGAATTTGATATAATTATTATATAAGATTCATGTGGTTCTTTCAAAAACAATGTATATATGAAGTGGTCATCATAGTGTCATGCTTCCCAATCAACTAAAAATATACAAAATGCTGATGATTGAAGACAAAGAACAAAGAGAAAGGAATGATAAAGAACCACTTACCTCCTTTCCTCATTGATTGATAATCTGGATTTTCTGTCTTTTTAGTAAGAGCTCAGGTAGAAGGTGTGAGACTGTGAGACCACATGTAAATAATTTTTTCACTCTGACGTCCTTCTGGTCTTATTTATAAAATGAGGATTGTGTCTATGTTTCTAAGATCCCTTCCCATGTAACACTGAGTTACCATGGTATATCCCTGCAGTCTCCATAGGAAATATAATCCCTATGAAATTAGCAGAAGCAAGTAAGATTGATTTTTCAAACATGTGGAAGATTAACACTTTAAAGGAAAGATTAACTCCTGGCAAAATTTCGCCAGAATTAAAACACTCTAACAGGAGAAGGAACTGATATAAAGGAAGAATCTAATGGAGGATACCCTGATAAAGCTACTAGAACATATAGAATAGAAAGCATAGAAGGAGCTATTTATTGCAATATGAGTCTTGAATACATGGATGGAGAGTTTATCATATGTCAAGAAATGTGAAATACAGAACATCTGAGAATAAGACATAAACTGGCTTGTGTACCAAACATGAAAAATATAATTATCATTTTGAACCCAGTCCATTCCAGCACAACAGTCAAGTGCTGAGAACTGAGAATCAATACCTAAAGAATGTTCAGGGAAGAATATTAGATGTATGTTCTAAACATGGGCAACATTCACACAAAAAGAAAGGAAAAAGGCATTTTGACATATATAATATTTTTTTAAAAGACAGTATCTCCACAAAAGTCTATTTGAAGATGCTGTCCAGTCAAATAAATAATAAATCAAAATTAAACACACATGAATCATTAGGTCAAAGAATGAAATGACTAGGAGAGAGTTCTGAATCCAGGTAATCATATCATTAAATCCTAATAATTACAGTAACTGGCAGCAAAAGAAAATGGAAGTACTTTAATTTTAGAAATAAAAACCAATACATTAAAATATAATAGAGAAGCAAAAATATCATAAAGTGTGCAAAATATTGGAAGACTTGGCCAGACAGGGAAGGGTATAATAGTCCTTCATGTTTCCCGGCAGGGAATCAAAGGATATTGTTTAACTTCTATAGCTGATAACCAAAAATGAAAGTTTAGACAATATAATCTAAAGATATATAGATGTAATCACTCTTAGAAAAAACAATGAATAGACTATACTCCTTCTAAATTAGCAAAGATACAAACAAAAGAATAACAAAAATAACCAAAATAAAGGATATATGTATTATAAAAGAAAACAAAAAAAAAATGTTTATACTTAAATGCCGGAAGCAAAACAAAAAAATCTAAGGCAGTAAATGGAAATTTCACCAAACCAAGTGGGTACATCCTGAAAACTTCTAAAGGGAATAAAATAAGCTGTAAATTAATAATAATCAGATCAACCTTATATTTTTCATCAATAAAACTAGATGACAAAAAATAAAACACCTTCAAAATTTGGAGAAAAATAATTTTTAATCTAGAATTCTATATTCTTGTAGTAATTATATAATTACTGAAAAAAATTCACTCCCTCATAGTAATAGGATTATACATCTCTGTCAACTGACCTGTGATTTGCCTGTGCATACACTGTCATGGCACTGACGACAGATTTTGACCAGGTGACGTACTTTGGTAAGTGGGATGTGAATGGACATGGTATTTGCCAGATTTGAGTTGGAAGCTTTAAATGTTGTTGCATGATTTGGTTTGACATGACCCTGCATCCCTGCCTTCAACTGTGAGAATGTGCATCCTAGACGGGCTATTCTGTCAGCATGGGACTGGGGATGAGGAGAAATGGAGCCGTGCTGAGCTCCTGAGCCACGCTGAGCTATGCTGAGTCAAACAGAGTTGAAGCTGATCCACAGCCATCATGCAATGTGAGCCAGAAATAAACATGTGCTATTGTAAATCACTGAGATTTGGAGACTGTTTATTACCACAGCAAAGCTGAAAATACAGCCATAAAAAAGGCTTTTACCCCTTGAGGAGGGAATTTATTGTATTCTCAACATTCATTCCCACTTTATCTAAAGTTAACACAGAGATTTTCATTTGGGAACTACTCCTCCAAAATCCATTCAAATAATTTGGGTGATTCTATGCACAATTCCTAACTCCATGAGAGGGGTACGCCTGTCATGAAGCATTCAACATGCCCCTCCCATTTGGCCAACCTGATTGAATTGGAAATCTGTACTTGACCCCTTCCAGCCATGACAAGCATGTTTGGTAGCTTTATGTAGTGGTATGGTTACTAATGTAGAAAAATGCTTTCTCTGGACTTAAGCTTAGACAGATAGAAGTCCACATATTTCAAGAGCGTTTATGAGAAGATAGACTGTCTTAACATGAAAGTAAAATTAAGACATGGAGAGAGACTGAGCTGTGATGACATTAGTAAGAACTTGAATACATCTATTGTATTCCTAGGTGTTTACTAAACCAGTAAATCTCCTTTTATGATTTAGCCAGTACGTTAGATTATTTTTTACTCATAACCAAAATAACGTGTATTACTATAGCTCCTATTCACATCTTTTTTTTTAATTTGATGAATTACTCAAGTAAGTGAATCAAGAAAGAGAAGATCTTGAATTTGAGAAATAGCATAAAACTCAATGAAACAGTAGGGAAACAGATGTGCATTTTGTAAAGTAACTGGTCACAGAATGGGAAAAACAACTGCCTTCAAGAAAGTTCCAAGAAGGATTTCTTCAAAAATGTATCTCAAACAACAGAAAAAATTACTAAGAAACTGGAAGAGTAAACAATGTCTATGAGTGATTGATTGTTTTCCCAGTAAGAGAAAAGAAAGGCAGTTAAAAATATCCAACTCTACTATAAATAAATATACAGGAAAGTCACCATTTGTAGTTGATGCAAACTAGAAATACATTATTTTGAGAAGTTGATGGAATACAGGAGAGGAGGATCTATCTATTTTGGCATAAGTTAAATGTGTCATCAACATTAACACAATTTTAAGGTAAAATTGACAGAAGTCTAGAAATAGAAAACTCTTCCATTAAGTAAATAAATATTGCAAATATTTGAGAAATTGAGAAATAGGAGTTAAGTTTAAATTCTCAAAGGCTGGCAGACAGTGAATAGGTAAGATCATAAAGGAAAGATATGTCAGTAAAAATAAAGCAATATCTAAATCTATCATCTGCAGGTATGAAGGCACTTCTCAGAATAAATAAACTTGGAAATAAAATGACTGCTTTCTTACAAAAAAGCCAGAGAATGAAGAGGGTTAGGAAGGACAGGGTAAATTTACTTTTCATCACACATAATTTTCTACAAACATATACACCTGGATTTCCCACACATTTTTGTGTATCATTTTCCTTGTTAGTAAATAGCTAACTCAGCAATTAAAAAAAAGTTTTAATTAAAATGAAATAAAATTTTGAACTACATGCAAAATGCAAGAATTCACACTAGAAAGCAATCTAATATGAAAATACACAAGAACGAAAGCACAACCTGAACTCTAAAAATTTTTAGTAAGAAAACAAACACCCAATTACAAAAATAGACAAAAATTTTGGAGAGACACTTTGCCAAAGACGTACAGATGATAAGTATTAAGCACATGAAAAAAATGCTCAACATCAGTCGTCATTAGAGAAATTAAAATTAAAGCCACAATGAAATACCACTACAAATCTATTAGAAGGTCTAAAATTAAAATGATTTACCATATCAAATATGGTAGATACTGTGCAGTAGCTAGAACACTTACAGCCTTCTGATGAGAATATAATGTTGCAAACATCTTAGAAAACAGTTTGACAGTTTCTTAGAAAGTTAAACACACACCTGGGGCACCTGGGTGGCTCAGTCAGTTAAGCCACTGACTCAGTTTCCGCTCAGGTTGTGATCTCCCGGATCGTGAGACTGAGCCCTCTGCCAGGTTCTGTGTTCAGCAAGGAGTCTGCTTGAAGATTCTCTCCCTCTGCCCTTTCCCCCACTCTCTCTCAAATAAATAAACCTTTAAAAAAAAAAGTTAAACATACATCTGTCATAACCTGGCCATTCCATTCTTAGATATCCAAGTGGGGGTACAGGGGAAGCATATGCCCACACAAATGACTTTTACAATAATATTCTCAGCAGTTTCAAGCTTTATATGTAATGGTCAAAAACTGGAAACAGGACTCCCAGAACTACAATCTGAGGAGCTCCTTGAACCTGCTCTTCAGTGAAATAACCATAACAGCAAGCATTTTTCTAAAAAGACATATTTAGAAAAATGTTGCTATGGCCAATGTCAGAGAAATTATTGCCACACTTCTGGGATTTTCATGGTTTCAGATCTCATATTTAGGTCTTTAATTCATTATGAGTCTATTTTTGTGTATGCTATAAGAAACCAGGGAAGAGGTAGGTGGGAGGATGGGTGAAATAGGTGAAGTGGATTAAGAGTATGCTTATCATCATGAGCACTGAGTAATGTATCACTATATTATACACCTGAAACTAATATAGCATTGTATTTAATTATACTGAAAAATAACTAAGACGAAACAACAAAAAATATTTAAAAAATAAAAATAAAACCAAAAAACAAAACCCAGTCCTTTAAAGTCACTGGAAACTGTCCTAAGGATATACAACAAGTGAAGAATATTTATTTAATAAAATCTACTAAATGCCAATAAGAACAGAGGGCCTATGACAATTAACCCACAACCTGCTCCCTCTTTCCCCACCCCCACCTCAACATGACAGAAGCTCCACCCTAGTCAAGTGTGGCCAAGATAATGGGGCTTTATCTTGCCCCAGATCTGTATAAGATACTCTAGTATCTCCTCAGGAAGAGAAGACTGTAAGCATTTCTCATCCTGCCAAGTTTTGTCTTACAGCAGCTAAATTCCAAACAAGTCCAGTCAAGAGGTAGAGGACTCCCTTTCTCCACTGAGCTCTCATTCATTGGGTGGAAGCTTTACCTAGGAAAGGCATACATTAATAAATATAGTCTTTGCCTCAGCTTATTCATGGGGCAGAGGTTTCATGCTGTCAGCCAAGAAAATCAGAGGCTATCCTTCTCACCCAGCACTTTGTTCATAAAGCAAAGGAGTCACTTCAAGACAAATGGCCCACTGTCTTCTCTCCCATACCTTTGGAAATGACTGAAATTTTGTCCATGGAGAAAGGAGGGCCATAAGACCGGGGAGCTTCAAAACACTCAGGTGAACAAACTTTAGTGAGAGTAGAGTGTGGGAAATTTAAAGCCTAAAAAGGCACTTTTAAAAACAATGGGAGTTTGGAGGGCAAGCGATTAAGAGCCTGGTAGTTCTAAAAGAGCAAGAAGGTCAAATACAGGCCAGTTTATCAGAAGGAACCAGGGGAAGAAACAGCTAACAATATCCCTGCTAGTTTCAGAACAAACCTCAAAGACTGGCTTCAGAAATTACCACCCCGCACCCCTGCAAAGAGACCTGTTAATTGACTCAGACTGTGGAGCAATTTATACCCAATGGCATAACCAAGAACAATAGAGCAATAAGCCAGCAATTAGGGGAGCCTAACAGCTGGGTGTAATGCCAAGCAAGGCAGACAGCTTGACAGGAAGAACAAAAGAAGAGTCAAAGAGAGCTCTGCTGAAAATCTGTCATTTGTGGATGATTGGACAAATGGCCAAACCCTGCACCCTCTGAGGTGTGACATCAGGGGTTTCATGCTGCAGGGCAACAGACTTCACAAAAATAGTCTATACAAATCACTAACCAAATAAACAAACAATAGCAAGAAAGTCCTGAACAAGGGTGATGATGAGCACCCAGAGTTACTACCATATATTATCTAAATGGCCAGTTTTCAATAAAACATTAAGACATATGCAAAGAAACAGGAAAGTGTGATCCATACTGAAAAAAAATAAAAAGATAGAAAGAAAAGAAAAAAAAGAAAAGAAAAAAAAAAGAAAAGAAAAGAAAAAAGAAAGAAAGTAACAGTCTGTGAGAGGGCCAGGTGTCTACTTAAGCAGACAAAATCTTCAAATCAACTATTATAAATATTCTGAAAAAACTAAAGGAAGATGGTTGTGATCCCTTTTTAAGTGTATACATATATCAAAATGTGTCAAAGTTTATACCTTAAGTCTGTATAGTTTTTAGGCAAATTCTTAATAAAGCTCTCTAAAAAAGTTGGACAAAAGAGAAAGCTAACAAAAGAATGTAGGGGTCATAATTCAATAGTTTTATCATAAAAGCATTTAACTCAGGAGATGTCTTTAAAAGCTACCCTCCCATAATATGTACTCCATTGTTGCACTATAAAAATTATTGATTTAAAAAAAATAGAGAGGATTAACACTAAAGCATAGAATTAATGCTGCAGGTAGACAAAAACATTTTGAAGTTCTCTATCCATCCTTACACTCCTCTGCAATTTGAGGGTTGTTCTAAATGCAGAATGGTTTGATTACTTGAACATCTGCAGAGATAGTTTGTTCCTTCTCAGACTAGTGTTTATCAAACTGCATAAGAATTACTGTGCTTATTTTATGTACAAAATAAAATTATGTATATGGGATGTATGACCAACTTAGGAGGTTTCAAGTGTAATCTGGTTAAGGTGTGATTTCTTTGCTTTACAAGCACGAATGCAATCAAAGTCAAAGCCAAAGGCATTAAATCAGACAAAGAGTTACTTTATCACAATGGGTATACAATCAGGATTACAAGAGTATAGTAAAGTTATCACCAAATATATGGAAAATAATAGCAAGAAATACAAAGAAGTAGCAGAAAAAATCTAGTAGAAGCTTGAAACTTTTTCTGTCCTTCATGGTTATTTAAATCTTAAGGAGTGGTCAGATAAATCCAAATGTGTAGTAAAGTAAATAAATGATATAAACCCTATTTTCAAATGCTGATTTTTGTTTGTAGTACACTTAGGAATATAAAATACTTTATATTTATTAGTCACTTAAGAAGTATAATTTGACATTAACCACCTTGATTTTGGAGATATGTTTGACTCTATTCTGGAGATAGCCTTTTGTGTTAATTTATTAGCACTTGCGTTTGCAATCATTAGCACTGGGTTTTGGAATGAAGATTACATCAGACTATAACTATTGCTGCCTAACAAACCCCTCTAACCCTCAGTTACATAAAAAAAAAAAAAGGCATTTCATTATTTTTCAGTAATCTGTAAATGGGTTGCTGGTTCTGATATTTCATCTAGACCCATGTACGTCACTTCATTCAGATGGAGGGTTAGCTGGGACTGGACTATGCAGGAAGGCTTTACTTTTTAGTTGAGGTATCTTAGTTCTTCTGCATGTAGCCTTCCCTCCTACGGATTCTTGACTAGCTTCTGAAATGGTATTCTCAGGGCAGTTCAAAGTGGCCACTGAAACACTCTCAAGACCCAGGCTTAGGAGTCATTTTCTATTGGTCAAAGCAAGTCACAAGGTTAGCCCATGTTCAAGCATGTTAGGCAGGGACAAGGGCCTCAAGATTCTTAGAGATCCTTCTGGCAAACAGAGACAGAAAATGAGCCATCAATTTAAATCTCTCAGAGGACTTAACAAAAATCATATTGCCACGACCTTGATTAGATTTTTGTCCCCCAGCCTCATTTTATGTTGAAGACTTTTTACTGCTAGGCAGAACAATGCTTCTAACACAACATGCTCTCGACCTCCCATATTGTTTTAAATTCTAATCGTAAATCATTTCCTTCTTTAGCTCATCTTTTCTTCCAATACCTTATCATTCTCAGCTAAAAGAAACCAATCTGCACTCTCAATACTCTGCCTACGAATGCCCTTAATCGGTTCCTGTTTGTTACGTGTATCTTCCACTTTCAATATTTGTGTTAACTGTTCCACTGCTACATCACATTCATTGCCCTTTCTCTCACTTCCAATAGACCCTTTGCCATTTTTCCTGTCTTTGCTTATAGATTTCTCACAGCTTTTCCAAGTTGTACCTACCACGCAGGTTCAAGGTCAGTGGCACAGTTATTTTTAAGGTTATGTTATGGTAGCTACCAACTTTTAGGTACTGGTTTCTGTACTTGTTAACTATTGGTACAAAACAAATCGCACCATGACTCAGTGGTTTAAACCAAAAATATGTATCATTTCTCCTCATCCTGTAGGTTGGCAGGTGATTCCCCTACTGTTTTACTTGGCAACATTTAATGGCTTCTGGAGCACGAACTGGGCTATTTGGGAAGGAAAATAAGTTTTTTTTTTTTTTTTACCCCTCTGAGTTCTTGATGAGGACCTGGTAATAAGAGATTAACAAGATTAGCAAGAGAAAATAAACAGAATTTTATTAACATGCGTGCCTCATATATACATGGGAGATAACAGGGAAAAAATGACTTATTCAAAGAAGTGTCTTAGAGTTCAGACTTAAACAGGGGGAAAAGAGGTATAGACCTCTTAGGGAGAGTAAATGACTGTGAGTAGGCCCTTAAAAGAACAGATGAGAGATATGATAGTTTGTGACAGTTTGTCTGGGTGTGGTGTAGACTTAGGTCTTTTTTCCTATAATAAGAGACCATCTTTCCTGGTTGGCAAACTCTCAGGGAGGGAATTTATGACACTGATCTTCTTTTGGAGGATCTGTTTTTAGGCAAATACAGGGAGTTCGTAGAAAGCCTCTCCCTGTGTTTGCTGTTTTTCAAGTGCCCATAGTTCAAAATAATCAAAATGCCAAAGTGGCATGTTTGAGGATGGTGTATTTTGCTACCCTGAGCCATAAGGTACCATATGGCCTCACTCACCTATCCAAAAGTTGGTGCTATGCCCCTTTTGTGACAACATAGTTCGCAAGTTGTCTCTTACCTTTCAGTGGGCCAGACCACCTTTCTTATATAATGGTCGTGGAGTAGCAATTTAACAGAGTAAAGGCAAATACTGGAAAGCCTCTTGAGGCCATAGCTTCTGAACACACACAATATAATTTCCAGTACATTTTATTGTTTAAAGATGTCACAAAGCCAGCCAAGATTCAAGACACTGAAGAATTAAACTTCCTCTCTTCATGCTAGCTGCTATAAAGAATTGGTGGCCTTATTTACTGGAGCACAAAGATTAATAAAGTCACAAAGATGTCTGGAAACACTGCATTCTCACCGATATTAATTTAAAAACACAAATACTAAAGAGAAAGAATAATCACAATTTTTATCTCCAGCTTTTACAGAAATAAAAATAAAGAGTAAACTTCAGAAGAAGAAAACATCTAGTCCCTCCACATTATATTTTTCTTTATTTTTTCTGTGAATGACTTGACTCAATATTTTGGTTTTAATTTTCTTGAACAACTTAGGTGTTCCAAGGATGGAAACTGTCATAATAAAAGTTTCCTGGCATGAAGAATTCTACTTTTCATAATAAAACTAGGGGAGAACAAAAAACACAGATTCTTTATAAACAGCTTCCTTTGGTACTGCTGAAACACAGGATGGATGACTTGGAGGTGTCACAAAAATTATTTGGTCTATATACTTGTAGTTAAATACACATAGAATTAAAATCAATTTAACATTCTATCATATTCAGTGTTGGAAAGTAGTCTCATGTCTCCTCTGCATATAGAGTCATCATTTTTCATATTCTAGCTTAGAGTAAGTTGCGTTTTTGCAATTTGGCTTTGTTTATTCAATATTATGCTTGTGAAGTTTATACACATTGACATGAATGGCATTAGTTAATTTGTTTAACTGTTTTAAAGTTCCCATCTTGCATAATATATTTCAAATGACTTATCCATTTCTGTATTGATAGTATTTCAAAATGTGTCATTATAATAAACCCTGTTATAAATACTCTGTTTATATCTCCTTCTTTACATTTGCAAAATTTTGTCAAGGAGTGGAAATGCTGAGTTGTGGGATAGGAACATATTCAAGTATCCTAGATATTGCCAAATTCCTCTCTCAATGATTGTGACACATTACATTCTTACGCACCCAAAGTGTATAGCTGTTCCAGGAGGTCCACATCACCTCCCAATACTTGAAGTGCTGGATATTTTAACTTTCTTAATTTAAATGTGTGAACTAATGTCTCATGGTTTTTAATGGGAATTTCCCTTATAACCATTGGTCTTGGGTTGTTTGCCTTTTTCTTATCGATTTATAATTCTTTATATGGTCTGCTTGCCATTTCATTGTCAGTCATGTATGTTACATTAGTCTCTTAGGCTGTGACTTGAATTTTAATATTGGTCTGAAGTAATTCTAAGCAGGTGGCCTATGGATCACACTTTGAGAAAAAATATTCATAGCTTGAGTGAAAGATAATGTCTTCAAAATATTAAGATTCATCTGGAAATCAAATAACAGAGCTATAATATAAATTTCTTCTCTGTAATCCAGTCATCCTCATAAAAGTATATTTATGATATAGTAACAATAAATGATTGACTTGTTCATAATGTTACATCTTGAGGGGTATTATACTCCTATGCCCAGTCAGAAATATTTGCGTAGACTGAAAAGTCCTCACTATTTTCAAGGTATTCTTAATGTAAATAAAGAATACTGATTTAAACTCATTCATATATTGAACAATCATTGATTTCTGCATGTCTGGCACCATACTCATAACTCAGGATAAAGAGTGAAGAGGATATACAACTTGCTCACTAGCAACTTTTTGGCTGGAAGGAAAAAAACCCCTAAAATATGAGTACTTTGAGTATAGTTTGTACAGTGCAAGTACTGTTACTGAAGACAAAATAGGACCACTTGCATAAAATTTTGAGGTCAACTAATGTTAATGGGAGATGGTACCTAAGCTAAGCCTTAAAAACTAAAGTGACATCAGTTGGTCAAGCGTTTCAAAATCACCCGATTATCTCTATCTCTTGTGACTCTTTTACAAATATAAGATTTAAAGGTATCACTAGGGATCTACTGAATCCAAATCTTTGAGGTTGGGTACCTGTAATATGTATTTTTGAAACTTCCCAGGTGATTTTAAAAATCAGCTATTTTGTTGGAACCATTAAGCTAGACCAATGAGAGGTAAAAGTCATTCTTATTATAGAAACAGGAGAGGGAAGATGTGAAAGTATGATTAACCTGAGCATGTTTTGAGGATTGTAAGTAGATCAGGATGGCTGTCATGAAGTGTGTGATTGGGAACACGGTAGAAGAAAAGCCTAAGAGGTAAGCACAAACCAAATGGGCAATACAATTAGTAAAGAACATGACATATAATAGGTGCTCAATAAATATTTCCCAAATGATGAATAAATCAATAAATAGATGAGTCATTATGACTTTATATGCCTTGCTCAGTGTTACATGTTTATCTTGAAGTTTATGAGGAACCAATGACAGACTTCAAGGAGGGAAGTGGAAATCAACATTATATTAACACAAATGAAATATTGCAAAATGACAAAAAAAGCCCATATCTTGTTTTAGTTTCTTGAAGACTCTCTGGAGCTATGACCAGCATTCATAACTGATGGTTTTCTTAATTCTCATTAATCTTCTATTGAAACTATTTAAACTTGGTACAACTGCTAATCAAATTTCACTAAACCCATTGACAGAAGAAACAGCTCAAACCTGACACAGAAAGGACTGGCTGTCTTATTTTCCACCTGTTATGAGAAATATGACATGTACCACAGGGGGAAAACAGTCATCATAATTTTCTGTCATTGTAATGAATAATTTAAACATATAAATGATACTCTGAATATTTTATTTTATAATGGAGCATATCATTTCTTTTGGTTTTGACAGCAGGCCTTTTTACCCCCAAATTCAATTTTTGAAATGCTGCACCTTGAAAGAGCACTTAGCTGATTACAAAAATAGAAAGAAAAAAAAAATCCTCCTAGCCCTCCATGAATAGAAAGTAGAAAAAGAAAATAGGAAGGAAAAACAGATGAGGGGAAAGAAGAGATGAAAAGTGGGAACCACAGTCACCATGAACTTTAATTAATGCACTTTTCAATGTGCCTGCAGAGCTCTGGTGTGAGGGGGCAGCTTAGAGGCCAAGGTATGTGATTTAGTCATTTGGAGTGACTCCCTTCTCTTGGGATTGATGCCACTTTAAAGATAAATCACTTTAACTATGCCAGAGAAAGCAGTCTCAGAGAGCAGATGCCCAGGAGTATGAAATTAACTCAGGACCCAAGTAAGTGAAGGATTAGGGGAATTTTGTCCTGCAAACCAAACAGGATTGGGCCCAGAATAGAAGACACCGTGGTCATCAAATCTCAAGCTAGCTGTTACCTGGAAAATATGCGTTACCATTTAGTATTAACACTCTATCTTTAAGATGAATCTCAAATTTCTTATTGCAATATTAAAGGCCTTTCTCAATCTGCCTTTAGGCTCTCTCCTTCAGATGTTTCCTCATCTTTTGCCTCTATACATTCTCAGCTACAACACATGATCTGCCTCTAGTTGTTACATCTTTTTATATGTTCTTCCCTTGGCTTGGGGAACATTTTTAAAAATTCTCTTTCATATTGGGATAACAGTTACTTGTTTTTCAAATTTATCTGTCTTCATTTACACTAAGATGGGTTGTATGCTTTTCTGCATGTTCTCATAGTTCTCAGTGCTCTTTGCAGGTCAATTTATTCAATCTAATTAAAGAGCTCAAAAATAAAGATACTCCACTTAATTCTAAACTTGGGATCATCAGTCCAATACCTTTAGAAGGCTGGAGGGGGATACAACTAGCAGAGGACCAGGTATAATAGAGAATAGCAGAGTTATAGATTTAGATGTGGCATATCCTTCACAAAAAATTTTGTTTTTTAAAGATTTTATTTATTTATGAAATAGACAGCAGGGGGAGGAGCAGAGGAAGAGGGACACGCAGACTCCTCACTGAGCACGGAGCCCAATCTGGGGCTCAATCTCAGGACCTTGAGACCATGACCTGAACTGAAACCAAGAGTTAGACACTTAACCGACTGAGCCACCCAGGCACCCCCACAAAAGAACTTTAATACTCTGCTTTTCTTATAACTTTCCTTGACAAACAAAGTACAATCGTAAGTCTAATGTAAGTTCTTTTACAGCTACTACTTTCTTGAGATCACATATCATATGCTTCTTTGTGTTTTCATTTTACAGCATAAAACTGTCACAAAAGTGGGACTGATAAATATGAACAATGAGAAAACAAATGACTGAATGAATGGATGGGATTATTCCTGATCTCCAGGAGTCCCAACTTTCTTGGTTCTACTTATAGATACTTAAGTTAGTTGATAGACTGAGAAGTGCTACAGAGAAATGAAAGTATGTGAGGATGACTTTTAAATATTTAGTATCAGATAGATACAAGGTTAGGACCTTGAATACACAAGTTGCACATCTTGAAGTTCTTAACAAGAACTAGCCTTTAAAAAAAATAATTTCTAGCCCTAAAAAATAAAATGCTAGGTTTCTAGCAATGACACAATTAGTATTTGTTACAACAGTTTCTTTTTATCTTTCTTCACTTATTAAGTTATAATTTTTAAAAGTAATTCTAGCAAAGTCAGGATACTACTCATATTTCATATCTCAGATCCTCAAAAGTCAGCATTTTGGAAGGAAGAATCAATTTGCTGTTAACTTTTTATCCAACTCCTCTGTATCCAACTTTATTTTGAAGATTTTTAAAATAATTATTGTAAATAGAAAACTGTAACTAAAAATTTTAAAAAGTATTAAATTCGAACTGGGTACTATTGCCTGATGAAGATTCTGAGCTGATCTTTGTTCTCATCATAAAGGACAATTAGCAAATATTAAGGAGGTATTAACTACATATTCCAAAAGTAAAAAATAAATAAATAAATACAAGGACTATTTATGAGGTCAAAAGGATTAAGAGAGTAGAAAATTGAATATTCCTCATTACGTCAGTCAATGTTATTTAATGTCATGTCTTTTGTTACAACTCAAATAATTTCAGATACAACCAGGGGTATGCATTCCACATTTTGCAACTATAGTATAGGGCTACATGAAAACCACTGATCTAGCATTACTAAATTAGGCTCCTGGACTCAATTTCAATGTGTGTGTGTGGAGGTTTCTCCACACTGACAAGGAACTCTTGGACACTAGCTGTGTGTCCTGCAATTCAACTCAATTCTGACACTATTTACCTGGAGATAGCATAACATTCCACAGATTAAGGGTTCAGTCCTACAAGACTACACACTCTCCTTACCCTGCTCAAGATACCAATCTCAAATTCAGGTTGCTGTACTTTCTGACCAAGTGGCTATAAATCAAAGTTTCCCATGACATCCTTGTCAGGTTTTATTAGTTTGCTAGACAGAACAGTTCACAGAACTCAGAGAAACATTTTACTTACCAGATTACCATTTTATTATAAAAGGATATGAGTCAGAAACAGCCAGATGGAAGAGCTGCACAGGGCAGAATATTGGGAGAGTGTACAAAACTTTGATGCCCTCTCCAGGTGTGCCACCCTCCCAGCACCTCCCTGTGTTTACCAACCCAGAAAGCCCTCTGAACCTGGTGCTCTTGGGTTTTTACAGGGGCTTAACTGCATAGTCATGATTGGTTAAATCACTGGACATTGGCAATTGCTTAAACTCTCTCCTCTCCCAGGAGATAGTGGTGGAACTAGAAGTTCCAACCTTCTAGTCCTGTGGTTAGTTCTCCTAGCTACCAGCCCCCATCCTGCCTCCTTTTCAAAAGTCACCTCATTAACATAGCAAAAGATACTTTGATTGCTCTCAACACTTAGGCTATTCCAAGGGTTTTGGGAACTGTGGTGAAGACCAAATATGAATGAGAAATAAATATATTTTGGTCATCTAAATGACCATATATGTATTTCTTATAAATCACAATATCTTAATGACATTTACCCTTTGTAAAAGTTTTATTATGCTGGCTCTTAGTTTCTCTTTTCTGAGAAAGGTGCCTTACCGCTTAGACAGAGAGTAGCATAACTGGGGTGCAGGGTCCAAGAGCTCCAAGGGTCCCAAACAGACCAGGTTTGACCAACTCACCACTGACAAATTCCAAGGTCAGCAATAAATGGTGGTGAAATAAGAAAGGAATTTATTTCAGTGAGACCAATACCAGAAAGACAGCAGACTAATGTTTCAAAGACTGTCTCCGAAGTGCTGAAAATACTAGATTTGTATAGGGAAAATGTGGAGCAAAAGTCAGTGGGGTACTGCAACTGGGCAGTAAAGGTCAGGTAAATCATTGTCTTGGGATCAGCCACATGGAGTATGGGAAGAACTTAATCAATTAGGAAGTACATACTGAGGTCAAAATCCAGTGAGTTGAAGTCATCTTTCATTGAGATGTTATCTCCTTCTGAGTGGCCATGCACACACCAGAAACAGATAGGATTAATTAAGTACCCGTGTCACTGATAAGAAAGGAGAAGGGATCTAGCAGAGGATTTATACCTCCCTTATATTCCCTTGATTGTCTCATAATGTGGCTAAAATTTAGGTTTTTTTTTTTTTCATTATTTTAACTTTTTTCCCCCCCTTTAGAGAGGGAGGGGGAGAGAGAGAGAGAGAGTCTTAAACAGGCTCCATGCCCAGTGTGGAGCCCAATGTGGGGCTCAATCTCACAACCCTGAGATCTTAACTTGAGCCCAAATCAAGAGTTGGATTCTCAACTAAGCCACCCAGGCACCCCTTAACTTACTTTGTTTTGGAAACTATACAGGTGGTCTTCCTTAAGCAAACATTTTGCTGAAAGCACATTATGCATTTGCCTGTCCATTAGTCCATGATCACCTTAGCCATTTCCAGGGCCAGGAAACTGAATTAATTCAAGGACTTGATGAAATAAACAAAGCAGATCATTAGTTCTACTGTGAGTTGTACTAATTAGCTCTCCTAGAATGAATTATTTATGAAGGTAATAGATTCCAAAGGAATGGGGTTGATTTACCCAGAATATACTTCCCTCAGACTACTTACTTCCTTTTGGTTATTTGATGGAAACTGGCTATTCATGCTCATTTTAACCAGGTTTCAGAGGTAAGAAAATATTGTAGGTAGAGGGAGAAGGGAGTAAATAGGATTAAGCTTGAAGAAAAGCTGGATAGACACATGGTCTTGTAAGAGGGAGAAAAGCTGCCACCAAGATGTGGCATTAATTTGTTTACTCACATCAATTTGCCATTAGCTGACAACAAAACTACCACAGCAGAACGTGACATGGTCCTACATTTCTAGGTGTTTGATAGACACAGAAGATTTGAGCAGATTTCAGCTCTGTCATTTAGTCCTATTTATACAGCCACCACATACACATTGCTGTGATGGCAGCAAGCACTTTATGTTATAGATTTTTTTTCATACAAAGCTCTGTACACAATAGATTTTTAATAAAGATGTATCATTAGTAATGCAGAGCAGACTTCTAGGCAAGACTGTGAGTTTAGCTTATGAACAGGATATTTCAACTCTGCCATCTGCTAATTCCTCCACTATTCTCACAAAATACAATTTTTAGGATTTCCATGTATATCATGAAATATTTCATTTGATTGCCACAACTTACCATGCCACTTTCAAAAGGCTTTGTGATGTTTCCCTCAAGGTATTCCACTGGCAAAATGATTAAGTATTCTTGTAGTACTCATTCTCATTACCTGAAAATTTGGGTAAAATCCGGGGAGAAGTTTCAAACTTGAATTATAGAATACAACCTAACCTTAAACAATTGAAGAGGAAATAAGAGGCATAAAAGATTTTTAAAAATTGTCTCTTAAATATAAACCCACATCACTATTTCCTTTAAAAAGGATGGTTTCATAATTTTCTTAAAATATTCCCTCACTTTCACTACATGTGGGATATTTCAGTCTAAAGCTATATTTTGGATAGAGTAATTTTCTACACATAAAGCTAAAATAATTTTATAAGTTGTCTAAGATCATACCAAAAACGCAATTCACCAAGACAGCGGACTGATAAAATGTATCTGATGCAAAAGCCTTTTTCTTGGGGCACTTGGGTAGCTTAGCCAGTTGGACGTCTGACTTTTGATTTCAGCTCAGGTCATGATCTCAGGGTCCTGGGATCAAGCCCTGCTTCAGGATCTGTACTCAGCATGGAGTCTGTTTGTCCTTCTCCCTCTGCCCCTCCCCCCACTTGTATGCTCTATCTCAATCTTTACCACAGAAGTTCAAGAGAACTGAGATTCCATCTTGAATGCTAAAATGTTAAGACCATAGCTTATAGTTCTATAATTTAAATAACATTAAAAGAGCTCAAAGCCTTATAATTACCCACAATAACTATTTTAGCAGTTTATCTCCAAATCTCTCAAAGTTTCCTATTCATTCTTTTTAGCATCATGTGTCATGTCTGGATGATAGAAACAAGGTAAATTCAGAGACTGGGAATATTTTTCCAAAGTATATCTTTATTCACTCCTTATAAGCAAAAAGCATGGTCCAGTTACTCCTTGTATTGCAGTTAGGAGTGTGTGTGTGTGTGTGTGTGTGTGTGTGTGTGTATTCGAGTACAAGTATGCATCTCTCTGTTTTGTTGTTTCTAAGGGGAAACATTTCTTCTCTGGGATTTTTGCTTGTAGGTGTCTATAGTATTTTCAAGACGTTTGGCTTTACTCATCTTTAAACTGTCTATCCTCATCTCTTGGGAAATGAAGTTTGGGGTGCAAAGCATAATGATTTTTTTGACAATAACTGATTACTAGGTAAGGTAAAATGAATGTGAATGAAAGCTAATGTTATTTAGACTACTGGAAGTATTTTCGGATTTCCTTTCATGTTTTAATATGTGAATAAATATGAATAAATTCTTGATAAATGTATGCTCAAAGACTTTCAGGAAGCTTTATTTCTTTCATTATCAAAGGTGCCGATATAACAGCTTCAGTGAGCCTCTTCCCTAAAAGTAACTTTCAGGCAGCAAGTTGCTTCTCCTTCTCTGTGTTATACCACTGAACAAATTCTTTAAAAAGAGTATATTCTAAAAACATTCTCTAAAAACAATTTTAAAAAGCAATTTCTCCATATTTTTAACATTTATATTTCACATTGGATTTCAGCAGCAAGAATAATTGGAAAACGTCTACTAGAAAAAATTTATCAACCTCAAAAACTTAGTTTGATTTGAGTAAAATGCCACAGATGTTGACAATGAGTTATTACCAAAGAATATTTTTCTTTTTCAAATTTTTATTTAAATCCTAGTTAGTTACGTACAGTGTAAAATCATTTTCAGGAGTAGAATTTAGTGATTCATCACTTACAGATAACACCCAGTGCTCAACATGACAGATGCCAAAGATAAGGGTCAATTTCTACCCAACATTTCAAGAAAGCTCAAGTTATGTAATTCCATGGGCCTCACAGATATGATTTTGCTTTCAATATTCACAGATTTTGTCCTTGAATATTGATTTGCCATTATAATTGTGGCTGATTTTCTGATCATTGCTCCTTTTCTAGATTTGATAGGTTGACCTTGTATGGGGACTAGAGCTTGTTTAAATGAGGTAAGAGTCACTTCTGAACAAGGACTCATGCCTCAAAATAATGCATATGTATGACAGAAGTAAGACATGAAGTACTTCAGAGCTAGAATAACACAATTGATATTTGGATACTTTGATACTTATTTAATTTATAGATAATCTAGCACATAAATCCACATGAAATTTATCATCACATTATCTCTCCTTTATAACAGTTCAAGTGTTTTTATAGTAATGAATTAAAAGATGTATATTTCTCCCTGTATTTTAATGTTATTTGGGCTTTTTCTAATCAAACACTAGAGACCTGCAGGGAATCATCTTAAAATAAGCATAGACCCATTGTTGAGCTCACATCACATCTTCCTAACTACCTTCTCCCATATTGGGCCCCTCTGCATTCATATTTTTAAAATGCCACCTGACATAGATACAACATAAATGTCTTCTTATTTGTGGCATTTGTTTTATTAATTTTCTGTATCTTTCAGATTTTCCAATGGTAGGGTGAATAAATAACACATGTTCTACTTACTTTCAGCCAACTGTAAGACGAGTGGTGCTGGAGATGAAAGCACTTTGCAATCTGTGAAGAGTTAAAAAAAATGTTAGTCGCCATTATAAGGGTCATGATGGTGAAGACGATGATAATTGCTCTAACACATTTTCTTTCTATTTTATCTTACACAGCTGAATATGCAATTAAAGTTATTAAAGCTGTGTTGATGTTGATTAGTTGCCTATAGCAATGTAGTAAATCAGTGGAACTCTGAATTTTGATGGTGACTTTCATTTAAATTATGTGAACATTGGTAAGTTCCTTATCTGCATTTGAATATTCTTTGTTACACCTAGACAAAGTTAAAAAAGAAAGAAAACACCATTTTATTAGATCTCAAGATAGTGTGTGACTCATTTTAATTTTGAACTTTTTTTTTTTTTTTAAAATCCTAGAGTGTTTCTGGCTAACTGGGAGGCTAGAGGCCCTCTATTAAAGATCATTATTTGTATGAATGAAAAAGCTAACACTTGTATTAATTTTTTATTCTATCTTAATTCTTATCCTCAGAAGCTCAGGTACCAATTTTTAAACGTGCTTTTCATACTCTAGTTTATGAGAATTTTCTAAGCTACCTAAAGTTTATTCTCAATGAAAGAAAGTAAAATCTTTTCCTCTATCCATTTCATGCATTCCCCAGTTATCTTTCCAAATAAATAACCATAATTCCTTTATGAAATCAAATGGTAATCATAGCTATTCTATAATGATGCAGTGATTCAATTGTGACAATCCACTTTCACCCCCTTCAATGCTACCCTACTTGATATAATGCAATATGAAGAAGAGTCCGAATATGTGTATTTCACAGTGAAATAATTTATTTCTAATTTAAAAACACTAAGAGGATTATTATTAAAACTCATATTTTAAATGTATGAATTTATATTAGGTAACAAATAAAACTCTATTAAGGGAGATGAAGTGAAGTCAAAATAGTAAGACAGCATCAAAGTTAGATTACTCAACCTGCAATTAGCTCCAAAAAGTGAGTAAGATTTTTTTTAAACCTAAATTAAATAACTGAGTGATTCAGTTCACATCATAATTGTTACTGCCTAAAAGTTTGGAAAAAAGTTAAAAGAACTTGTCCTTACTTTGCAATCCTATAATTCCCTTCTTTTAAATATATTTTTATTCCATAACTATATGGTCAATTAATTTTTGACAAGGCAGGAAAGAATATCCAATGGGAAAAAGACAATGTCTTTAACAAATGGTGTTGGGAAAACTGGACAACAACATACAAAAGAATGAAACTGACCACCTTCTTACACCATACACAAAAATAAATTCAAAATGGATGAAAGACCTAAATGTGCAATAGGAAACCATAAAAATCCTAGAGAACACAGGTAGTAACCTCTTCAACATCAGCTGTAGTGACTTCTTTCTAGATATGTCTCTGGACGCAAGGGAAACAAAAGCAAAAAATAAACTATCAAGACTTCATCAATATAAAAAGCTTCTGCATAGTGAAGGAAATAATCAACAAAACTAAATGCAATCTACAGAATGAGAGAAGATATTTGCAAATGACATACCTGATAAAGGGTTTGTATCCAATATATGTAAAGAACTCAAAAACTTAACATCCAAAAGCCAAATAATCCAATTAAAAATGGGCAGAAGACATAAACAGACATTTTCCCAAAGAAGATATGCAGATGGCCAATAGGCACATGAAAAGATGTTCAACATCACTCATTATCACGGAAATACAAATCAAAACTACAATGAGATATCCCCTCACACCTGTCAGAATGGCTAAAATCAACAACACAAGAAATGCTAGGTGCTGGTGAGGATGCAGAGAAAGGGGAATACTTTTGCACTGTTGGTGGGAATACAAACTGGTGGCAGTCACTGTGGAAAACAGTATGTGGATTCCTCAAAAAGTTAAAAATAGAGCTACCCTTTATCCAGTAATTGCACTACTAGGCATTTACCCAAAGAATACAAAAATACTAATTCAAAGGGCTATACATACCTTGATGTTTACAGAAGCATTGTCTATAATAGCTGAATTATGGAAACAGCCCAAATGTCCTTCAACTGATGAACAGATAGAGAAGATGTGGTACATATATGGCATATATATAAATGGAATATCACTCAGCCATAAGAAAGAATGAAACTTTGCCATTTGCAATGACATGGATGCAGTTAGAGAGTATTATGTTAAGTGAAATAAGTCAGAAAGAGATAAATACCATATGATTTCACTCATATGTGGAATTTAAGAAACAAAACAAATGAGCAAAGGGAAAGAAAGTAGAGAGAGAAAGACAAACCAAGGAACAGACTCTTAACTATAGAGAACAAACTGGTGGTTACCAGAGGGGAGGTTAACGGGGGCATAGGGGAAATAGGTGGTGGGGACTGAGGAGTGTACTTGTCATGATGAGCACCAGTTGATGTATGGAATTGTTAAATCACTAAATTGTATACCTGAAACTAATAAAATACTGTATGTTAACTAACTGGAATTAAAATAAAGACTTCAAAAATAAAAGTAATAAATACATATATTTTAATCTAATTAAGATATTTTAATAGATAAAAATTAGAGATATAACAGATTTAAATATGTTACTATATTTTCATACTTGCATCTCATCTTAAATAACTAAATACATCTAATAGCAAAACCTCTACCACCATCTCATTGTTTTGCCTCCCCAGAAACATTGTCCAGTGTCAGCCTGTACCCTTTTTGTGCATGTTTTTATGGTCTACCCATTGACGATCATGTCGTTTAGTGTGCTTTACATTAGTGATTTTTTATATTGTACAGAGCACTCCATTCTCTAAGTTCCCCATAATCATAAGTAAAATCACAATAAAGTCAAATAATATGTTTAGCTAGCTCTATTCATAGAAAATGTCTTTTAAAAAGCTCCTTTCTGTCACCTTTTCATCGAAAATATATTTAAGAACAAGAAACAAGAAAGGTTAATATAAACATTCACCATTTGTGGTCCTCAACTGTAGCCAAACCTATAGCATTCACAATCTAGTAAGCAAGTAGTCCTTGGCTCTCTTCTTAAGCAACTTATGTTGACAGAGGAATGCATTAGTGTGAGAAATCATTAGGATCTGATAGAATACATGTAACCAAGGCAGTGACTTGGGATCGTTAAATTCATTTCTTTATTTTCTGAACTAGTAAAATGAGTGTATGGGGAGATGTAGATCCGAAACCTGCTTCATTCAATTTCATTATATAACTGAAAAAAGGAAGCAGGGAAATGAGCTTACCAATTACAAATTGGTGCAATGCAAATGTTCTTTGGAAGTCAATTATTTGGAATTTGACAGATATGTTCCCATAGATACAATGTTATACACAATGATTATTATCCATTCAGCACAGGAAGGTCTAGTGGATTCATATAATGAGTACAAGGTTTAGAACTCTATTCAAATTAAAAACTGCTGCCAGAAAACCAATGCTTACATGAGGAAATGCCATATGATAGAAAATTTGGGTTTCCAGGTATATTTATATCCCTGTGGCAATGAGACAGTAAGTTCTGTCCACAGCCTCCATCTCTACCAACTGCCAGGAGTAAGATATCTAATACTGGTGTTGTTTGACAGCACTTGGGGTCCAGGATTTAGTGGGTAACTCAAGAGTCAGAAGCTGGGGCGGTCAACTCTTTGATGGAAGAGTACCTGAGGAAAAATATCAGGGAAGGAAACTCCAAGAGAAAAGGCCTAAGGAATTATGGGATCAGGGACCCCTGATACCATGTGCCTCCATCTTGAAATAGCTTACCAGTCACCTCCTTTCTCTCATGCTACTTGCTTTAGACATTGGCTTAATGTTCACTATTTCACTCTTCTTTCTGACAAGTGCTTCCCATTATCTCCTCCATTGCAGGAAATCACTCAGATTTTATGGCCTATTTTCAGAGTTGAATTTAAGGGACCATTTGGCCAAATCTCCATGAATGAAAGACCTCAAATTTTGACTCCTACTTTTATCACCAAATAAGTCTATGTATATAGTCATGAGGATGCATTTAAAATATTTTATCATATTTATAATATTGTCTTGTACTTCATTGGTTCTTAATATAGTTGGATCTCAAATATGTGTTTGAAGACTGATTTTCTTCCAAACTCTGAGAAAGCATGCCAACACTCAACCATTCCTAAAGACACAAAAGAACTGCTCATTTGAACTTTCTTTTTGTAGTAATACTCCTATTATTTTATTTTTTTAAAAGGGCACCAAGATACAAACACCTGGCATGAATGCCACTGCTTCTCCTCCTGCAACTGAGAAAGACACCCCTAATTGATGAGGATGTTCTTTTTTGTTGAGATGACACAGTGATCTCCAACCTTTCTAAACATAGCATTTCAAGGAGTCACTAAAGATTTACTAGTTAGCAAGTGAGATGAACTGTATGTCTGACCTCTAACTTAGATCCCATAGGAAAATTCAAATTATAGTGATTTTCTAAAATGAGTCTCTGAGTATACAAAAGACTCAAGATTTAATTACCTCTGAGAAAAGGGAGAAAAAGAGACTGCCTCACTAAGGATCGGATGGGCTGAATATGAAGGCATGCAGGATGTAGAATAATGTTGGGACAATATGAGCGAATTGAGAAAAATAGCATAAGGAACTGAAGATGCTACCCTGAAAACTTAGAGGTGGAAAGAGAAGCTTTGAAAATGTGGTTGTTTTTTTTTTAAAGTTTATTTCTATTCTCCCTTATATCCTCTCTCCCACATCATTCCTGTTCTTCCCAAAGTAAGATCCTTCTGGATCAGCCCTGTATAATGTTTTAATGTTAGAGTTGATATGAAGGTAGGGGCTACTTAGAAGTAATTGATAGAGAAGGAAAACAAAATCTCCAAAAGCAATAGTGAAGAGAGAAGTATAATGATTACAATCTTAGGAGAAATTTCTCATAAATAGTTGTTCACACATAAATGACATGTAGATGGTGATGTAGTGTGTTGGAGTACAGTAGAAACAGTACAGTATCCTTTATTCCAATAAATTTCCTAATTAAGGTCCACTATGTGTATTTGTCTTCCTGTCCTTAAAAGATGAAGGAGAGATAACACTGGGACCATGCAGCATGGTGCTTGGTAGCAGGTGATCTTCTTAGGGGATTAGATATTCCCCCAACACAGAAGGTTTTTACTGTTGCCACAGGAATCTGCAAAGTGCTCATTGTATCTATGAGCATTAAAATTCCTGACTGTTTCCACAATTGAGAATATAGGACATACCACAATAGACCAATAAGTGAAGAAAAATTTTTTTCAAATGCTACTATTATTTCAAAAGGAAATTAAAATAATTGCACAACAAACACAGGGTACTAGGTGCTGTAGTAGATATACCCCAAGTGATAGATGCATAACACAAATGAAGTTTATTTGTGGGTGGCCTTCCACATGGTCGTTCAGGAACTCTGGTTTGTTCCATCTTGTATAATTTCTGTGGTCAACATATGGATCCCAAGGTCACTTTGTAGGTCATCTCATTTAACTTTCCAGAAGGGGAAACAACTGCATAGGTTGACTGTGGAGGTCTTGGTAGTCGAAACCTAGAAGTGGCTCTCATTCCTTCTGCTGTATTCCTTTGGCCTGGATTTAGTCACATGAGCTTGACTAAGCACAAGGTGTACTGAGAAATGCAATCTGTCTGTGTGTCCAGAAATAAATGAAAATGGATTTGGGCGAGCACATAACCTTCTCTTCCACAACCTATTATAGGCGTACTGTGTGCTATGAACTGTGCTAGAGAGCCTCCGTGTGTTTCTCATGTAGTCCTCAAAACAACGAAAATGGATATTATCTTCATTTTATAGATGTGGGAAATTCAAGATTATTTGGACTGGATGAGGACTTTCCATATAGAAAGCATCAGAGCTAGAATTTGAGGCTAATTTCAAAATTCAGTAAATGGTTCCCAAAGGCCAGTCCATGGACAGCTGCAATAAAATTATTTAGAGAGGATGTTTAAATATAGCTTGATGGGAATAAACCCTGGAGATTCTTATTCAGTAGCTTTGGGTTAAAGCCCAGTAATATATATTTTTAAAAGCTCCCTAGGTGGTTCTATATATGGCCAGAATTGGGACCAGCTGCTCTAAGTTTTCTTGAAATCAAGCACTGAATGGACACTACAGGAGCATGAAAATTAGCTGTAATCAATTGCTCTCACAGGACATAAACAACAACATCAGACCATTCCCTCTTTCTACCAATCTTTCATTAAACATGAAGAGAAAGCATTGAAGCATTCAATAGCTTCTCAGGACAAACTGGTAACATGATGATGATGTTTGAATGGTGGCATTTGTCCATATGGAAATGAATTGAAGGATATACTAATTCCAAGTGACATTAATCACTGAGCAGACATGAAATAATAAGTTTGGTAACGACAACCAGATCATTCCTCAGCTGGGTGGCATTTGAATTGGTATCCTAAAAAGCTCCCACTGTTTTGGTTCCAAAGCTGTCTCTATCTTAAAACACTGTGAACATTAGCGTTACTGGAAATGATAATGGTTAGACAAAATTTTCCTAATTTGTCCAAACTAAAAGTGTACACTATACTTTGCCATCTTCCCCTAAATGGTGGCTGTTTTGAAAATCATGGAGAAATGCAGAAACTTAACTAAAGGACATTTACTGTTTTGAGCTCTTTGATTCTAGTGTAAGCTACCACTGTTAACCTTCAGAACATATCTGAATTCTTAATCTAACGTTGTTCTGTGTCAGTTCAGATAATAACGCATCATTCTTTAGGACATATTCTTTGCGACACTTTTGCAGCAGTAGCTGGAAACATAAAAGATGCATCCAATAGTTTGAAGGTGGGGATTTTACTGACTATATATATATATATATATGATATGTACACATATATATTCTAAATTGCCAAACATGAATACACTAGTGGAGAACATACACACATTGAGATTACCAGTTATTACTTAAATCCAAATTTATGGGGCTATAAAACACCAGAATAAGACTAATTTACATAGTTCCCTCCATTTAATTTCAAAAGGGTTCAGGAAACTTTGATGCTTTCTAAAGCACTCACTCAGTCACACAACATTTGCACATTTGGACAATACTTAATACAAGCCATTATTTGAAATTACATATCGTTCACTTAATAAAAAGGTAAAATCTGTTATTCTCTTTGTCTTTTAAAAATTATTTCCATGTGTTGTAATTTAGCATGGTATAATTTGTTTGGAAAATTAAAGTAATAAAACCTTAGTTTGCTGTGTGTCTGAATGGTGGCAATGATTGTCTCAGTGGGTGGCTGCAAATGTGGGGAGAAGTCATTGTCAAGATATGCAGACAGAATAAATACTATTTACTAAGGGCTAATGTATAAGAACTAATAATAGACATATTGTTGCATGAAAAAATTACCTCCCTAGGAGAACTTGAACAGTTAGCTTCAGTGCAGTTAGCATGCATATGTTTTCCTTCTAAACCACTAAAATAATCTTTTGGAGAAAAAAAGGAATCCAGAGCAGTCTTCTCTTTGTCATCTTTTTGTGCTGCATTATCTGGGATTGTGTGGTAGCCTATGAAGTTAATAGTAATTAATGATGATTATAATCATTGGATTATTAATATTTTAGAAGCATGATAAAATGATTATTGTAATCATGTGAAACACCATGAACACATGTAATTGTGATAATGCTGGCTATTACTTTAGTAATTTAGGAAATGAGTGTGTAATAAGAGATCAGTGAGGGACAATTTCAAAATGAGTGTGTGTATATTCGTGTAAGAGGAAAATTATTAAAACACAAAGCTAATCAGCTGGACAAGAAACTTTCTAGAAATGTTCATTCTCAGACTTTCTGCAGAGTCTTGAATTATCCCAAAGCAAGATCCCCTGAAAAGAGCAAAATTTTGAAAAGATCTCTTGGGTCTATAAAGTTCCAATCGCCAAAGCACAGAAACCTTCTGCTAAGATCTAAGAGCTCTCTTGCTGAGATTTGAAAATACCAATGTGCATCAAAAAGAAAGATGTCTTGATCCAGGTAGATCCCATCTAACTTTTTTCTGTGGTGAATTTTTTCAAAACTACAAATGATTTGTCTGTGCTTTATAAGAACTTGGTCACGACTGGTAATCTTGATTCTATTCAATGGTAAATATATGGAAATGTCAGACTTCTCTAATAAGCACCTTTTGTTGAATTTTTAAATTAATTCCACAACAGCCCTATGAGATCAATAATACTATTAAGCCCATTTACTAAAGAGGCAAAAGAGACAGAGAGATATTAAGTTGCTTGTCTGAGGATGCACAGTTCCCTAGCACCAAAGTTATCAAACCCAGGCAGGCGGACTCCAGAATTCAAGACTGAGGCCTCTTCTCTATTCCTACCCAAAGGCTTACAATTTAGTTGAGGAGATAGAACATAAATACAAAAACTGCATTTTCTGAGTTGTAAGTAGGTGTTCCTTTTTAAATTCAGACAAACAAGTGGCCAGATCTCTTTCTTTGCATATATATTGACTGAGGTAAAATTCAATGAAATACTTAGCTCATGCAACTGGATTTCAAAGGACTGATTAGTACCTTTCTTATGCTAAAATTCATCTGTCCACTCTTTCAAAGCACATAGTGAAATCTGAGGTTCTATTTTCATAATTTTCCTTTTATATAAATTCACTATTATTCTCTTCGTACAATAAAACAAGCTACATTCTTTGTAAAATACATTAATCATCTGTAATTTGTTCATATGAATTTAGTATTTTCTATTCATTTGCTAATAGTTTGCCTGTGTAATATAATATCACAAGTTTCAATGAGTGGAATAAGAATATTCCTTCTTCTTCTAATGTTTATTTTTTTATATAGAAAAAGTCATACAGGAGGAGCATAAGACCCAAATGCCCTCAAGAATAAAATAAACAAATAAAATTTTTATTAAAAAGATTATTGAAGAAATAATGACATGTAAAAAACTTCAAGTTGCATTAAAATAGAAGAACATAAAAGATAATGGGAATATTCAATAAATATTTTTTATAGATTAAAAAAATGATTTGAAGAATATTAAAATCAAAGTAAAGGTAAAATAATACAGAAAATATTCCAATAGTCATCAGGTTAAATCTCAGAAATGGGTTTGCTTTACAACTTAAAAATGAGGAAAAATCTATTTTAACTGTATTTTCTTTTAAATTAAAATTAATTTGAAGACAAAAATCAGAAACATAGAACATACAGAAAATATTGGCAATGAGAACACTACATATTGGTATTAAAGAAATGTGAATAAAGCCATATATTTGAAGTTAAGGTCATAACTTGAACATTTTCAATTATTTAGGAAGGATGAGAATAAGTAAATTAAGCCAAATTTGTTATATGTGAGAATTATCTGTGGAGATCAGTTATATAAAATGAAAAATCCACAGAAAGAAATCTGATTATTTACATTTTGTATCAGGGCAGAGGGATCAATCTCTTAAAAATTCTCTTGAAATTCTAACGTAGGTCATCTTCGGACCACTTTGAAAAACAGTAACCAAACATTAAACTCAAGATTCTGTTTTCCAAATGGAAAGGGGAAAATGTAGCTTTAGGCAAAGCTTTTTAAATACTCAGTTGGCACAAGCATCCAACACAGCACAATTAAACCTTACTTCTATTACTAGGAGGTAGAACAACAAAACTATATCTTTGGGGTAAATACCCAGTAGTGCAAGGCTGGATCATAGGGTAGCTCAATTTTTTACTTTTTAAGGGACCTCCACACTGTTTTCCAGAGTGGCTGTACCAACTTGCATTCCCACCAACAATGTAGGAGGGATCCCCTTTCTCCACATCCTCTCCAACAATTGTTGTTTCTTGCCTTGTCAATTTTTGCCATTCTAACTGGCGTAAGGTGGTGTCTTAGTGTGGTTTTGATTTGAATTTCCCTGATGGCTAATGATTTTGAACGTTTTTTCATGTGTCTGTTAGCCATTTGTATGTCATCATTGGAAAAGTGTCTGTTCATATCTTCTGCCCATTTTATGATTTGTTTATTTGTTTCTCGTGTATTGAGTTTGAGAAGTTCTTTGTAGATCTTGGATACCAGTCTTTTATCTGTAGTATCATTTGCAAATATATTCTCCCATTCCGACTTTACATCAATAAATAAATAAATAAATAAATAAATAAATAAAATTAAAAAAAAGAACAACAAAACTATATAAGAGGAAGAGTAAATCTTTTACCTTCGTCTCTACACATTCTTTGATCTTGAGCTCTGCCTTGGAATTTAATTCACAGACAGGAAGTTGTTCAGGAAAATCGCTAATGCCAAAGTTTCTGTCTGTTGTTCTTTGAACCAAGACTCTCTGAAGGAGTGTGCCTCAATAGGGTGGCAAGCCAGAACCCCAGAAAACTGGAGCCCAATACTCTGCATTCTTCTATAGCAGATATACCCACAGGTCTTTAAGAAGTTGCCGTTATATTTGACTTTAAATTATTCAGTACTTTCTGTAACTGTCAATAGTACCCAAAGAAATTTTGCCTTAGGAAGAAAGGAGCTTGTTCTCGTGTTTGGTTTTTTTTTGTTTTTTGGTTTCTTTCTTTCTTTCCTTCTTTCTTTCTTTTTTTTTTTAATCAAAAGACAACCAAGAAATGGATGAATTGTGTGGAATATGAATTGCATTACAATAAAACTATTTGGAAAAAGAGAGAACCAAGATGCCTGGAATAACTCACATATCCAATTACAAGGAAGTCTGAATAACTAACAACTAAGGAGCAATATATAGGAGCAAATATTTCCCTAATACCCATGCGAATACTGGAAAGAATGTCAGGCTTGCTACAATATTAAGTGAGAGACTTCACGAGTTCTTTTACCTAAATACTAAAAGGAACGATAACTCTAGAATGCTAGAGAATTTGAAGATACAATGATTATGCTTGGATAACCATCAAAAGTTTAAACTTTTTATGATATTTAAATTTTGTAATACCACTTGACTGATAAACTCTTCTTGGACCACAATACATATTTTGGTTCATGGGTTTCTAGAGGAGAAAACAGCTCATATAAAAGGGATAACATTTGCATAACATTAGCATAACACTAATAGTGAGTAAATCAATAGGAAAAATTATTAATTAAATTCTGGTTTTTACTTTCTATATATTCGCCTAAGTATGTGAGCAGAATATGAACTGACCACATTGTCAGGCAGTTAGGTACTAAAATTATTTTTAGGTTGAAAATTTTTTCTTGAGTTTCAAGAAAAATTATTGCAGAAATCAGAATATGAGTAAACATAATGAAACAATGGAGAAAAATCAGCAATCTTAAATCTTTTGCAGAACTCTGTAGAGAATGAACAAATGAATGAATTAATAAATTAAAGAAAAATTAGCAATTTCAAAATATACATATTTTTTCTTTTGTGGAATTTGTGTCCTACTTTATCAATTATAGCTTAGAATATAAATAAATTCAGGATTTATATATGACTGAAAATTAAGGAGATAGTCATAAGTCACCCTTTCAAAAGAGGGGGTAAAAAGCTATGTAAGTTCTATATATTTGAAGAGAGTAGAAAACTGGGATCTTTTTGTCAGACAAACAAGTACTTTTTAGTGGCTATGTCCTCTTTTTAAAATAACAATTATGCTGGCCATTATAGTTCTCAGATAGAAAGAACAGATTTTCTTCTTATTTCCCTTGTACTTTTTAACTTGCTTTGATTATTTCCCTTCTACTTTTTAACTTGCTTTGATTACCACTATTTAGTTAAGGTTTCTGCAGAGAAATTATTCTTAAAATATTTATTTTTTTCTTATAAATAAGAAAAACTTATTTTCTTATTTCTTGTAAATAAGAAAACTTCCAGCTCTGCAAGTTTTATCCCTGAATGGACTGAAGCACGTATAAGAAAATTAATGAGCACCAAGAGAAACTTATATGAGACATTAAAAAAAATTAACCCCATATCACGGGTGTCCGACAGACCTAGTACCCTGAGTTGTATTAATTTAAGGCCTTATTGTAAAATCAATATTTCTAAGACATAAGCAGAAGAGAGCATGGTCCAGAGAGCATTACTCCACTTAAAACTTAGTAATATTTAAAGATGACAGTGGCAAGATTTTAATTAGGACCATTATTTGTTAGTTTAAAAATTTTCAAATATATATATATATAATTTTAAAAATTCTTTCATCTTAAAGCAAATAAAGCTTGTTCTCCTTTCCATAAGATGTTAATGAGATATTGACAAATGCTTGGTATTTTTAACATAATTAACAGTAGGTTATTTTGGATCTTTCAAGCTACTTTGCAATGTGCTTTTTGTTTTTTAATCTCTTTATAATTGGGACAATAGAATAGTTCAAAAATATAAAATTAAAATTGCTAAATTTTGATGGATTTTTGAGACGTCCTATTGCCCAATGTCATAACTCTCCCAGTAAATTTAGTATGTCGTATTTGTACCAAAATGACAATGAGAGTTCTGTGGTTGTAAAACTTAAATAAGACATCTATCTTTATCACCTTAAGTTAGAGAACATAATCAGAATCTGAAAAAAAAAAAGTTAAGCTGGATCAAACTATTAAATAGTTTTTGTTTTTGTTTTTGTTTTTTGCCTTGGAGGTAATTTATATACATAATTTGATCAAGTAGGATGAGTAGACCACGGATCAGAGAGTTAGGATCCCTGGAGTCTTGGCCTATTCAATACAATTATGACCTGTTTCCACATCTATAAAAAGAAGGTATTGGACACAGTCCTTAATGATCCTTTCCCGCCAGATTTCATGGTTCATTATTACAACCAAAATATACATTCCCTGTGGAGATTTTCATTTCCCTACATTACAGAAATCACATAGCTCTTGGGTATTCATGTTATTAGAATCATGACACATATCCTGCTTACTTTTAACTAGAAAACCTCTGGAGAATGTAGAATAGCTGTCTTCTAATCCAATTTGATAAACGTTTATCAAATATTTATACACTGAGAAGGAACTGCAATGGTGGAACTACAAAAACACAAAATTCCAGGCCAGTGCTGGGAGACACCATATTACATGGTGAGGTTGTTATGTGTTGCACTGGCCATAACACAAGTGAAAAAGGAGTGCTCTCTTTTGCCTCAGGAGGCCCGAAAGGAAGGTGTTGTGGAGGAATTGGCCTTGTGGCAAGACTTAGATTGTTTGAATTTCAAAATAAAAGATTTTTGAGCAGTATAAAGAGGAATGGAACAGAAGAAGCAACAGATTTACAGATGAATAGTTGTAAAGTCACAGAGGTCAGATTATGGGGCACTGTAAATCATACTATGTTATAAACCAACTTGCTAGTTTTCCTAATCTAAGAGTCTCATTTTCAGTGGAATATGCCCCACTCTTGTTCTCCTTTAGGATTGGGGGTCCCTGGTCTAGCCACAATCTTCTCAGGCCCCACTGTAACCAACAATACAACTTTCAAGAAAAAAAAAATGTAACTTCAATGATTAAAGAATTATTCATATCAAAATTAATTAATTGCACTTAAAGGACTCTACCTTGGTCCATCTGCCTTCTGTGACATTCTAGTGTGACTGGTTGGATTTCTCCAAGAAAGAACTAAAATATTCTTCACCTTTGGTTCTCTGTTTATTCACCTAATAAATATTCAGACAGAACAATGACTTGTCAGACTTGTTTTAGCCAATAGACATACAATGATGATAAAAAAAAAAAAAAGCAGACACTCTTAACTAAAGTGAACAAACCAATGGTTATCAGAGAGGGGAGCTGGGTGGGGTGGTGGATTAAATAGGTGATGGGATTAAGGAGTGCTGTTGGTGTGATGAGTACCTGGTGCTGTAGGAAGTGTTAAGTTACTATATTGTACACCTGAAACTAATATAACACTGTATGTTAACTGACTGGAATTAAAATAAAAACTTAAAAAAAAAAAGACCGGTGATAGTTTATATTCTAGTTGGGGGAAATAGCAGATAAATTATAGATAAAGAAGTTAGTTTCAACTAAGTACTCTGAAATACATAGAACAGGGTAACAAGATGGAGAAAAACTAGAATGAATTAGGGGGCACAAATGTGGGAAGACTTAAATAATGAGAAGGAGGAAGTTGTAAAAATATTGAAGGAAGGACTTCCTAGATGTGACTACATGTCTAACTGACCTGCCTCACTCTCCTCTTAACCAGGCTAACTGCTACCCCATTCAAGGCTCAGTGCAGATGTCATTTCTCTGGGGAAATTTGTCTGATGAAAAAGATTGGATTAAGTGCCCAATCTCTGCCTCAAAGTTAGCGCTTACTCCCAGTGAATTGCAATTTTCTGTTTCCTTGCCTATCACCCCACTGGATATACTGAAAATAGATAGACATCCTGTCTTCATCATGGTGTGTCACCTACATGTAGTAAGTACACTGATGAAGAATGACTAATGTACAAATGGCAAACTCTGGCATTCTATAAAAGTTGCATCTTGACTTATCTCTTGAGGCACTGACAATTAATGTCTGATCTCCTGAAATACAGGGCTTAATGTCTAGGCCAAAGTTTGTGGCAAATTCTTGAATATGACCTTTCTTTCACATAAGCTTCATTTCTCCTTTTTTAAAAAAAAAAATATATATATAAACTATCAATAAGGGCTTTCTGATTTGATGATGTTTTAGAGACAGAAAACTGGAAAAGAAAAAAAGAAAAAGTTAGGTTGCAATTACATTTAACTTAAAAGCAGCCAAAAATAATGAGTTTCCAGGTCCTTTCCAAAGATTTAGAGTAAAAACAATCCCTTGATCTGCAAAGCCAGAAAAGTGGCTTAAATCCTTAGAGTAGTTCCCTGCATGCAGTTTCCTCACAACTGTATTTGTTTATATTTGTTTAAAACATAGAAGTAATCTTAGAAATTATCACACTGCTACATTGCAATATAACATTTAATACAGATGAGAACTTATCCTGCGCTTTTACTTTAAAGTATAACCTTTTTGTGTATTAATTACACCATTATCATTCACTTCTCAGAGCACTGTTTTACAGAAAAAAATCACCAAAGTATACCTTTTAAAGCAATGTTACATGGTTGATTGATGCATGTAACTTTTCACAAGCATGTATGTCTGAAAATGTATGTAAATTTGTATGCATGCCTCAGTGGTCTGGGTTCCGTGGTGCTCCCTAGAACTCACAGTAAGAATTTGCAATTCATGGATTTCCTAACTCTCAGAACAAACACGAGAAATTAGTATATCCTAAATATGTACTTACTTCAAAAGCCTATTTCTTAAATTTTCTGGGAATATAAATTTCAAACCAGAGATTACTCATTAAGTACCTTCTACTTTCTGTTATTAAGATAATTTATTATTGCCTTACAAATTATAATTTATAATTATTCTCACCTACCCTGTTTCGAAGGGGTAAGAGTTTTTGTTGTTTACTAGCTCCTTAGCAAAGTCTCTTCCTGGATAACAAAAGATAGCTCAAACATGACATGCCAAAAATCAAAACTTTGATTTTTTTTCTTCAAAAACTACTTCTCCACAGAGTCCTCCAACTATTCTCCTACTTGTTACATTCAAAATCTTTGGACTCATCTTTGTTGCTCTATCTCTTGCTCATATCCCACATTTAATCCATTAATAAATGCTGGTAGCTCTAATTTCAAAATGTATCCCAAATCTTTACCATTATTACTGTCAGATAAAGCTTTAACTATTACACTCTACCTACATTGTTCTACCTTTTTCCACCCTTGTCTTCCTAACACCTACCCCTGCGCAAAGCAGTGGGAGTAGGCATTTAAAATCATGAGTCAGATCATGTCACTCAAGGCTCTCCAAGGTTTTCCCATCTCATTCAGACTAAAATTAAAAGAATTTTCCATGGTAAGTAACACCCTCATATGCTGTCTCAGTTCACCTCTCTTATCTCCTACCTATTCCTCTTTCTTTCTTACCCCATCCACCTCAGACAAACTGAGCCCTTTACTAGTCCTTAGGCATGACATGCAGTCCCCTGCCTTCAGACTTTATATACACTATTTCTTCTTCACAGAACATTTTTTCTTTCAGATATCTCCATAGCCCTCTCTGTAATTTATCTAGGTCTCTGCTTAGATAGCAGTGTCCTTCTCAGGGAGAGCTTTCCTAATTCACCCTTTCTAACATAGCCACTCATTCTCTTCACCCAGTCTACCTTATTTTATATTTTTTTAACCTGATTTTATATCATATAACTGATCATTTTTAAGACTAGCCTTTACCACTGGAATGTAAGCTCTGTGAAATAAGACTTCATTTTGCTCAGGGTAGCTGGAGGTGTGTTTCTTAGTCAGGGTAATGAAGGTAGTGTTTCCCTGCAGGGCAAATGTTGGGCAGCTTTAGGTAGCACCTCGCCCCGTATAAGAAGAGGTTTACCTAAACTTGGGGTTCTTCAGCTGTACCCCACTGTGCGCACAGCATCCACCTGAGCTATTCCTCGTCATCCCCGTGGGATGAGAGAATATGGAGCTCTTGTTGCCTGATGTGTCATAAGTTGTAACATCCTTTCTCTCTGACTCAAGATTCTGTAAGCACCCATGTAACTGTGGAAGGCTAACTTACTAGTGAATAAGTAGGGCGAAATCTCAGATCCTTACAGATCTCAACACCTGGGATCTGGCATTCAACACTAATGCTATGTAATCCATAATCCTCAATTTACACTGTCATGTAATTTACAGTGTAGGACCCAGAAAAAATGCTTCTCCATACCTCTTGCCCTATGTTCTTGAGAAAAAGACAACTGTCTCCCAGTGCTGTGAAGATGTGTGGGTTTTGTTGCTCCCTTTATCAGTGATAGACATTGCCTTGGAATGCAGGGAAAATTTGAGTGATGGAAATTTTAAGGTAGAGAACAATTAGCTAATTCATAATTAATCAGATTAACTCATAAAATTCTTCTCAGATTACATGAATGCAATATATTTTTGCATAAAGTATCATTTTACAGTAGTGTTGATTATTCTTGCTTCTTTCTCTTTTAATTTACAGACCTGGAGGTACTCAAGAATTAATGTGATGCTCTCAGTAATTGTACCTGATACCTGAGGACTATTTTGCAATATTTAAACAACTCCTATTATTCTTAAAATAGAACATATATTGTTCCAGATACAACATGCATGGAACATAATACCTATAATTTGAACACGTTTTTAGATCTAAATGTTGCTTTATGAGGCAGTAAAAATTGTTCATATAAGTGATAGCAGTTTGTGTGATACAATTAACATTTCAAAATAATTTATTTTATGCAATTTCATTTCAATGTTTAAAAATAGTATGTAAAATTTGTGGTTCATATCCAAGTTTTCTTTAAAAGTTTTATTCATAATTTCAGTTGCCTCTACTTCAGTAGTCCAAAGTTTCTCTAAATTAATTTAAAAATTATCAAAGAACTACAAAGAGTCAAGAAAGGTTAATTTGGCATTATTATCAAAAGAACACAAATTATGTGGAAATTGGTAGCAAGAATATAATTATTGATTTTATTATAAAGAGACAAGAAAATGAATGTCATAGAATAAATGTATAATAACTTATGAATTATCTATCTATAAGTCAAACATCACTGGCTCAAACACACAACACCAAAATATATGTAAGAATAATTAAGGAGGGCACGTGACGTGATGAGCACTGGATGTCATATACAACTAATGAATCACTGAACACCACATCAAAAACTAATGTGTACTATATGTTGGCTAATTGAATTAAAATAAATAAAAAAGAATAAATTCAATTACATTTTATATTTTTCTGATTTTAAGTCATATAAAAACAATTGATCACATATTTCTTGAATTTTATTATGAAGGTATATTTTTCAAAGTAATTTAATTTATAAATTTTAGACATTAGAAATTTGGAATCTGGGGCTCCAGTTTTACCCTGCCCCTTGTGTAATAATTGTCAGGAATGAAACTGAATGCTTTATTTGGAGTATCCAGCTCACAGCAGGTGTTTGACGTATTTCCATTGAATAAATAAGTGAATGGTGACACCTGACCATTCAGCAGTTTCTCACAATAGTATATACTTTTAGCAATTTATCTTTTTATGTTTAATATTTTCCACATTCACTGCCAGTCCTTTTTTCTATAATTTGCTTAATCCAAACTTCTAATTTTTAAGAAAAGATAATTTGTGTAGCTACAGAGTTACTAGGTTACAATATTTCCCTCTTTAAAGCTCTATAGACATTATTTTTCTCAAGAAATTTACAGTTTTACTGAAGTCTCTTACTAACCTGATTTTAGTTCCTTGGGGGATAATTTATTTTCTTTGCTTGGATACTTTCAGAATTCTTTCCTTATTTTTGAAATTTAAAATTTTCAGACACGTTTCAAGGTAGATACTCCTTTTATTCATTTGTCCTAAAAAACATGTTAAGGCTTTTAGTTTCCAGACCCAGAATCTTTCTTTTTTTTCCCCCTAATGTTCTGAAAAGCTTTCTTCTGAAAAATGTTTGATTATTGCCTCTATTAGCTTTGTTCTGTTTTCTTCTACAGAAATATTTATTAATGTATAATAATTTATTTATGGTGAAAGAGGTAATGCAAATTATTTGAGGAATTAATCATTTTATATCCTCATTGAATTCCATACCAGTAATGTTATATTTATAGGTTAAAAAATAACATTACAGTAAAATTCAAATAAATGAAATGTATGATAAATGTGTAATAAAATGAAATGTATACCAGAAAGCTCAAGATAGAATATATTTACCTGTTCAGACTTGTGTTCCATAATCCATGACATTTTGATTATTTTAGTCCCTAGACCCATTGCTATTGCAGATTACTCAACTGAGCATTACATGCATGCTTCCTGTCCATTGACACACACCTTTATGACCTTGTTTCCCACATGCCCTCAGCAGATCCTCCACTCCACCAGGAGTGGAGGGTCTATAGTCCTACAGCATTACACACTCTTTTCTCTATTAAATGCCATTTCTCCCAAAGTTTCCAATGCGATAAAGTGTACCTTATGTACCTTTTGCTGTTTGAAAATGTCTCCCATTACTGAAGCTGCAAAGATCATTCCCTCTTTCATCTTCCACACAACAGAATATTGCAACAAGCCCTGATAAATATGCACTGTCATAAAAGTCACAATTGTGTGGGTGCACACCAGTTGTTTCCCTTTAACCAGAGTAGAGATGAACAAACAGGTGGAAGTAATGACTCTGCTGGGCAGTGGCATCACAATGAGCCCTTTTCAGCATCATGGTTCAATCCTGACTTAATCGTTACCCATTCCAACCTCATCCCTTTAATGTGGTCTGCTTGTTGTATTATCAATTGTACAAACACCTCTTGGGTGTGAGGGATACTGCTGCCTATGCTGTCACTTCTCTCATATTTTACTTTATGTCCCAGTTCCTATATGCTACTCTCAAAATTTCCTGTTACCTTCCACAGTGCTGTTAAACAGAACCTTGTATTTTGTTTGGCAGTTTTTAATCACTCGTTGCTGTTCCACACACTGCCATCTTTCTGCAGCCTTGGCACTTGCATCCTTATAGACCCTGGTCATGGCTGAGCATGAAGGGCTACTTGTCCTTAATTCTTTGGACAATCCCAGGAGATAGTACATCCTATTTCTCCAAAAGAAAGGAAATTTCTCTCCTGCAATCCACCCCAGCCTTACCTCCACCACGCCTCCTCTCTCACTTTTCCCCTCCCATATCTTCATATTTACATTCTCCCTCTGTTTATTTTATTGGAGCACTTATCCTAACACATGCTTTTCTTTTCCATCTGCTCCTTAGGCAAAGGTAGAGCTACAGATTCTACTCTAAGTCTCTGGTGTTAGGCTTACTTTGGAAACATCCTATGCTGTGCTTAAAGTCTTCTGAAATTTTCCTCCACCTAGGAAACATTAACATGTACTCCACGGTGGTTTGGGAAGCTTGGATTAAAAGAGGATGCTGCTGTAAGACCCCAATTTTTCAGAAAGTCTTTGAACTTTAAAAGGAATCTATTTCTGAGTTTTATTTCATTATACAACTTGGTTTTCTCCCTGAAAATTAGCATTAGTCTTTAAAACCATGATGGACAGAAACAAAATAAATAGTAAACAAGCATGCTAGCTCATATTAAAAGTTTTGGTGCCAAAAGAGGGAGAGATATAAATTCAACTCTTGAGAAGGTTGTTCTCCTATGTTGTTAAAATCATTTTAATGTAGCTTTTAGTTATAAAGCTGCAAACATTCTTTTGAAATGGCAGTGTTTGTAAAAATGTGGCACTAAGGAGCTAATCCATTCTTGGCAACATAAAAGAGGAAACAATTTTCTTTGTAGTCAGAGGTATGTCTCTGCAGATTATGTTCCCCAGTTTAAAAAAATGTGTTTTTTAAAATTAAAATTCAGATTTTATTTTTCTGGAAAATTATGCTTTTACTTGTAGAATCCTGTGTGTAGGTACATGAGTTCTTATTTAAGTAGTTGCTTAGATCATGAGGTGAAAATTGAAAACTGCAGAGAGGATGTTAGGCATGATCCTCACCTCATCTTGACAGAAGGACACTAAATGAGACTGGAATACTGTGTTTGGCAGTGTTCAACCTCACTGGACTAGACTACTGATGTTCTCTGCGTGTTATTATTTTTTGCATACACTGTTGTCTAATTCAACACTTCTCAATACTCTTTTCTCTTTACTGTGATTTCCCATTTTCTCCAACTAGAGATGGTCATATGGCACATTTAGGAGCAATATGACAGAAGCAGAGGCGTGCTGGGTAGGTCTTCTGGAGATGTGTTTGCTCTCCTAATAGAAGAAACAGAGGTCTCCATTCCCCACATCTTCCTGCTTTAAATGTAGATGTGTTTCTGTATCTGAGATAGCTATTAAGGTACTATGAAAAAGCAACTAAAAAAATCACAGAAATGATGAGCTTCACGTTATTGGGCCATTGACACATTAACAACATCCTCTTACTTCCTGATACTATATTATGTAAGAAGTATTAAACTTCACTCTCATTCGTGGACAATGAGATTTCTCTGCATGATAATGAGTATAACTCTGTCAAATATTCTAAGACACTGTGTACTTTGCATAAAAGTTAAGATGGGTATTAGACTTTATTCTGGAAAAATATTCTGGAAAAGCTTTATTTTGCATTTTTCTCTCTGAGTCTTGTGGCCCTTACCTCTGGAAACAAAAGATGAAGAATCTTTGGTGCATCCTCCATGGTAAAAGAGCTGGTCTCTGGTCCACAAGAGCAGGTGAGAGACTCAGAAGAGTATTACCCATAGGAGATGCTGAGAATGAGTCTGTATTCTTTGATTGTAACCCCCTATAGCAATGGGGAATTTTCCTGAGTGCTCTCCTTCTCTTCCCTTATCCATTATTCCTGAAGATTTAGGAAAGTATCATTGAATGTTGATTCTGAAGTTAATTGGACCATGAAGAGATAAGGAAGCCATTTCCATGCTTGATTTCAAATGCTAAAGGGGCTACAGTTGATTCCTTAGTCCACAGTACTCACAGCAGACGATAGTTGTATGTATATGAATGGCAGTCTCATTAGTTTTAGAGGTAATGACATGTAGTCTTATAGGAAAGTTCAGAGGAGAATGGTTTATGGGGAATGTTCCTGAGGACATGCGACAGAACATTCTGAGGAACTCTCAGAAGCAACTGGTGACACTGAGACATGCTCAGCATGGCGAAGACCCTACATCATCATACACTGGTTGCTCAAGGAAATGCAATTAAAACATAACATCAAGAGTTAGTAAGTCTAAAATTTAGTAAGCCTAGAAAACAACTGAGTTACATGAGTTTATATTAATATAAAATATTTTACTTACTTGCAAAAACAAAACAACATATTCTACTTTTCCTTTTTTAGCATTAGATGTGATGCTGTGACTTCCAGTCTATTCATTCTGGGGAAAGAAAAGAATTACTTAACTGAAGAGTGCTGACCTGGCCTACAAAGTCCAACACCCAGAGAATTTCTTCTCTCTGTCCTGATTTTACAATACTTTGTGAAACCAGAGTCTTATACATAGCAGATAATGAAACATTATCTTAACATTATTATTATTATTATTATTATTATTATTATTATTATTGACATTATTTTAAGTTTGTCAGGATACTTACTGAAGAGAGATGTCCAAAATTATGCAAATGGAGTGGTTTGAAACAATACTGCTTATGTAGTATAACAAGCTAAAATGTCTCCAATTCATTGATTGGTTTGATTCTTCTTCTTCTTTTTTTTTTTTTTTACTTAGGGACATTTTTTTTTAGTGATGAAGGTGGATTGATGGTTTATACTATATCACTGGTGTTTTAATTAACATCACTAACAAAAAGAATCAGGGAACTCATTGTCTTGAAGGTCATACCAGTGTATTCAACTACCTAACTTTATTTCATTGCTACAATTTTGTCAAAGATAATAAAAAATATTTACCTTCTGTCTTGTAGTTGTTGGTAAAGAATGATCAAAAATGAAAGAAAATAAATTAATTGCTCATGTCATTAAGATAAAAAAATGAATTAATTCTCATATCTAGATCTTTACCATTGTTCTGAAGAAATATTTTCTTCAGTAAAGAAAATTTGAAAACTGTGACCATGACCTTTTCCAACAAAGCATATTTGTGTAAAGTAAATCAAGTTTTAAAATTCCTGCTCCCCTCCATTTCCTTACAAATATACCTAGAAAAGACATATATTCAAACAACTGCTTTTATGAAATCTATCATTTTGTCATCTAATTGACAGCCTGACAAGGGCAAGAGGCAAATCTTTGGATAAAAGGTAGTCTAGGGAATGATGAAGTAACTTGCAATGCCTCTCAAGTTTGCCAGATGAGAGACTGTGCGACTAGCATTTCCTCCACCTTGACTGTCATATATTTGGCCCCATGTGACCACTTATTCATGTTTTTTTCCTAATTTATACAAGTCACATTGATAAAATTAAAGGCTATTGAAAATATGTTTCAATGGTAACAATAATAACTATAATTTTTAACACTTTCTATGCTGGACATTGTGCTTAATATTTCACCTGTTTTATCTCATTACACTATCCCCCACATACATACACAAAAGCATAAAAACAAAACAATGGTAACAAAAAGACTTTACAATCTAATATTGGATATCAGGAAATTTCTTATTCTCCACAAAGTGGTTAAGTACATTTCCAACTTTTCTCAGCTAGTATGTTGCAGAGCCAGGACTTAAAGCCCACAAATCTAACTCCAGAGAACCTCTCTGAACCCCTCATTTGACCATCAAGGGATTGAGTAATAGGTTTATCTTCATAGAAAATATCCTTATAAACACAGCAATCGATGATCAATAATGTTGCAAAAGCCCTATATTCTTCTTCTAACTATTACAAAGCCCTATATTCTTCTTCTAACAGTTGGTTGGAAACCTTGGGGGCTTTCTGGGTGAAATCTGAAACTGGCCCCCAGACAGGGAGGGCAAGGAGGGACTAAAGAAAGAGGCAGACCACTCCAGGTTTGTAAGTGGCGGGTGTAATAAGAGAACCTAAATACTCAAGAATTCTCTTGAATGTCTGCAAGATGACTAAATTTCCCCACCTGCCCACTAGAATCTTAAAAGTTTGTAAAGAAGTCTTAACTGATTTTAGTTACATATTTCTAAAAGATAGCCTCAATAACACGTGGCTCTCTCAAGGCTGCATCCTTGAAGATAGCTCCCACTGAGGGAATGGTGAACAGAACATACATTTCCAGGAACACGGAAGGGGGTGAGGAGCCTCCCATTGCCTGGGTCCAGCTTGTCATGGGTCAACTGGTGGTCACATCCTTTTCATGACCCCCAACAAAAAGCATCGATCAAATTGTAACTATTAACATATTATAAAATACATTGCTCACATATTAAGTAGAACCTATTATTTCAGTATGTCAATTGATAAGGAATATTTTACATTTGGCTTCATTTTTGCAACCTAAAATTTAATTGACCTTTATCCCCATCTCTTCTAATTATGAGTTTTACTTCCTTGGGTAATTCTTAAGGAGAATTTGGAAGAAGCTTCTAGCAACATGCATTACCTGCTTATGTTTTTGTTTGTTTTGTTTTTTGTTTGTCTTTTTTTATTCTTTGCCCAGAGTGTTGGGCAGGTTTACGTTGAACAACTTCTAGTAGTTTTTCTTAAATATTTGAATAATTAATTTTTGATAATATCATTAAATTATCAAAAAAGAAATAAAAAACAGTGTTTAGGCCCATTTTCTTTCCCATAATAATACAGACTATATTTTAAGGAAACGTTTAAGAGCTACCTTGGCTTTCATAGACTGACTATTGCAGCTTACTTCTAATTGACCAGTTGTCATGTTGCGGTACTGTTTTCATTATGAACAATGTCGTAACTTTAATAACCACCAATGATTTGGAGTTATTACAAATATCCCTCATTATCTTGAACATTTTCATCAGACTGCAGGCTAACAGTTCAGATTTCTGCTTTTAATAATTAATCCATTTTTCAATTGAAAATACAGTTTTTAAAAAGTTAGCACTTGAAAAGCATATAAGCAGAATGTCATTTAGAGGATGATTGTTAATTATTAGCTGTCTACCATCAATTCCCTGTTCCTCAGTGAAGCCTAATTTCTTTTAGGTACAATCCAGACACCTACCATTCCACTAGTAAACTCGATGCTGATGAAAACTGCTTGCCTCTACTTTACTCACCATCCTAAGGAGTAAGCCCATGAGCTGAGCTTGGAATCAGGTTGCAAAAAAACTTAAACCGAGAGCCTTAGCCAGCTTCTGAGGATCTCTACAAACTGCCCTCAGTTTCTCTATATCTCCAGTTGGGCTTCTGACATAATCTTCCAGTCTAATAACTTTTTTTCTGCAAATATACCATACATGTCTATTTCTGTGTTTTGTCTGTGCTCCTTACTACTGATAGATTTTTGCTTAAAATGTGGTTTTTCTCCCTCCATCACTGTGTATGCTAATACAATTCATTCTTCTTTTAACCTCCAAAATTTCTACCTGATTTCTCAATCTCATGATACTCTCTTATGTCTTTGAACTTCTATAGCATTTGCGTTTGTAGCTTTGGGTGCTGAATTATATACTAGTGTCCTTGGGCACTAGATAATACTCTGTTCTGCAATGTTATAAGGGTATTTACTGAGGCCACATTTCTCAATGAATTTATAGAGACAAAGGCCTCTTTCAGCAACCAGGATATTGTGGCTGATATAAAATAGCTGTTCAAATTGTTAACTTGAAAATTACAATATGTTTTTGGTCATTTCTGAAAATCTGTAGAGAGGTATTTTAATTACTTAACTTTTATAGCTAATACTTTTTGGAAGTTCAATATGCCAAGTTTTTCTGGTCCACAAAGAAAGGTGCCAAAAAAAAAAGGCTGAATCCTGTATATAATGCATTTAAATCAGTCTGTTTTAATTTTTTAACCTGAAAATGTACAAATACCTAAGTCAATTCATGAACATTATTCATGTTATGTGACAAGTAGGTAATGTCATTAGACTCAGAAAAAAGCCAAGATTATTCTGTAGTCTTTTGATTCAATGAACTAGACTTTGGATTTGTGATATCTAGATATCTAGATAGATAGATAGATATGTGTATATACACACACACACACATGCTTATGCACAAGTTCAATGAATAACAGCAATAATAAAAGGGATGGGAAGAAATTAGGAATAAATTATTATCATAACATACTTGTACTACCTGTGAAGTGGTATAGTGTTACTTAAAAATGGACCTAGGTTAATTGTAAATGTGTATCACAAAACTCACATAAAATGCCATAGACAGTTTGAATAAGCCTATAGCTACTAAAGAAATTGAGGCAACAATTAACACAAAATAGAAAGCACTGAGCCTAGATGTGTTCACTGGTGAATTGTACCAAACATTTAAGAAAAAACTGGACCAATTCTCTGCAGTTTCTTCCAGAAGATAGAAGCAGATGGAATACTTGCTATCTCATTCTATGAAACCCACATTAACATAATACTAAAACCAGAAAAAGATATTACAAGAAAAGAAAACTATGGATCAACATTGCTCATGACATAGATGTAAAAATCTTCAACAAAATATTAGTAAATTGAATCTAACAATGTATAAAAATAATTATACACCATAACCGGATGAGATTTATCACAGATATACAAGCTGGTTCAACATCTGAAAATCAATTAATATAATCCACCACATAAGCTAAAGAAGAGAAATCACATGATCTTATCAAAAGATGCAGAGAAAGTATTTGACAAAACACAGCCATTTGTGATAAAAATTCTCAGCAAACTAGGAATACAGGGGAATTTCCTCAACTTACTAAAGAGCATCTACGGAACACTTACAGCTAACATCATACTTAATGGTAAGAAACTCTACATTTTCTTGCTAAGATCAGGAACAATTCAAGAATGTCCCCTCTTGTCACAGTTTTTCAATATTGTACTGGAAGTTCTAGCTTATGCAATAAGAAAAGGAAATAGAAAGTATACGGATTGGAAAGGAAGAAATAAAAGTGTCTTTGTTCACAGATGATATGATCTTCTATGTAAAAAATCTAAAAGAATTGACAAAAACAAACAAACTAACTCTTGGAACTAAATAATTATAACACCGCTGCAGAACACAAAGTTAATATTCAAAAGTCAATCACTTTCCTATATACCAACAAAGAACAAATGAAATTTAAAACTAAAAACACATTTCCATTTACACATTAGTGCCCTTAAAGTTAAATACTTAGAAATAAATTTGATAAAATATCCACAAGACATATTTAAAAACTATAAAACTCTGGTGAAAGAAACCAAAGAACTAAGTAGAAAGAAATCCCATGCTCATGAATAGGAAGACTCAATATTGTAAAAATGCCAGTTCTTAACTGACTACAAATGCAGCCTCAAATAAAACATCACCAAGCAAACATGGATATTGACAAACTGAATCTAAAATTTATGTGGAAAGGCAAAAGACCCAGAATAGCCAATTCAATATTTGAGGTGAATAAATTCTATTCACTACCCAAATTCAAGATTTTGCCATAATTAATAATATAAGCTACAGTATTAAAGACAATGTGATATTGGTGAAAGAATAGACAAATAGATCAATAAAACAGAATAGAGAGCCCAGAAATAGATCCTGATAAATATAGTCAGCTGGTCTTTGACATAGGAGGAAAGGCAATACAATGGAGAAATGATAGTCTTTTTAACAAATGGTACTGAAACGACTGGATATCCACATGCAAAAAGTGGATCTAGATGCAGGCCTTACACCCTTCGCAAAAATTAACTCAAAGTGACTCATCAAAGGTAACATAGATGAAAACCTAGCGACCTTGGGCATGATGATGCCTTTTTGGTTACAACACCATAGGCATGATCCATGAAAGAAAACAATTGTAAAGCTGAACTTCATTGAAATATAAAATGTCTTCTCTGCAAAAGACATTGTGAAGAGACAGAGGAGAAAACAAGCCACAGACTGGCATAAAATATTTGCAAAAGACATATATGATAAAAGACTGTTATCCAAAATATATAACTTAAAATGCAACAATAAGAAAATTGAACAAACTGATTAGAAAATAGGCAAAATACCTGAACAGATATCTCACCAAAGACATACAGGTGGCAAAGAAGATACACGGATGGGAAGATGTTCAATATCCTATGTCATTAGGGAATTGCAAAATTAAAACAATAAGATACCACTATACACTTATTAAAATGGCCAAAATCCAGAACATTGACAATACCAATGCTGGTAAGGTTGTGGAGCAAAAGGAACCCTCATTCATTGCTGGTGGGAGTGCAAACGGTACAGTCACTTTGGAACACAGTTGGGTGGTTTCTTAAAAAACTAAATGTACTCTTACCCTATGATCCAGAAGTTTCATTTCCTGATATTTACCCAAAAGAGTTGAAAACTTATGTCCACATAAAACTTGCACATGGATGTTTACAGTAACTTTATTCATAATTGCCAACACTTAGAAGTAACCCAGATGGAACGGATAAATAAATTGTGGTATATCCAAACAATGTAGTAGTATTTAATGGTAAAAAGAAATAAGCTATCAAGCTATGAAAAGATATAAACTTAAATGTATACTACTAAGTGAAAGAATCTGAAAAGTCTACATACTGTATAAGCTCATCTATGTGACAACTGAAAAAGACAAAACTGTGGAGACAGTAAAAAGATGAGTGGTTTCTAGGGGTTGAAGAGAGGGATGAACTGGTAGACTACAGAAAAATTTTAGGGTGGTGAAACTATTCTGTATGATACCACACATGTCATTAAACATTTCTTAATATTTACAGAATGTACAACATCAAGAGTGAAGCTCATGTAAACCATGGACTTCAGATGATAAGAACATCCAGCAATTGTAATACAAGTACACTCTGATAGTGAGGGAGTTTTTCAGGGCCAGGGGTATGTAGGAACTCTCTGCACACTCCACTCAATTTTTCTGTGAAGCTAAAACTGCTCTAAAAAGTAAAGTCTGTTAAAAATAGTGAATTTCATCAAAACCACAATGAGATATAACCTCACACTTGTCAAAATGGCTAAAATCAACAACACAAGAAACAACAGGTGTTGGCAAGGATGTAGAAAAAAGGAACCCTTGTGCCTTGCTGGTGGGAGTGCAAACTGGTGCAGCCACTCTGGAAAACAGTATGGAAGTTCCTCCAAAAGTTAAAAATAGAGCTACTCAATGATACAGCAATCACACTATGGGTATTTACCCAAAGAATGCAAAAACACTAATTCAAAGGGATACATGCACCCCTGTGTTTATAGCAGCATTATTTACAATAATCAAGATATGGAAACAGGCCAAGTGTCTATCAATAGATGAATCGATAAAGAATATGTGAGATACACACACACATACACGCACACACACAATGGAATATTAGTCAGCCATAAAAAGAATGAAATCTTGCCATTTACAACAACATGGATGGAGCTACAGAGTACAATGCTAAACAAATTAGTCAGAGAAAGATAAATACATGTAATTTCAGTTGTATGTGGAATTTAAGAAACAAAACTGGAAAAGAAAAAAAAAGAGAGAAAGAGAGACAAATCAAGAAACAGACTTAATTATAGAAAACAAACTGATGGTTACCAGAGGAAAGGGGTAGGGGAATTGGGAGTAAAAAATAAATAGGTGATGGAGATTAAGGAGTGCACTTGTCATAATGAGAACTGGGTGATATATGGAATTGTTGAATTGCCAAATCGTACACCTGAAACTAATATAACAATGTATGTTGACTAAATGGAATTAAAATGAAAACTTAAAAAATCCAAAAATAGTGAATTTCAAATGTTCTCTTTGTCTCATGTTTCTTTTCCTCAGGACTATCTTATTAAGGAATTTATATTTATAAATATATAATAAATATTATATATATGCTGATATATTAGTCACCAATAAACTTTAGATGACTTCATGATCTGAATTAGCCTTTTCAATTCATTTAATGTGCTTCTCAATTAACAGAACCCAATAATAGGTGGTTACATATACGGTCCCAAATATATTTATTTTAGGTCTATACGTTACTTTGGGGTTTAAAATTTTTCTAGGATATAGACTTTCTTTCTTCTTTTTATTTATTTTTTAGAATTGAATATTGTTTGGAAATATATTGTTTCAGTGATATAGCCTCAGGATGTTAAAAGGACACAGATGTGGCAGTTGAAATGAAAACTGAATGAAAATGGAATTCAAGGGCTTAGGTTTATTTCTTAGTTGTGATCTTCACTATATCTGTAAACTTGGGAAAGCCCTTAATTTCCTTAGATTTAATTTCTTCATTTCTATAGTAGAAATAAGGAAGTTCATCTTGCATCTTTACTATGATAATCACTGTGATAATTAAGTGTGCATCCTTAGTGAGAGAGAGCAGGAGAGGGAATGGAGAAAGGAGCCAAGTCTAGTGACTGATAAACAGTCAATATTCAAAAATGGTTACTATACATTGAGCTCTTACTATATGGCAGGCACTGTTAAATATTTTGTGAATTTAAATCACAATGCCAACATGAATGACTTTTTAAAAATTATTTTAATTTTTTTATTATATTTACACCTGGTTTCTGGTGTAAAGTTCGATGATTCATTAGTTGCATGATAAAGACATTTTATCCCCATTTTATGAATAAGAAAATGGAGGTTTGAAAAATTTTAGCAATTTTTCCAAGGTCACATGGCTAGAAATCAAATTAGTGCTCAAAATCATGTCAGTCTGATTAACCAGCATACCAACCTGCCTGGGATGTCCTAGCATTGATTGATGGATGGGAATACATTTATATTGGCAAGCAGTAAAATGTTATTATTTACTCCTCTTCCATTACAGTCTGACTGAAATGACAGAAACAGAGTGAAAATCAAAATGGAATGGTATATGGGATGTGTTGTGAATATGAGGTGAACAGCAACAGAAATGGCAAAAAAAAAAAAAAAAGAATTTATCTGGTCAAGGGAAAAGAAACATGAATGGCAACCATGGAGGTTCTGCCCATAGCTTCATCTTTTTTTTTTTCCTTTTCTGTATTTTTTCCCTTAACATGCATTAAAGAATGAGAAAGAGCTGAAAAACATTAAACATTTCTTAGCAGAAATTACTGAGGAAAGTGGTTGCCTAGCAGCAAAAATATAGTGTTTTGACATTATCGTGAGGGTTGGATGAAACATTAAAATAGTTCATTTTAAAAAGCTGAGGGTTGCTTTGGAAATGTAAGGACATCTGGTCTTTTTTTAGAAGTTTTTTGTAAGAGGCTTTGTATTAGTTTTACATGCTGTGTAACAAATTACCAAAAATTTACCAGCTTAAAACAAACTCATTTTATTATTTTACAGTGTCCATAGGTCAGAAGTCTGGGCACAGCTCAGTGGGGTCCTCTGCTCAGGGTCTGTCAAGGTGTCAGCTGATTTGTGCTCCTATCAGGAGGCTGGACTAGGAAGGATCAGGCTCCAAGCTTGGAGGTTTGGGCAGAACTCATTACCCTGACACTGTAAAATTCCTGGCAGCTTACTTCTTCAGAACCACAGAGAAATCTCTCCCATTTGGAATCTCTGCCTTCAAGGAAAGTCTGGGCTTGCTTTTATAGGACTTACCTGATTAGGTGAGGCCCACCTAGGATAACTTCTTTGATTATTCCAAGACAACCGGTTAAAGACCATAATTATATTTGAAAAACCCCTTCACCTTTGCAATATAACATAACATAACTATAGGAGTGATAGCCAAGTAACTTGGCATATTCTATTGGTTAAAAGCAGATCACAGTTTCCACCAACCCTCCGGGGGCAGGTACTAGGTTTCAAAAATCATCGAGAACAGTCTATGGTTTGCCCACTGTGGGCACAATCTGCTAGCTCCATCTTTATCATCCTTAATCACCAGTGAAACAAGTGGTAAAAGAGCAACATTAAAATTGTTTCTCATTTTAATTGATCAGCATTTTTTTTACTAGACAAATTGTCTTTATAGTAATTTTTAAAAATAATTATCCATGAATTGCATAAAAATAACTTCTTAATTCTTAAAGTAACTGTGAATTACCCATGATATATGTAACCAGGAAAAAAGCAATGATTCTTAAAAAACAAACAAAATAACCCCCCAAAAAAACAGATGTAAGAAGTTTCTAAAACCGGGGCGCCTGGGTGGCACAGCGGTTAATCGTCTGCCTTCGGCTCAGGGCGTGATCCCGGTGATCTGGGATCGAGTCCCACATCAGGCTCTTCCGCTATGAGCCTGCTTCTTCCTCTCCCACTCCCCCTGCTTGTGTTCCCTCTCTCGCTGGCTGTCTCTCTCTGTCGAATAAATAAATAAAATCTTAAAAAAAAAAAAAAAAAAAAAGTTTCTAAAACCACCAATAAAGTAAAGCTATTTTGCTCATTTTAATAGACATTTTACCTCTAATCAAACCATGTTATTAAGAAAAGAGCTTATTAGATTTTCCAGTGTGTTTTATGTGTCAGGATATGAAAAGAAAATTAATGCATGAGTACAAACTAGAAATACATTTATACAAAAACAACAAAAATATCAACTTTCACGGTGATCTAAATTATTTTCAAGTGATAATATGTTGATCTTAACAAGATGATTTTATCCAAATGTGCCACATAAATGTTTTTCATGTTGCATTAATTTTTGGACACAAACTATTCTATTTAAAGTAGATTTTTCCTTATAGATGAATCTTGGATAGTTTGATAAATTAGGTTCATTTGAATAGATACAAGTGTCAAATTTTCCCTACGGTTTTAAATGGGATAAAGTGCACTTAAGAAAAAAAAATCACAGAAACTGGTTGAATCAGTATAATTGCTTTACTTCAATTCATGTTTTATTTACCATACAACTTCTTTCTGGCTTCTAGATATCTTTGCTTTAGTTGAAAAAAAAATGAGTAATGAAAAGTATAATTAGACTTTGAATTTTTCACAAATTACTTCAATTTTTTTTAAAAAATCATCTAACTCAGATGACTTACATGCATTAAAATCCTAGTGTATGTTGATTATAGAAATGTACTACCATGAGCAAATCCAACCTGAGTCCTATAGCTTCCTGAGATTATCTTTCTCTTATAAATAAATAGAGTTGCCTTAGCATTCTCTGTGGGAAGTCAATATCATTTTCAACATTTTGAGGTTAATCAATGACAGTACTTACTTTTTCTTGGTTTTTACCTGTTACCTCTTGTTCTGATCTGCTACTTCACTCCTCAATTCTCATTCTCTGCCTCTCCTTTTTAAAAATTTTATTTGTATTTCTATCAAAGTTATTTATGCACATAGTTTAATGAGGCAAAGCATTTTACAAGATAGTTATATTAAAAGTAGGAGTACACTCAAATCCAATTATTTCTCTCCCATGACAACTTTCAAGACTCCTAGCTTATACTTTTGATATTTATCTATATATCAGTTGAAGGCATCTGTCCAATACAGAAGATATCACTGTATTCCAACAAGCAGGAATTCTAGAGGGCAGGCTCTAAACATAAATTAAGGACTAGTAGGTAAGGGAAGTGTAATTCTTCCATTTAAAAATCAACTTATTGTTGACTGCCAGAATTGATTTCTTTTTACATGTGTTCTCACTACCTACTGACTAGAACTCTTACAAAATTGTTGCATTGCATTCTAGTCAATTTTATCATCTGCTTTCCCATTTAGACCACGAGGTCCTTAAGTGCCCTTGACATTCATATTAAAGCTGAATTTTTTAAGAGAACATCTGCTATACAGTAAGTTACTAAAAAATACTTAACCAAATCAAATTTTAACACTTTTTGGATGTCTACCTGGAATATATTACATGCTTACTTAGTATTGTATAGATTCTTTGGAGACCTATAATTCTTTAGGTTTCAAGAGTCATGAAGCACTCCTGGAGAGTCACCACACTCAAGTACCTTCCCTGTCTTATTGCCAGAACTCTGGGATCCTAATGTTACCTTTTCAAGTTTATACACTGCAAAGGGAAATACACAAAATAAAACAATGATCATCCTTATTTCATAAAATCCCTTACCAGCAGCATAAAACTCAGAGAAAGACATACCACCCAAGAGGAGAAGGGTAATTGAAGAAAACTAAAGATGTTGCCATGCTTCCGTGCAAGTATTTTAATGCCAATTTTAAGGTATCATGGAATCTCTGGCAACCAGTAGTCTGTTTTACCACTGGCAATTTCAGAACAGATCCAGACAGGATTCTAGTCTACCTTTAACGTTTTTCACAAAATAGTTTCATAGTAAGCCAGTAGACATTCTAAAATATGGACAATTACATTTGTAAGAGAGAATATCTACCATGTGCAAAGCACCATTCAAACATTTTAAACATATTATTTCTAATCCTTTTAAAAATGGATACAGAGACTATATTAGGACTGGCTACAAGTAACAGAAGGCAACTTGATCTAGGTCAAGAAAACTGGAGGGGTAACTATAAGGATACAGGGGTGGGTAACAGAGTCCAAGGATAGACATATAAGGAGAAGTAGGAAAAACTGAAACCAGAAACTTGACATTTGTCAGAAATTTATGTTTCTTCTTTTATCTTGTTTTTCCCTGTACTCTGCTTGGCTTTTATTTGTAAGCCTAGTCAACACTAAGGACCTGAGGTGCTGGTGCAGGTCAGTTTAGGAATTCTCCAGTGTAAGCTGGCAATGGCACGTATTAGAATAATACATTTTATAATTGACTATAAAATCTTATTGGCCTTGATGTCCAAACAAAAGTCAGAGAAAATAATTTATGGTATAGAAATATCAGTATAGGAGATCATCAATATTGCAATTTAGAGCACCATTCAATAATTAGCACAACTTCAGAGAAAAACATTTATTATTGTTATTATTATACTCAATATGGCTGTAGATGTTCAGCCAAATTCAACCATGTTTTTTTCTTTTCCCCTGGCTGTAAAAATAATAGATTGTAGCCATTGTAAAATTAGTCTAGATCTTGCATTTAATTTGTCCCCTGAAGGCCTAAATGGAAAAAGAAATGGCCATTTTCAATGCCATTTCTTGAGTTTGTGATATTTTTGCTCTTTCTAATTTGCAGAACAATCATAGTTATTGCATCTCTTATTATTCCATTTGTGTTAGAGCACACAGAATCCTCTGGGCACTATTGTTTGTAATTTGAAAGCTCTATTGCATTATGTTAGAGACTATTTTAAATAGTATTAATTATAAAATTAAGTGATATATCATTTCATGAAGTCAAATAAAGGTATTGTAGAATATCATTATGGGGACAATATGTGTCTTCAAAAAATAATATATGGATAAGTTGAAGAATATACTTTTCAAAAGTTTTGAGTGATTTTAGAGTTGGTATTTGCAGAACAGATACTTACTATGGAAGCCATATTTTACAGCCCTAAATGTTTGCAACTCATAAAAAGTATTTGTAATTCATAAAAATATACATTCTAAAGTAATCATAATATAAATGAATTTAGGATTTGTCAATCAAATATTCTGACTACTTTCATTATGTATCAATATATATTCTATTTTGATGGGACAAACTATTTAATGTTGCTCACTCTTTAACCAAGCAATAATTTATTAAATATCTGCTATGTGTTTCATGTAATGAGAAGTTAAACAAATGTGAGATATAAATTTTCTTCACAATGTATCCAGTGAAGTCAGAAAAAGAAATGTCTTTAAAATACATATGTAACAAAAACTTCAGGAGATACTGAGTAAAAACCTTAGAAATAGAAGGAAGTGATTCCTTCTCACTGAAGCATATTAGAGAAGGAAAGTGTAACTATGTTTTTAAGTATCCATTTTACATATGAGAAAAGTGGATTTCAGATTGCACAAAGAATCAATCTTCCAAGATTCAATCACACAGATACAGAGTCTGAAATTAAAACCCATGTCACTCGACTTTTACTTCATATTTCCTGTCATTTGCTGCCTTAAAAAACTCTTCCGTGAGGAAATACAATTAACAGAGCATTAAGGAATGAGAAGTCATTTTACTGTGAACAAAGAGGGGCGATGGAAAGAACAGAATGAAGAGCATGTGGATATAAATGAAAGGTACTAAATTTAAAGAAATGAAGAGGGCAGAAGATGTTTAAATTATGATTGGCCTTTAAACCATTCCGGATACAAACTTCATGGTGAATTGTAGGTAAAACAAGAAAAAATATCGAAGAGATAGACATGTTAGGAAAGTAATTTCAGCATCATTAAGAAGTAATCAATGGGTAAGGAAGAAATGAGACACAGAAATCAGATAGCCTGTTCTTGTTTTGAGTCCAGGTTAGAAATGAAACAACTAGGAAGATAGATGGATTAAAGAGATAATCAAGATCAAATCAACCCAATGGGTAAGTGAGGGAAGGGATAAAATGGAACGTGAAAAGAGAAGGACAAAATGAATAGTTTTGTTTATTTATAAACTATAAAGTTGATAGATTTATTTTATACTACATTCATCCAGTGTTTATTTGTACTTGGTATTAAGGGTACTAGAACATTAAAAATTTAAATGTAAGAAAATTGTTTACTATAGCTTTACAAGGTAAAGAATGCATCAACTACTTCAGATTGTTTTTGTGAAGACCAGCGGAAAATATTCTGGTTTTGTTTATTCTTTTACTGCTTCATCCACCCAAATTTGGGGGGCATTTGTTTTATATTAAGCTGTATGGTAGGTAATGTGTGTTCAATAGTAAGCATAGTAGACATAGTGGTTGTCTTCAAAAGCTTACAGTTAGTGAGTGAAACAGATATTCAAAGAATTAAATGAGCAAAGAAGTAAACGCTGGGAAGAAGGAGGAAATGATTCTGTAAGATTTTTTTTTTTAGAGAAAGTTAAGCTAGTCCAGTAAGAGTAAACCTTTAGGAACAGATTCATGATGAAAAATCTGAAGATGATAAGGATTTATTTGGGTGAAGTAAGAGGAAAGAGTACCTCAGGCAAAACATTTCTTCCGTTCATTTTCAGTGGTTGTACTGTACCATTGCAATGGTGAACTGTTGGTGACTAGCGCTGTCTATGCTTAGTTACCTTTGGCATATCCCTGAAAATATGTTAGTCATTTTGACTTGAATTTGCCATTAATTAACAGTGAAAAATAAAAGGAAGAAGTACAAAATAAGTAAAACTGAATAATTTATAATTACTTTTTCAAAAGCCCTGTTTAAAAACACAAACGTGTGCTTGCATAAATACACACACAGAGACACACACACACACAACACACACACACACACACACAAAGAAACCATGCTATAACAATAAAGCTATAAATATGATAGTTTTCACTTAATATGCTTTTTTTAATTTTAAATTATAATAAAGGTTAATCGTGTTAAACATGTACTTTTCTATATGTTATTGCAAGCATGATTAATCAGATATAACTATTATTTATACTTAGTTCTTCTGGATACTGGAACAAAATTACGAATTTGAAAACAGCAGTTACTTTTTTCCCATTTCTTAGGTGAAGTTTTAATTCACTCAAACCAACTAGGCTAAATCAATTTTTTTTAATGTAAAGCATGAATCATCTGGTAAAGTAAATTTCAAAATTGACTTGAAAAGCTTTTCCAGATAGAATAAAAGTGATAGATGTGAAAATGCATAATATTCTTCCTTGCTTTTAAATATGCCTACTCAGATGGAATCATCAAATTTTACACCTGAAAGAGAGCTGTGATCATTTAATCAAATCTCCACATTTTACAGATGAGCAGTCTTTTCCATTTTTAAAAAATGCTCCCCCTCCATTCTTTTATGGACTTTAGTTTCCATCAAAGGACTAATTAATGATGTGGAAGAAACTCATATTTACCTTTTATTTTGAAGAAACATATTATTATTCTTTAACATTCAAAATACCTAAAAACTCTAATAGAACAGGAAGAATGTTCCAGTAACCTAAAACCACCCTCTCATTTTATACTTTCAGTTTCTTTTTTATCCAAGACAGTGAGAGAGGGAAAACAGAATCAGGTCATTGTCCAAAAGTTCTCATTTCTTCCTTATCGGAAGATGAAAAATCAATAATTGAAGCTAAACATAGATTCAGATGGGTGGAACTGACAAGATAAGTGTTGTTCTGCTGAAGAAAGTGGCAAGAATCATCTTATTCTGATGTTTAGTTAATAAAATTCCACATTTCACAACTCTATACTCACTACAAATCAAGCTTAATAATGGCTCTTCAATAAAATCTGAATTTCTAACATAGACTTTGAGTGCCTTCACCAATTCTTTTCTCAGCTTAACCTAATTGTTCTCTTTTCTCACTTGCAACTGATTATCCACAGCCCCAAAAAGCTGCCTAGAGGATGCAGAAACAAACAAACAAACACATGGAGCTAATAATTTCCTTAACTTCTTTAAAATTATAATAAAAACAATCCCCTTAACTTAATGAAACTTACAGCATCTTACAAAAAACAGTCTATGTGTAGTGAATATAAGCTACTTGAACCCTTACTGATATTCACCCAAACTTCTATATTTATATGTAAGGAATGAAGAAGACTGCAGGCATCCTATTTTTTTTATTGTTTCTTTTGCCTTCCCAGAATTTATTCCTAATATTCCTTCCCCCAAATCTCCAGTTCTGTTCAGATATCTACTCTTCATGAACTGACCAGAGCCATAGAGAAAGACTCCTTCATCTCCAACCAAAGTGTAAGTCTTTTTGGTCTAAAGACAATCATCTCATTTCCCTCACCAGCTCTTGGTTTACAAAAGAGCACGCTACCCAATTTTCACCAATGTGAACTGAGGAAAAATTTGCTGGGGTAGAGGGGTTGTTTAGACAAGTTTTCCTCCCTGCTAAAAGATAGCCTAAGAAGTAATTGAGTCACTTCTTTTCTGGGCATTATCATAGAAGAAACTTCTGCCTCTATCTTGCTCCCAGCCTAAAGAAGGAAGACAGCAGGTCTGAGAGATAGTAATCACATATTTTACATAATCATCAAATTTCTCAAATAAACAACTTATACCCTAATTTATCTCTGGGTTTCTATTATGTGAGATAATATAGTCCCCGTTGTTTAAGCAAGTTTCAGTAAAGTTTTCATTTCTTGAAGCAGAGATTATCCTAAGTGAGGCAGATTGGATAATTATTATTTAGCTAGAGTTAAAGAATTTCACTTAAAATTCTCCATGTTTGTTTGGCCTTCTCAAATTATTCTTTTATATGAAGAAATAGATTTTCATTAATATCACTTACATAGTGCATTGCAATCTTAAGAAAAATACAATGTAGGACTGCTTCCTGTTTGGTGCACTGATTCATCTACCCATGCACTTGGTGCTTGGCAAAAAACATAAAGCAAAAAATAGGTTATTGAAAGCCTGAATGCATTATTTGGAGAGGAAAAAGCTGTTCGTAAAGTTCTTTTACAACAATATTTTGATGATATGTGAAGTAGAAACATATGGATTATATTTCCCATAAGTCAGTGTTTGAACTAATGAAAATGATTAGAAAATACTTTTACCAAAAAACAGATACCCCCCAAAATCACTGAAGATATCCCCAGCTTTTTTTCTAAGTTTAATCAATTCACTCTAAAATTTTAAGGAGTTAGAAATAACTAAATCAAGGTCACAAATGTGTATGAAAAATCTTGGCAAGTCATACCAAAATACAGACTGAAGCTGGGTAAAGAGTAATACTTCTCCTCACAGAATTAAAAGTAAGCAAACTTATGATCACCTCTGACTCATAAATTGGGAATGTAGCTTTTTTGAAATGTTTGTACAGAAAGAAAGACTAATTGTTTTAAGTTTTAAATGTTAAAGTACATGCCTTATTTCTCTTGGGACACATTCCGTCAGAACAATAGCTAGAGATAATATGCTGCTCTCAGGATATCCTCCCAGTGCAAGTTGGCATTTTGCAGTTCATAACTGATATACAACAGTATAAACAAGATGAAATATAGGCCTCCTTAGGACTGCCAAAAAACATGTTTCTCCTTTCCTCATTACTACAATTTTCAACTTTTTCATTAAAACCTTCTTGTACCTCTTTCTTTTCTTGAAGACATACTTGAAATCACTTACCTCTAAGTTTTTTACTTGGGACAAAAAAAAAACCAAAACTTGATTTTTTAAGTGTGAGTAATTCAAACAGATCAGAATTTTGCTTTTCAATGTGTTATAATTCAACTTCAATTTTTGAAGCACTTATGTGGCAGGTGCTGTACTCAGTGCAGAATGCGTGATGTTGAGCAGGATGGCACTGTGGCCGCCCTCTCCGTATGTTCTGTCTTCAGCAAAGGCAGAAAGTTAAACAAGTCATAACCCCAAATACAAGATCCAGTAGAATTATGGAGCATGAGCATCAAGTTATTTCAAGAGTCAAGGAAGACCTCCTAAAGTAAACGATCTTACGTCATATTTTTCAAATTGGAGGCTGTAACAATCAATTTAGCAAATCAAGAAGAGTAGAAGAGAAGAGAAACTATAGATTGCATGGCACATAAAATGTGTGAGTATTGTTTCATGAAACTTTTTTTTTTTCAGTTGTGTTTGTGTGTGAGAGCACTTGGGTTTTTTTTTCTATTTTTTTTTTTTAAGATTTTATTTATTTATTTGACAGAGAGAGACAGCGAGAGAGGGAACACAAACAAGGGGAGTGTGAGAGGGAGAAGTAGGCTTCCTGCCAAGCAGGGAGCTCTATGCGGGGCTTGATCCCAGGACCGGGGATCATGACCTGAGCCGAAGGCAGATGCTTAATGGCTGAGCCACCCAGGAGCCCCAAGAGCTTGGGGTTTTAAAGTAAAATATATATATTTAAGATGAATCATGCCTCCAAATGTGTTTGAAATCCACTAATCTAAAGCATGAATACAAATTAAGTAATCAAAAATAAGAAATAAGAATTTTTCTGACAGGATCACGAGTTTTTCTGGCAGAGAAAAGCACGTGCAAATGCCCAGATGTATAAAAGTTTGTGTAATTCTAGAAGATGCAAGATGTTCAGAAATGCTGGAAGAGTTGAGTGGAACAGCAGTGAATGAGGGAGGGAGGTTGGCGGCTGAATTCAGGGCAGAAAGGAGTGATAAAGCTTAATCCCATAAGACATGCCATGAAGTTTGGGTATTATTTTCAGAGCAATTGTTACTGCTACAATTTTTTAAGCAAGAGGATATGATCACGGTTGCATGTTAGAGAAAAGTTCTGATTGTATTTTACAAATGGGAGAGGAAAACCAATATTGGAGGCTTGAGGTTTGCAGTAATTCAGATGGCCTGCTCGAGCAGAGTGATTTGGAGGCTACAGAGCAGTGGATGGATGTAATGCCTGGTGGAAAAGAACAGTAGTAAGATTGATGTTTGGCTGTGAGAAGGAAGGGAAGGGAAGTGTCTGGAATGCCTGTCAAATTTCAGGAGTGCTAACTCTAACTGTGAGGGTATACAATGGAAAAGAAACAGGTTTGGTGGATAAGGAGAACAAAAGTGTTCAGGTTGGGACATTTGATTGTTAAATCTGCTCATCCTCAAAGAAACAGTAGAGAGATTTCAAAAGGTTTTTACTAAGTGTCGATTCCTGGTGCAATGCTCTGGGAGGTTTTCTAAGTGAGGAGCTCCATTTTCCAATTTCTATACATTTCAACACATGTTCTGCCACTCTGGTTTTCTCTCCATAGTTTTAATAATTATGATTAATAAGTGATGTTTCAATATGTTAGCCTTTTGAACTTTAAATTTTATTTTATTTTCAAACTAAAATGCATTTTTCTACAGAAAAAATGTAAAGTTAGTAATCACTGTGTTAAAAACAGTTTAACAAAAACAATTAACCTTCAATATGACATAACCAATTATCCAACGCGTGGCAGTATTGAAGCTTAACTTTTTTAATATTTGGACACATGAAATGAGGATCATTTATTGTTTAAGCAGATTTATGTGTTTTAAAAAAGAGAAACTAAATTGTATAGATATAAAATTTTTATTTTGAAAAAAAAAGTGGTGATATGTTTAGACACATCAGTAGTTTTGTGGATATATACATTTGTTAAAACCCAACAAATTCACAGTTATACCACTTCATTGTAATGAAGAGGTTTTCCATCCTGACAGTTATAATTTTCTGCTGGTTGGGCACTCACAATGTAGCAGAATCATAAAGCACAAACAGAAAGTCTTCTCCTATATCTAGCAATTCAAGGAGAGATGTCTATGGAATTTTTTTCATTCAATTAATTCCTGTTCCTTCAATTTTGGGGTGCATATAGATATAGCCTTGGTGCAAGTTGCTTATGTCAAAAATGCTATTCAATTTGATAACATTACTCATCAATTATCAGATGCTTACCATGAGCATGGAGATCTTTATCACATTTTTGCTGCCCTGAAAATCCTTATGTTCCTGTTGGGAGGATACGGCCTTTTCTGAAGGTGGATGGTTCAAGGAAAATGTTCCTGTGAACCAATCGCACTCTTCCCTAGAGGGAAAGTTAGGTTAAAACTAAAATTAAGACTGAATTAAAACCTACAGAATGTGAAAATCTTAATAAGAAAGGGGCATAGAACTTAGGTGTGAAGTGACACGTACGCCGGGCCCTGTTTGCATATACACCTGGGCAGCTTGTACACCATGATGTAGAAACTACACATTACTGTTCCTGTGTTTGGGGCTTTGTTTTTTTGTTTTGAATTCTTTTCTTCTTTGAAAAAGCATGACCCTTGAAAATTAAAAGTTTGGCTTTCAACACTAGGGTCACAGCTATCATTTTTTTTTTCAGTTATTTTGAAAGGTCAAAGTATGAACTCTCCTATCATTCTATTTCTGCAGCAATGGAGGTTTCCTGAATAGGAGTGAGAAGAGACCTCAGGAATGACCTGCAAAACAGTCCTCAGTTTCATTCTGTCACACAAGCAAGGCCATAGCGTAACCACAAACAATTGCAGCAAATATAGTGGAAATCGATTTCCAAAAAAAGGACTAGATAAAACACAGTAGAGCCCCCAGATAGAAACTACTCCATTAAAATATTTATGTCTTTACAAAAGAAATACTTGGTGGTTTATAAAAACTTTATACTGACATGCAAATATTTATATCATAAAGGAAGGTATAATTAGCAAGATTTATCATTGTAAATAGTTATCCAAGAAACTCAAAACAATAAATATATAGACTTAAGGGAATTTTACCACATTATTCACAGCATTCATTTCTGAAAGCTAGTATCACAAATAAGTTTATTTTTTCTTTCTTATGTAGTTTAAATACACTTTAAAGTGAGATGGATTATTCATTAATGGAAAAGAAAAACAATTGTTTTCTTCTGCAAATGCATACTCCATGCTATTATCCAAAGTCTATCCACAAAAGACACTTAAGCAAATAATCTGTCTAGATCCGACAAACTTTAAACGCTTTAGCCATAGATTGGGTGTTGCAAGCTAAGAAAACTTCAGGTTAGGTGCGTATCTCCATTTATTTGCCACAATTCTAATTTCTTATTAATATCAAGATGCTTGTCATTACAGTTGCTAGCATTATCTTGTGTCTTATGCTACAGTTTGGTAGAAGAGAACTGTCTTTGCAATAGTAAAATTTATTTCAACAATATAATTGTAATCCATTTTCTCTCTGTACAAACTCACCTATATAGTACTGGATATTTTATAGGCGGACTTTAAGAATCTAGCTCCAAAAAACGCACAGTAATAAATATTTCCATATCTGGATCCAAAGCTTGGAAATTCTACTCAATATATTAGGATGGCAGTTGAGATCAAAAGGTACAAAGTGGTGCTGAAAACCATTCACCCATGCATTTTATGTCCTGGATGTCACCTTTCTACTACAGGAGAGGAGTGTATAATCTCTCTCGCTTGCTCGCTCCTTCTCTATTAGCATGAAACCTTCTTTGCAGTTCCCAAAGCTGCAATCCAATCAGACACATAGAGTAATTCCCCGTTTCAATGCTTTTTCCCTTAGTCTAGTTCAGAATACAAATGCAGACAATATTGCTTTCCCAGAGGCAAGCTAGGAAAATCTTTTTCTTCCTATAATAGAGGCAGAGAATAAACATTTCAAGATTGAAGTCCACTCATCTGTAAACAGAAATGACATAGATGACATTTACTAGAAAACAAAATAAGCAGAGATTATCATTTCATAGCCTGCAGTAGATTGAAACTAGTTGAAAAGCAAATACTTCTTTTAGCATACCATTTCCTCTGTCTGATAATGGGTGTTGATCTTTGTTTTGCAGTCCTTCTAATTGCTTTGCTTTTATTTTTAATGAACCCCTATTTCACATACTCATCAGCCACATATGGGGGAAAATTGATGGTGATGCACAATCATTCACAGGGGCACGTTCATTAAAGATAAAAAGCTTCTGGGACTGTGGTCTTAGAAGGCAGCTAAACGGCTTCATTCTTTCTTCCAACTTCTTTTAGTTGTATCTTTTGAGCTCTACAAACCTTCACAGAAAAGGAAAAGAGTTCACATTGTACATGAAATAAGAAACCCCTGAGTTATTATTATTTAATTTTTTATGTATACTCCTGGGAACTGAGCATATTGACTTGTGTCCCCCATAAAGATTGGGGAGGGTGGAATCTAAAGGGAAATGTAGAGTTTTTGACATGTTGTCAAATGCCTGCGTTATCTGAGATCAAACGTTATCTGAGATTAGGTTCTTTCATGAGGGGAAAGTAGAACCATTCTGTCTAGAGCTGGAAGCTATTTAAAAATCACACTGAGCCAAGAAATCAGAAAAACAAACTGGACATGACCTTAGAGTAAGGAATAGAGCATAGGATTTGGAGTTCAAAAACTGAAATTTGAATGCTTGTTCAGTTTTATGAGGGCTGTTTAATCTTAAGCAAATAATTCTGAGCCTGTTTCTTCACATAGAAAAGGGAGGCAGCAATACTATCTCATGAGCTTACCTCATAATGCCACAGCTAGGATAAACTGAGAGAACATCGGGGAAAACCTTCAAAACTATGGCTGTGTCTATGAGGATACTGAATAAAGAAAGGGGACATTTCAAATCTGTTTTAAAGGATGTTTGTTCAATTAATTTTGTTGGGAAGACTGACCATATGTTTGTTGGGAAAAAAAGAATTTAGAGCCCTAGCTCATACCTTCCACAAAAACAAAGTAGAGGTATATCCAAAACTTGAATGTATAAATCTTAACCCAAAACATATGAGAAGAAAATATTTTAATATATGTTTATGAGGTTCAAGAAAAACCTTCTTAAATTAGACACAAAAAGTGAAACCCTGAATGAAAATATTTGTAGTATATAAAATTTTTCATGCATGCATATTTAGAAATATAGAAATATGTAGGCTCTATTCTTTTGAAAACAATAATAAGACAAACATCCTGATTGAAAATGGCCAAGTAGGTGAACATATGTTTCATCGGAGATGAAATAAATGTATTTTATGCATAATTTTAATTAAATTTCAGTAATCCTTTATTATAAATATTGGGGATGGAGGTGTGAAGAAATGATACTTCTATATTTTGTTGGGACAGTATAATTGGAACAGCTACAGAAAGAACAATTTGACTCCATAAAATTTGAATGACACTCATTATCTGTCCTAGAGAAATACCCACATCATTGCATAGGAAAGCATATATGTGGGTATTCATCACATCTAGCTTACAATAGCAAAATATTAAGAAAAAACGTTCATCAAAAAGACGAATCGCAAAATAACCATATTACATTCAAATTATGTAATATGATGTAGTCACTAAAAATTATGAGTTAGTTCCACATATACCAACAGGAAAAGAATTATATTATTGAGTAAAAAAAGCAATTATTGAATGACATATATTAGATGACACCATTATATCAGAACATGCACAAGACAAGACAATTGAAGTGAGCCCCACAGTTGCCCCAGATTACTGGCTTCAGAGTTTCCAAGCAACGGCTCAGAGAGAGGGAATTCAGCACTAGGCAGATTTGGTTGAGTTGAAAGAGACACAGCTAAGGGTCCAGCGAAACCCAAGAAGCTGGAGTTCACAGAACAGAGTGCTAGAAAAGAAAGAGCTAGACAGAGAGAATTCTGGAGATCAACAGAGAGTTCACTCAATCTGTAGAGGAATGATCAGTGCCTACATTTGAGGATGCTACTCTAAGCAGAGGAAAGTATCATCCAAAAGAATTAGAGGTAACAATACACTGGGCTCATATAAGGAACAAAGCATGTTCCAAAAAGCCTTAAGGAAAAACTTTACAATTAATGGCATTGGTTAGAATACTCAGAAGGGTTTTACTTCAGAAATGAGAGATAATTAGCACTAGATTAAATGCTGTTCTGGTCCCACCAAAAAAAATATTAAAAGACCGAAAGGATCAAACGGTTAACATGTAACCCAACCGTACCCCAGTATAAAGCTTCATAATGTATACTTGACCCTTGAACAGCATGGGCTTGGACTTTGTGGGTCCACTTACATGCTCACTTTTTTTACAGTACAGTATTACAAATGTATTTTCTCTTTCTTATGATTTTCTTAACATTTTCTTTTCTCTACCTTAGTTCATTATGAGACTATAGTATATAATATACATATAACATACAAAACATGTGTTAATGGGTTGTTTATATCATTGGTAAGACTTTTGGTCAACAGTAAGCTATTAGTAGTTAAGTTTTGGAGGAGCTAAAAGTTTTTGTGCAGGGGGTTGGTACCTGTAACTCCAGTGTTGTTCAAGGGTCACCTTATATAGGAATGTAAAACCATTTGGCATCCAACAAGGTAAAGTCTTTCACATATGCAAAGAAGTAGGAAAATATAAACCATAATGAGGAGAAAAATCAGTCTATGAAAACTGATCCAGAACTGACATAAATGAGACTTAAACAAGGATACTGAAATAGTTCTTGTCACTGCATTCTACAGGTTAAAAAAAATGTGTCCATGAAACCCTTCAGAGTATATTATGAGGAAGAATACAAAAACAATATTAATTAAATTACTGTCTTTTCATTGTTTCATGCTTAAAATATTCATTAGGTAGTTATTTCATATAGATCTGTATACTAGGCAAAGGATATTCAATTGGAAGCACAGTAGACATGGTGACTATCTTCAGAGGGCTTATAGTTTAGGTTAAACAAAAATAATAACAATATGGCATGGAGTTTATATTGTATATAAAGGTAAAAATCTATGATGGAGGGAAATTATAAAAGTATACTACTTTACGATTTTAATACTACACATATGGTAGACTCACTTGCAGGTAGACTGTGATAAATTAAAGATGTAAGTTATTGAAATAATCACTATAGTAATAAAACAGGTTATAAGTAGTAAACCAAGAGAGATTAAAATGGATCATAAACTATACTAAAAGCAAAAGATGCGTAGGAAAATTAAAAAAAATCAACAATGAAGAACAGATGAGATAAACAGAAACAAGTATCATGGTTATAGATTTACACTTAATCATACTAATAATCACATCAAATGTAAACAGACACCCCTCCATTAAAAGGAAGAAATAGACATATTGGCTACAAACAGATAAAACCCAATTATAAGCTAAGGAAACTCAATTTAAATATGAAGATTCAAATAGGATAAAAGTAAAAGAATAAAGAAAAAATATGCCATGCTAAAACTCATCAAAAGAAAGCTGGCAAGGTCATATTAATAATATCAAAGTAGATTTCAGAATAAAGAATATCACTCAGCATAAAGAATCTCATTTCATACTGATAAAGGGGTCAATTCATCAAGAAGAACCAACAAACAATTTTAAACACTTAGGCACTTATAACCAAGGTTCGAATACTTGAAGTAAAAACTGATACAACTTCAAGGAGAAATACACAGATTCACAAATGTAATAAGAGATTTCAGTACCTCCCTTTCAATTGTTAATAGAACAAGCAGGCAGAAAATCAGCAACGATATGGTAGACTGAAAAACACTGTCACCTAAACTTAACTTGATTAATTTTTAGAGAACACGACATTCAACAATAACAGAATATGTTGTGTTTTTTTTTTTTTCAAATATACACAAAACATTTACCAAGATAAACCATATTTAGGTGGTTGCCAGTTTAACAACAGTAAAAAAAGGGACACACACTTAAATTTGAATTTCATATAAACATCAATGATATTTATTTTTTATTAAAGACTATTTTTTTAAAGTAGTTTTAGGTTCACAGCAAAACTGAAAGAAAGGTACAGAGAAATCCCATATGTTCCCTGCACCCACACATGCACTGCCTCTTCTATTATCAACATCTGCCACCAGAGTGGTACATTTTTTCAATTCCTGAACCTGCATCGATACATCATATCACCCCAAGTACATCGTTTACATTACTGTTCATTCTAGGGGTCCTACATTCTATGGGTTTGGATAAATCTAGTGACACGTATCCACCACGATAATATAATTCAGAATATATTCACTGCCTTAAAAATTCTGTGTTCCACCTATTTATCTCTTCCTCACCTCTAACCCCTGGTAACCACCATTCTTTTTACTATCTCCAATGTTTTGCCTTTTCTAGAATGTCATGTAGTTGGAATCATAAATCATGTAGGCTTTTCAGATTAGATTCTTTTACTTCACAATATGCACTTAAGGTTCCTCTATGTCTTTTCATGGCTTGATATTCCATTTCTTCTTAGTTTTGAATAACGTTCCATTGTTTGGATGCGCCACTGTTTATTTATCACCTACTGAAGGACACATTGGCTGCTTCCAAGTTTGGCAATGATGAGTAAAGCTGCTATAAACATCCTTGTACAAGTTTTTATGTAGACATAAATTTTTAACTCCTACAGGTAAATACCAAGGAGTATGATCGTTTGTATGATAAGCATATGTATAGTTTTTGAAAATTGGATTGTGATGATGCTTGCCCAACTCTAAAAATTTACTAAAAATAAAAAAAAAAAAGTATAGTTGTATAAAAAACTACCAAACTATTTCTCATAGTGTCTGGACCATTTTGCATTCTCAACAACAGTGAACTGTTTCTGCTGCCCCCACATCCTCACCAGCATTTGGTGTTATGAGTGTGCTGAATTTTGAATGTTCTAATGGATATGTATTGGTAAGTCATTTTTGTTTTAATTTATATTTCTCTAATGACACAGGATGTGGAATATTTTTTCATATGCTTATTTGGCATCTGTATATCATTTTTGGTGAAGTGTCTGTTAAAGTCTTTGGCCTATTTTTTTATTGATTTTATGACTTTTTTTCTTACTCTTGAGTTTTAAGAATTTTTCATATATTTTAGATAATAGTTCTCTATCAGATGTGTTTTTTGCAAATATTTTCTCTCAGTCTGTGGCCTGTCTTTTCACGTACTTTATCAAATAATGTTCTTATTTTTATTTTTTAAATTTTTTAAAAGATTTATTTATTTTGAGAGAGAGAGAGAGAGAGAGAGACCACGAGCAGGAGGGGCAGAGGGAGAAGGAGAGGAAATCCCAAGAAAACTCCATGCTGAGCACTGAGCCTGACGCAGCGCTCAATCTCACAACCCTAAGATCATGACCTGAGCCAAAACCAAGAGTTGGATGCTTAACCAACTGCATCACTCAGGCAGTCCTCAATAATGTTTTCAGTATAACTATGTTCCATGTTATACTTGAAATGTATACTAAATAATTATTCAATGTTTGCTTAAAATTCAAATTGACTAGACATCCTGAATTTTATATGGCAAATTTAGCTCCAGGTCATAAAGTAAAACCAATTAAATTAGACATCACTAAAAATATTTTAAAATTCCTAAATATTCGTAATCTAAATAACACTATTCTATATAGCCAATGGGTCAGAGGAGGAAAAAAAGGAAAACTGAAAACTACTTTTAATTGAATGAAAATAAAAACACAACATACCAATAACCAATACTCCTAAACAAAGTTGGGTTTTTTTGTTTGTTTGTTTTGTTTTTTGTTTTCTGTTTTAAGATTTTATTTATTTATTTGTCAGAGAGAGAGAGCACAAGCAGGGGGAATGGCAGGCAGAGGGAGAAGCAGGCTCCATGCTGAGTAAGAATCCGGATGCGGGATTCGATCCCAGGATCCTGGGATCATGACCTGACCCGAAGGCAGAAGTTTAACTGACTGAGCCACCCAGGGGTCCCATAAAGTTTTTGCTAATGAAATCCAACAGTGTATACAACTGACATACTGTGACCAAGTGGTATTCATCCCAGAAATGTAAGATTGATTTAACATTCAAAAATGAATCAACATAATTTGTTACAATAGTAAGGAAATAAAACATATTATCATCTGAGTAAACACAGAAAAACATTTAACAAAATCCAACATCTATTCTCAGTTTAAAAACCCTCAGCAAACTAGGAATGAAAGAGAATTGTCTCAATGTCAAACTGATAACAGGCACCTATAAATAACTTACAGCTAGAATCATACATAACAGTAAAAAATTGGATACTTTCCCCTTAAGGTCAGAAAGTATCTGATCCTACCACTTCTGTTCAAAATTGGATGGAAAATTCTAGTCTTTGCAATGAAACAAGGAAAAGAAATAAATGACATTCACATTAGAAAGGAAGAAGTAAAACTGTCTTTATTCACATACAGCATAATAATCTATGTATAACTCAACAACCCCAAGAAACAAGTAATACAATTAAAAATGGGCAGAAGACATGAAAAGACATTTCTCCAAAGAAGATATACAGATAGGCCAGCAGACACATGAAAAAAAGGCTCAACATCACTTATCATCAGGGAAATGCAAATCAAAACTATAATGAGGTATCACCTCACATCTGTCAGAATGGCTAAAATCAAAAACACAAGAAGCAACAAGTGTTGGTGAGGATGTGCATAAAAAGGAATCCTCATGCACTGGTGGTGGGAATGTAAAGTGGTGCAGCCACCATGGAAAATGGTACAGAGGTTCCTTAAAAAAATTAAAAATAGAACTACCTATGATTCAGTAATTGCACTACTGGGTATTTACCCAAAGAATACAAGAACACTAATACGCACTCTTATGTTTACTGCAGCATTACTTACAATAGCCAAACTATGGAAGCAGCCCAAATGTCCATCAATAGACGAATGGATAAAGAAGATGTGGTAAGCAAGTAAGTAAGTAAGTAAATAAATAAATAAATAAATACATAAATAAATTCAGCCATAAAAAAGAACGAAATCTTGCCATTTGAAATGAAATGGATGGAGCTAGAGAGTGTAATGCTAAGTGAAAGAAGTCAGTCAGAGAAAGACAAATACGTGATTTCACTCATATGTGGAATTTAAGAAACAAAACAAATAAACAAAGGAAAAAAGAGAGAGACAAACCAAGAAACAGAGAACAAACTGATGGTCACCAGAGGGGAGGTGGGTGGGGGATGGGGGAAATAGGTGAAAGGGATTAAGAGTACACTTATCATGATATATGGAACTGTTGAATCACTATTTTGTACACCTGAAACTAATATAACACTGTATGTTAACTATACTGGATTAAAATAAAAAACTTAATAAAATATAATCTATGTACAAAATCCGACAATCCATAAAAGCTACTAGAACTAGTAAGTGAGTTCAGCAAGTTTGCAGGTACATGATTAACATATAAAAAATTATTGTATTTCTATTTATTATAAATGAGCATTCATAAATTGAAATTAAATAAACAATACCATAGTACTAAATGAATTAAATATTGAAGGATAAATTCAACAATAGGCATGCAAGATTTCAATATTTAAAAGCACAAAGCATTGCTGAGAGAAGGTAAAAAAAATCTAAATAAATGGATATATATTAGTGTTAACATATTGATTCTTCCTAAGTTGATCTGTAGATTTAGCACAGTTCCAATAAAAGTCTTAGTAGGCTTTTTTTTTTTTTTTGGTACAATTTGGAAATTCATATGGAAAAGCAAAGGACCTATAAGAGCAAAACAATTTAAAAAAATAAATATTCAATATTTTCTCTGTATTGTAATTTTCAACAATGTTTATTATTTATTTATTTATTTATTTATTTATAAAGATTTTATTTATTTATTTGACAGAGACAGAGAGAGGGAACACAAGCAGGGGCAGTGGAAGAGGAAGAAGCAGGCTCCTAGAGGAGGAGCCTGATGTGGGGCTCGATCCCAGAACGCCAGGATCACGCCCTGAGCTGAAGGCAGACACTTAAGGACTGCGCCACCCAGGCGCCCCTCAACAATGTTTAAATAGCTAAATCCTGAACAGTATAAATTATTAAAATAAAGTTTTGCTTTGCTTGCTTTTAAAGAGTTAACAGAAAAGAAAATGAAAAAGAAAAAAATCAACAGGAGGAGATAGAAGTTGTTGGTTATATTTCATCAGAGCAAACATGACGGGATAGAGGAGTAAAATGCATGAAGGTCAAATAAAAGCTACATGATAGTTGAAAAAGCTGAAGTCAGCTCAGGGCGCAATGTTAAAAATCCTAGTCTCATTAAGGCATCCAATATGCAAACAAACCCAAAGAGCTTCCTTCTATCTTGTGTGGAGTCTTTCTTGTTCTATATTGTGTGTGTGCTTCTAAACATAGCATGGGAGAAAACAGGTGAGTGGATTTTCATTGTCTTGATGCTTTTTTTTTTTTTTTTTTTGGAACAACTGCTTCTATGTAGGTTTCTAATTTTTGAAAACTATCAAGTGAATGACATAATTCATCTAAATTTCTTCTTTTCCCTGGTGGCAAAAATAGTCATAACAACAAGTAGTGTTTTGGCTAATTTAAATTTTATGAACTATGATGTCACTAAAGTCCTAGCTGGCTTATAATAACCGTTTCTCTTTAGACAGGCTCTCTCTTCCTTTCCCCTTCTCCCTTCTGTTTCAGTCTGTTTCTCTTTCTCTGTATAACTTTCGGCAGCTCAGCAGTAATAATTTCTAAAAGCCTTGGCTCCCAATGTGCCTATGCTGTAACAAGCTCCCTTGTTCCTATCGCTCTGGAATTCTGTGCCCACTGCCATCCCACATTTATCTCATTGGACTGATTCATTTGCATGTTAGCTCTCCTAACAGTTCATGAATTCAGTGATGGTGCCCTTTTGTGTTATTACCTATGCCTAGTACAATGCTCGGCTCTTAATATTCAATTCCTATGTACTAAACAGAAATACTTTCTTTAGTAATGTCTGTAAATACTGCACTTGTTTCTTGGTACAGAATAAGACACTACAGAATTCACACTTGTAGACTATGCCATGGAAATAGAGATAGATGAAAGGAGTTTGTGAAAAAAAAATCGTACCTTATAAACTATTATTCATCTATGGAAACATAGCCCTGGCAAAGGAAATCTGGCAAAGTGGTGGAAAATAAAGTGCTGATAATTCTAGAACATCAAGGTAGGTCATCTTCCCTTCTAAATATATAATACTATGATCCTCCAAGTTGCTTAGGTTAAAAAGCAGCAAATACAATAATGACATGTTGAATCATCTTTAATTCTCTTTCTTTTCCTCACCTCCCTCCCAATATTTAAGTTATGGCCTTGTTTTCTTTTTATGTATTTAGCATTTTGTTTTGTTTTCTTTTAGATACCTTCTTAATGATAGGATATCCTTTGGTTTTGGTTTTGGACTCTCTCTGAGACTAATTTTAGGAAGCAAGTTTATCTCATTTACATATCTTGTTATAAAATAGATTTCTTGACTTTTAATTTTAGCATGTTATTTTATATTTTACTTTAATAGTCCAATTTCTATATTTTGCCAGCTAAATTGACCCTGTTTTGTCTTATTTATTAATTAATTCATTAAATATTAAGTGTGTACTATTTGTGGGTGGCACTAATTTAAGTGCTGGAATAAAAGTTAAGCAAACAGACAAAAGTCCCTTTTCCTCTGGAGCTATGTGATTTTTCTAATGGTAATTTGGATTTTATAGTAGTTACCCACTTCATATTTATATGTATAAAATGTAAAATGTAAAAGTAAAAATTTTATGTATATATGTGTAAAATATTTCTTCATTTGTTTTCTTTTTAGACAATATGACTGCTGTTACCCCCATGAGGAATAGAGTTTTCACTCCCATGTTTGGTTGATTATTTTAAGTGGCAAGCTTAACTTGTATTTCTTGACTTTTCTGTTTTGGGTAACAGCTATATTCTGCTAAGCCATACTAGAAATTTTTATCCTCACCCTTCCTCCCTTCATTAGCCCTCCATAAGCTAACTTTTGGTTTTATGTTATGATTTTTAAATTGTCAACATTTATAATACTTATTTTCTATAACCATAGTTGCCTGTATTTTGACTTAGTGCTCTGCTCAAGTGGATCCAGTGGTCACCACTATATTAGATCATGACTATGGGCAGTCTGTAGTTTGTTGTTTTGCTTTTCTTTTGTTTATTCACTTTTTCAGAAGAGCTCCACGGTTTATCAGTCTATAAAATCTTGAATATTTGAGAATGTATACCTGTTATCATTATATTTAAATAATAACTTTGTCCCAATTCATTCTTCTCTGGGAATAGAATCTGTAACTGAGATTCTGGGTGCCCTTCTCCTCTTCTTCCTCCCCCCCTTGAGGGGATCCTCCTCTGCTACTAGAAATTCTTCTGGGTGATTATGATTGTTTTCCCTTCCTATTCAGCTTACCTCCAAAACATAAAAGTCCAGATTACTGAGTATAAATTGTCTCATATCAGGTGAAATAATGGTGTTTTTCCTACACTACATCTTTTCCTTGCAATGCGTATATATCTCCTCCATCCGTTCCTTCCTAATTGGGAGAATGCCTCACTTCTTGGGCACAGCATCTATTTATTGTTGAAGTTTTAAACAAAGGCATGAGGCAAAAGTGGTTGTCGGTCTCCTAAAAGTCCTTGCAGGGTTTCATTTAACAAAGTTCAGCTCTTATCCTCAGCATTGTATATTCTTAAGTCTCACTGACTCACAGAAACAAACAAACAAAAATTCCAGTTTTAAAAATTATTAATGTATGAAACGTTTAACTTTTTCTAGGAACAAAATACTCTTATTGATACGACACAGCTTTTCACTGGAAGCACATATGCATTGTAAGATAGTTATAATCAGAAATATAATTACTGAGTCTTTTGCCAAACCAAAGAAGTAAGTTGGATGATTTTTGGAAATGTTCTTCATCTAATATAGTTTGAGGTAATCTTCCCTACTTAAGGAACAGGCTTGTCAATCAGACCATTAATGTTCAAAGTCTATGACTGACGAACACATTCAGCTTGTCATATTCTCTATTTAGATTTGTTAACATTTTAAATAGAGTCCAGCTTTTGTTAGATGTAAGTTCTATCCTGTGGGTTAGTTATATATTTGAACTTTGGTGATACTTTCATAATTGGAGAATTGAGATCAATTATCCCAATTTTAGAGGTGAGAAAATAAAAACTTACAGAAGTTAAGTCACTTGAAACAGGTTGTATAGCTAGATGACATAATGAAACCTAGTCGGCCTCACACCAAATCCTATCTTTTTTTTTTCTTCTGCTTTACCAACTCTGCAGAAAAGCTGATATGTTTCCAAGATCTTCATATCATTTCCTGTGCATTTACCTTGCCCCTTTTATTCTGTAGGGGCCTGTAAGACTAAGGACGAAACTTACAAGATCATTGGAAACATTTCATTCATTTATTCATTCAATCAACACTTTTTAAAAAAAAAGATTTTACTTATTTATCTTAGAGAAAGAGAGCACGAGAGCCTGAGCCAGGGGAGGGGTAGAGGGCGAGAGAGGGAGAAAGAATCTCAAGCAGACTTCACACTGAACCTGGAGCCCCACGTGGGGCTCTCACGACCCTGAGATCATGACCTGAGCAGAAACCAAGAGTTGGGTGCTTAACCAAGCTACCCAGGTGCCCCAATCAACACTTCTTCTTCTTCTCTTTTTTTTTTTTAACAGAGCACCACAACAGATATGCCAATATCCCTCTCATCCCCTTGTGGACTCACTTTCTAAAGGCTGCTTACTGGAAATATCTGTCCTTTTTACTGGAAAGGTGCTTTTTGGTTTAAAAAAATTTTTTTGTTGTTGTTATTTTATTTTTGTTTTAATTTTGCCCAAGAAGCATATTCAGCCTTCACAGATGGAAAACTAGACAGAGTTAACAGCCCCCAATATATGATAGTCAGAGTTGGCAAATAAATAACCCATGAATTTCACTGTTAGATTGGAATACCTTCATTGTTCAGTATGTTCTGCCCTATCTCTTATGTTGTACCATGGGACTGAGTTCCCATTTTCTAAATTGAAAACTTGCCTGATGCCACACTCTTTTCAGCTTTCTTCATTCCCTTTCTCACTTCTTTACTTCTCTACCAGTTTTTCTGGATTTCTCAAACTGCAGGCATTTAAATCCCTGCCTCATGATCTGCTTCTTGAAGCACCTGAACCAAGATCAAACAATACTACCTGCCCATTACTGCTGAAAGATCTGAAAATACAGCAGCAAAATAAATTAAATTGTCTGACCTTGTACATGTCAAAAAATTTATTTGCAACTTGGAAATTGGCAAAATTGATTCCTGAATGTCCTTTCAATAAAGTCCTGAACTTGACTCACCATCAACTGAGCTATTTTACAACTCTGTTGGAGCAGAGGTTAATTTGTAAATTTTGTCCAGTTAGAGATCAAATAATTTCTGTCCAATGGAATAGATAGTGCCAAAGGTTATATTTTATTTCTCTGTAAGACATTAATCAGTTCTGTATATAACCCAGCAATCCTATCCTGACATTTCTTTATTAAGTGCCTGGTTTCACCCAATGTTCTTGAATATATTTTTACAATATATTGGTTATCTTATTAACAACAACAAAAAAATAAGATAACATTTTTGGCATGTATTCTTTTTATATTTGTCTAAGAGTCATATTCTATAAACTTTGGAGAATTATACTTAAACATAGGGAAACAAACAAATAACAATAACTACACACATATACTTAATCTATATGCATATAAATAGTAAGTCATGTCTTGATGAATCTTACAAGAACAAAGCTGGGTAGAAGTTAAAGACTGATGGTTTGAGGCAAAGTGGTTGAGAAGGCACCTGGGTGGAGATGTAAAGGAACAGAGATAGTGGGTCATACAGATATCTCAAGCAAACAAGCAAAATATAGAAATTTGGGAACTGTGAAATAAGATTTTGCTTGACATGTTCAAGTAACAGCAGGAAATCACTGGGGGAGAAATTAAGTGAGTTATTGGGGGAAGGGGTGGGAAATGGAAGCACTGAGAAGAAAGAAGTAATATGGACCAGATCATGTATGACCTTCTACATTTCTTCCAGGAAATGGCGTATATGCTAAGTGAGATAGAAAAGAAACGCTGGAAAATTTGGAGCAAGCATGATGTGATCTCCTTTGTTTCTAAGGATCATGAAAGTGACACTATTGAGATTAGGGGCTACAGCAGATGTAGAGAGAATAGTCAAGATTTCCCCCCTTTCTTTTTTTTTTTCTTTTTTCCAATTTTGGCAAGATGTGCTGGTGACAGAGGTGGCAAGAAGAGGTCTGATCCTGGATAAATTCTCAGATAGAACCAACATAATTCTCCCTGATAATTGGATGTGATTTATGAGAATGAGTATCAGTCTTCATTTATCCTTTCTTCACTTCTTCAAATATTTAGTGTAGGACACTGGGTTAAGTGTATGATAAAACAGCTTTTGAGATTCACATAGACTTTTGTTGCAGGTCTAACAAATTTGAGATTAATATGGTCATGTCACTTCAGAGACATTTTAATATTTAAAACTGCCACTTCCACAAATGGTGATAAATGCATTGGCAAAAAATCTCATCACAGTAATTTAAACATAGGTGATTCTGACAGTCGATACTGAGCCACACTCTACTTCTCAGGGAAGATATTCATATAAAGTAAAATCAGGTTTATTTTCCATTAATGGAACAAAATATACAAAATGAAACTCGGAGTATGAATCTATTTACATGAACTTTAGAACTGTGAAACTAGGGTTGTAAAATTTTAGTAATTTACTTTAAAAAATTATATTGGTTTCAGAAACTGGCAGGCCATCATTCAAAATACCCTGAATCACTAACTTCTGCAGTACTTTTGTTTGGTATTGTTTATGATAGTATTGTTCCTAAATCATTTAAGTATCATGCATTTCACGCTAAGAATTGGCCTGTCATTTTTTTCTGTCAACTAATTCTTTTTATCATTAAAGAAATATTTATCTTCAGTAGTCTACAAATTGATCTTTAAAGCAAGATGTGCAAATCAGATCCAGTGTGAAAGATAACACATTGATTACAAGGGAAAAAATTTGATCTTCAGCTAATAATTACTTTTATCTTTTCTTTTTTAATATAAAATTTAGTATCTCTTAGTAAAGTAGTACATGGACATAATTCTTAAATAGTAGATATATATAGGAGTATATTTATAATTTTTTTCCTAGGGAGGTACAGTCAAAAGGTTTGGACCTATATCATAACATACATTTATTCATTATGCTTATTTTTATTATCTGTGTCCCTCTATTACAATGCAATCTCTGTGAGGGGTGTGATTTGTTTTTATTCTTGTTCCCTGAGACCTCCCATGCACAAAAAACTGTGCCGAGCACATAACAGGCACACGATAAAGGATGTGTTTAATTAAAAAGATGGACTAGCCCTTATAATCACGTCTTATATATTTCTTGAAATTAAAAAAAAAAAATCAAGAAAGAAAATTCTCTGACCTGAAAATCGGATACTTATGTACATCGTGAAAAACACAAAGAACAACAAAAAAGAATGATATAAGATACTGATTCCCCAAGGTTTTACTTTGGTATTGCTAAAAAAACAGTCTCTGTTAATAGAGAGCAGCACCTAACAATGAACCAGACAGTATAGTGAAATAAAAGTCATTTGGGGTAGTAAAAGATGATGTTAATAATAACACAGCTAACACTGTTTACTTTGGGCCAGTCAATGAAAATAAGTATTTTATGGATATTGTGTTTTTATCCCCAAGGACTAGAAGAATTCTTGATATATTAACAGATGTTCAATAAGCATTTAGAAGACATAAATTTTCTCTTTAATGTGAAAACAACTTCATGAAGAAGAACATATTTTTATAACTCTTTTTCAGACTATGACATCTGAGGCTAGAGAAGTTAAGATACTTGCCCCAAATTACACAAAGAGCCAATAAAATAGTCCAGAGTTATATCAAAATCTGAGATGAGAAACTAAGCTCTTAACCAGTATGCTGTCTCTGTTTTTAATGGAAAATAAGATAATTGTACAAAGATGAGTAACGTGTGTGCAGTATCCTATATAAAGACTAAAATGTTAGGTGTGCAGACTACACAAATCAGTTATTTATATAGAACCTTATATATAATTCTCATTTTTACCAGTCTGAAAGGTGAGGTGTGCATTACTGAGTGAGGTATAGAGTGGTAGAAAAAGTAGATGGATAATCCACAGATCTAATTAATGCCCAGCAGATGATTGTTTAGAAGCTGAACTATAGAGTGACTAGAAGTAACTGGTTAGACTCTGGTTTCAGTGTGGAGAGGGCACAAGACGGAGCTACTGGAGAAGGGACCGTGTATCTGCAATGAGGGCTCTTACTCTTTCCCTACCCACAAGGGGGGATGTCACATCTCAAAAAATCAAAACAGACTCCATTATTTAAAAGATGAGGAAAGGGGCAATTGGAATAGGTCATACAGAAAAAAAGGCCATATAAAAGGTAAAGTTGGAAGAAAGCAATGCTCTTGTCCGTTGATTCAGGCAGAATTGGAGTATTGGATGACATACCTCCTGCCCCCCATACACACACACTCAAGTTAGATGGGAAGAAAGAATCCCAATGCTAAGTTTCTCTGTAAAAAAATAAAAATAAAAATTTATTCTAGAAAGCCATCAAGAGTGTCTTAGCTGGCTCCTTTAGAAAGCAGACATGAAGATTAATTTGGTGCCAATACTTTTGGGCTCTACCAGCACAGGGAGATGAAGGTAAGAAAAAAAGAAATCAAAGTGAAAAAAGGGAATATGTAAAGCAATGCAATCTGATATGTCATTGTGCCAGCCATGGCTTCATGACAAACTGGGAAAGGACAAAAAGGATCTCTCGGCAGGTCTCTGCTCAGCATGTGGTTCTTCTCCAAAAGGGCTGCAAGGAAGAACTGCCACTCAGACTAGTCCATGAAACACAACAAGAAAGAGAAATGTATCTGTTCAATTTCCATTTACCTCTCACTTCTCATTTGTCAAGACACAACTCCTAATCAATTGGGCTGCATGTCCAGCCCCTTTGTTGCTAAGAAGTCAAAAACTACTTGCCATGCATTGAGGTGTTTTGCCAAGACCAAGAGAAGAGTGATGACCCAGTATGAGTGTTATGTCAAAAAGATAGAGAAATTTAAAAACTCAGAGTATATGAGGAGGCATATAAGGTTTTTGTCCCAACACAAAAGAAGATAGGTCAAAATAATACATTGCTTCATACTGTCTCTTTATCTTCACCTCATGTAATGCTTTGAGTAGAAGAGGGAAGACCTCAGAGAAGAAGGAGTTTGCCCTATAATTACTTTAGGGCAAAACAGAAGTGCTTGGAATGAAACAAAACTAAGAGTCTAGTCTAAGTTAGGGTGTGACAAATTCAGGTGAGGTGAGACCTTGGTCAGTGTCAATATTCTAAAAGTTGAACCCAAGGAAAACCTGATAGGCAAACTTGAGAAACTCAGAAAAAAATCAGTGGGTGCTGTAGCAGAAGTTGAGATACATGAGGAATAGAATAAAATTTCAAAAAGGTGATTAAAAAACAGGCTCCAATCCTAGGAAAAGAACTAATTGGATGGGGAGTGGGCACTCATGAATCCATGGGGGTGAGCAGAAGGGAGGCAAGTATATGGCATGGATTCTCAATGAAGTTTTTATTTTAATAATATTTATGATGATAACATTAACTGACATTTATACCATTCTTATTTTCCAAGCTTTATAGAATTTCTATTAACTCTTCTATTTTCTTGGTATTTATGAAGCAGGTACAGTTATTACCCCATTTTACAAATGAAAAAACTGAGCCCCAGAGAAGACAATTAAATTGCCCAGGCTACATAGCTAAATAAGAAATAAAGTTAAGATTTTAAACGAGGCAGATATGCTCCAGAGTATGTCAGGAGAAGGGGTAGAAGCTGCCACCAGCAACATGAAAGGACCTGACAACTCTAACTTCCTCTTTCCCAGGGTGGACACTCTGTTATTCCCCCATGACGTTCCTCAGAAAGCTCTGGAAGGCAGCCTTAGAGCATACTCTGTGCAGAGCTGAGATGAGTCTGGGATTAGGAAATATGTTTCTCCAACTTGTTTAACATAAATTCAATACACAGATTCTCAAACTGACCAAATTAATAAAATAAGATGCCAATTTATTTTTATAGTTACGAATTCTTGGGAATTTTTGCATGAAAGATGTCATATATTAATTGAAGTCACTTATCGACAAAATGTCCAGTACTCTTTACACTCACAAACGCTGAGAAGAAAATCTCCCCATGACTTAGAAATTCTTACTACTCAGATAAGTTGGAGTAATCCACAACTGAAAGGAAATGTGAAAAGTACAGGTACACTAAGTAAATATCTCAGCATTGCAGGCGTAAGGCTGCCATTTTAATTCCTTCCTTCTCAAAGATTTCACTATTTCTAGTTTTTTGCCATGAGAAGGTAGCTTCTCTTTTACATAGAGTATATCAATGGGAATTATAGTGCATTTTATATGATAAACCATTGTAACTTTTCTGGAATGCCTCTATCCAGAATGTCCAAGCATCTTTATAGAAACAGAGCGTCTGCCATGTGAAAGTAAATGCATCTGGGTGGGCTGTATTTAGGACTTTGCTCTCTTCAAGATACTATACTGAGATCTACTATTTCAAACATTTTTAAAATATACTTAAACTAAGGTAGGAGTATGCTTTACAGGAACCTTGATTTTGATAGCAATTAAATATAAATTAGCTTTCTCACTTTCACAGAATTACCTGCAATTTAAACTTCATCAAGTGTTGATCTGAATATTTTAACTTCAAAGGATTAATAATCACTTGTAAAAATCTCCATTTGACGTTTTCTTTTATACTTTGAACAAAAAGAATGTTTTTCTTTTGAAGAAAATACTTTAAGACCAAGTATGAATGTCTATTTCATGTTGAAAAGAAAACCAGTAAGAAATCCATAGCCGCCGTGAAACTGAAGGCTTATTTGAAGAAAATGCAAAGGTGGGTAGGAGAAATCTAATGTGTAGTCCTGTATTTCTGGCCTCTTTCCTTTAATTTGACAGACTGACAACTAACAGAGACACCCGTCTTTGAAGGGAAAAAAACAAACAAAACTGTTAGCCCCAAATTTGAACTATCCACAGAGCTTTCACCAGCCATTAATGTTTATGTAAATGCCTTTTAGAATGACTTGCCCATCTGGAGTTGTAAAGGAGCAAAGCTTCTTTGCTTCTTCTTAAAGCAAATATTATCTTAATGACTAGTTGATAATTGAGGGAAAGTTCTTATTACATTTTTGTAAGAAATGTCCGTGGCACCGTGTACAGTTGGCACAAAGTCATACCCAACTGGTAGCATATCTTTTTCCTTGCCCACACCTTTGCAAACTTTTCTCTTGCTTCTCTCACCTCCCACTTTCTCTTTATTCTTCCACCCTCCCGTTTCCCCCATGTGTTTCTCCCTTGCATTTCCATCACTTCTTGGGCCAATAACGTTCCCAGCACCCAATCTCTCTGGGGGTCTTTTGTGATTAAACTATATAGCAAATATTAGCTATTTTTCTTCTAATATATTTCAACAAATTAAAGAAATTGGTAAGTATTTCCATTAACAAATCAAGTAGCATATTTAAGGTGGGCGTGAGTTTATGACTTCGCTCCATTTCCTAGTTATTGCTTTTGCCCGAGGAGCTTTGTGAACCATTTTTTTTTTTTTTCTAACAAAGTGAATATCAGGCTCAAAATAATCAGAGCTTCCTTTCCTTTAGTCTTGAAGAAAATACCTAATTGAGATACTTACTTTACTGACCCTAATTTTCATTGAACATTTACTATGGACCCCAAAAGTTCTAAGTGTTATGTGTGTAAACACAGATAATCCTCATAACGATCTTCCGAGGTACTATTCTACTCCTTACTTTACAAAAAAGGATAATAAAACACAGAAGGGGAAGTAAAATGCTCAAGTTTACATAGCTGGTAAGTGGTGGAGGACTCAAACCCGGATTGTTTGGCTCAAAAACCAGTGTATAGTGTAGCTCTGACTGCTACACTATAATATCTTTTATTCCTGTGTTCTCGGCCAGAATCCATGCAGAAAAATTAATACTGAAAATAAATGTTTCAAATATGGTTGCCGAACAGTTCTGCAGACCTTCTAGAAAGTATATACATTTGTGTTGTTTACAGACATGAATGGAGCTCTTTACATATTAAGACTGATGTTTAAACAAACATTTTTGTCACTTTATATTTTTATATGAGTATGAAGTAGGCTCATCCTTGCTTGTGTTTAAAATAAATGCAGTTTTTTTCTTTCTATAAGTTTCTGGATTAAAAAAAAAAAGATGATTTGTGTTTGGAAGAGCTGTCTACTACCCAGGTGCTTTTTATGGCTGGATTTCACATTAAGAAAACATTTGCCATGGAAACATCTGGAAAACAGATCACACAGACAACATTTTACGCAAGGGAATCTACTGAATTCAGTTGCTCTTTTTAAAAATGGGCCACCCTGTTCATGCCAACTATATGCATTTAAAGCATGTGAGCCTAAAAATGTCCCATGCTTAAGCAATCAGTTTTTCCTTATTCTCCAATATTTTATCTGCTGGTTAGATTATATTCCACAGCCAAAGAGTTTGGCTTCCTACTATCAACTCTGCCCTGAGATAAAGCATGGCTAGGAGTCCTCTTCCCATTTGCCATGAAAGAAGTAGTTAATGCCACGGAGAGCCTGATATATGGAAAGAAATGGGCCCAAGGAAGAAAACATGTATGTGGGCATACTTTAGTGTATAACTAAGTAGCAACATATGAAGAATAAGAAACTTAGGTCTAAAACAATGATTCTTAACTGCGAGTTAGCGTAAGAAATGATGGCAGAGACAGCACACCTCACTCTGATTCATAAATTTAGAAGGGACAAAGTAAATATGTATTTGAAAAAAGTTTTCCGGGTGATTCTGGTGTACCACTAGTGAGAAAACATTTCTATAAATCAGTATTTCCAAAAATTGCTTAATGATAAGAGTAGTCTGGGTTGCTTTTTAAAACTACAGGTTGCCAAGAATCCAAATTAAGTAAATTTGGGTGTGCAGAAGGGGAGTTTATTTTCTCTTCAGGCACATTTCAGAAACATTGCACCAAATTGGTATACAGTGCCCTCAAAGACGCACTACAAAGAAAAGACTGTCTTGTCAAAAATTTCATATAAGAATCCCCTCCTTGAAGATTCTGGAACATGGATTAACATAATAAAGGTTCTTAAAATCTTGCTCATAGCAAAGAAAGTTCTTAACATTGCTTGACCTACATTTTTACTATGAAACACATTTTCTCATCTGACAGTCTCAATATTTCCGAGGAATTAATGTTCTTAAATCCATACTTCGGAAAATCGTTCTAGTTCCTAAATGGATAAGAATAATCCCACCTAACTAAAGTTGCAATGAGCACATGTAGTCCAATTACACAAATTAGAAAAAGACATTCCATTTGGGTGGAGAATTGGGGTAAGAATTGCAATCAGATTAACTTTCTAAGCATTTGAACCACAAAAAGATACTCTTTCCCTTGGGATTTTAGCCCCTTATTGTATTTGGACTGTGTGAACAGCCTGTGCAACTGTCCACAGTGACCCTGTTCAGTAAGTGCAGGGTAAAATTTGGTTTTTAATGAAATGAGAATACCCTGAAAGAATATGTCCCCTTAGTCCCACCTTTGCAGGAATGTGATATAATATCACTGGCACAGGAGTCAAGTTGTAGACACATGTACACTAGGTGTGATTCATTATGGGAACAGGCCAGAGTAAAGCTGAAATATGGGCATATGAGATGTGAGCCTATTATGGGAATAGGCAGAAGTCGGGTTGTCAGTGAATATACTAGCTATGTAGAGACTGCTAGTTGCCTCATAATGTTTTTCCTCTTCCTCTTCTATATGACAGAGCCCTTGATTTTCAGTTGGGTGAGTAACCATCTGGAACAAATTTCACATTTCCCACACTCCTTTGCTTGGAGTTTTGGCTATAACACTAAGCGCTCGCCAGTGACAAATAAATAAAAACTGTATGTGCAAGTTCAAGGCAGTGTTCTTAAAAGGAGACAGAGCACCCTTATCCTTTTTTCTTTCTGTCAGGTACAATGCAAATGAACGGCAATGGCAATGGCCAAGAGTGGAAGATGAACTTAGAAATGGAGGCTCTACATAATAGGCTAACAAAGGGCCTGGATGCCTGATACCATGGACAGCCATCCCATCTGTCTCTGGACCACCTACCTCCAGACTGTGTTGGGAGAGAGAAAATAACTTTTATCTTACTTAAGACACTGTATTTGAGTTTTTCTGTCACTCACAGCCAAACTCAATCTTAAAAAATTCAATATGTGTGGTTGATGTTAATTTCCAAGCCAAGTTATTGTAATTTTTAAAGTTTATCTATGTTATTTCCTGCTTTCAATTAGCAACACTAATTAAAACTTGATTTTTGCTTCTATAATGCTGTCTAAATTTAAAATAGCTTTTATATATTTTTATATGCACCGTTTCATGAAAAGACGAATTGTCATCTGAGCAGCCTTCAAAGATTCAAGTCCTTAAATTCAGAAAAAAAACAGAATCTGCAACATGAATATGACTTCAACTTTGAAATTAGATATTTCCTGATTAAAAGAGAATACGAAGATATTCCTATAGTAAGATTTTTTTTCTAGGTTCTTAATTTATACATTGGCATATAGTAAGAAATACGACACAACTGTCTAACATTTAACAACCACACAGCCTCAAGGAAAATAGCAAGTAGAAAAACCACTTATAATGTACTGTGATAAGCTCTAGCAAATTAATATATATTAGTAAATAATTAACAAGCACAGATTGAGTTAAGCACATGTTAGTTAATATACTAGCAAGAAACATTTAACAAATTAATGTGTTTCATGTATCTTACAAATTGCATACATATTTTTAATGTTACCTATGAATATATATCTCTAGTATAATTCATTTATCTCTAACGTTTGTTGCTCATTATTTAATATATCATATTCCACATTAAAGAATTTGACAATTTTTTTAAAGATTTTATTTATTTATTTGATAGGGCGAGTGAGCAAGCACAAGCAGACACAGGAGCAAGCAGAAGGAGAAGCAGGCTCCCTGTTGCACAGACAGCCTGACATGGGGCTTGATCCCAGGACCCCAAGATCTGATCTGAGCTGAAGGCAGACGCTTAAGTGACTGAGCCACCCAGGCACCCCAAGAATTTGACAACTTTATGTAGACTAATAGACGAATACTATAAATTCTTGCTGAACAAACTTATATATGTATATATGTACATATATATAAATATATGACTATATATATACATATATATGTATATATATACACACATGCATAAATATTCTACACTTTAACATTTATGAGCTACTAATCTGACACTCCTCTCTTTTCCTGGGAATATTTCCTCTTCCACTCCATTCATACAGATCTATGTCATGTTCTTCTATAACCCCATTTTCCTAAATATAGTTACTTAAAGGTTACTCAAGGTGGCCCTAACAGATACATTTCCTAAGAGTTTAGAATGAAACCAGATGCAGTGTCAGTCATTATCCCCCTGTTCACTGAAGCTGTGAGTTGTAAAACTCAGATGGCCAAAGGTTGTATTTCTCTCCATGTGAAGAACACAAGTTTTCAATGAGAGGAAATAATGCTAAATAGATCAAAAAAGTACGGTCAAGAGGGAAAGAGAAAGTTTTGCAACACTCAATTTGTTTTTTTTTAAGTTTAAAGTTTAGTTAGTTAATATACAGGGCAATTGGTATATATATAAATATATACATCTTGGTATATAAATATATACATTGGTATATATAAAAATATATACATCTTCTTTATCCACCCATCAGTCGATGGACATTTGGGCTCTTTCCATAGTTAGGCTACTGTTGATAATTGCAGCACTCAAATCGTGGTTCCACGTCTTCCTGATGCCCAGATGTATTATTGCCCTACCTGTGGCTCGAACGTTCAAAGCCTCTTTGGAATCAATGGACTAATCCATATCCCCTTGTGCTGAAATTCCCTTGATTGGACTTGAATCATTCCAAATAGGTTACATCATGGTCCTGTAGCAAACAACCCCCAATTGTAATGCCTTAAAAAAAAAAAAGATTTATTTCTCTCATATTTCATGACAATCAGGGATTGGCAGCGAGAGCTCTGCTTATCACAGTCATTTGGGAGTTCAAGTAAATGATATAGCCAGTTGTCATGCCAGAGGGAAGAGAGAAAGCTTTAGAGGGTCTCACAGTAGCAATTAAATGCTTTAAACCCAAGCCAGAAAGTGACACACATCATTTCCATTCCCAACTCTTTGTCCAGAAATGGTTATATGACCCCAACCTACATAAGAAGCCAGGGATTATAGTCTGGCTATGTGCACAGAAAAGGGAAGAATGGGAAATAACACATTAGCAACTGGAGTCCTAATTAATATTGCAGTAAAGGTTTTCTTTTGCCAAGGCAAACCAAGGAAAGGGCAAAGGTTGAAATCTGTTGCAGTGGTCATATGTGGTTGAGGGTTTAGTTATAATTTTAAATTTCTTTGTTGTGCAGCTGCAACTCTTAATGTCTTATAGTTCTTGATAGTCACTTAGAATCACAGAAAAGTGGGACAGGGTTCTTAGAGGTGAAGCAGCAACATAAGATGCAGGAGAAAGATTTCTCAGATTGGAGCTTCTGAAGAAACCCAGATTCGGTCTAAGCACTGATGATATTGTCCCTGACCAGTTCTAACTATAGCATGGGAGGAGACATGCCAAAGAAAATCTTGAGATAACAGTGGGTGACTAGTGTGATGGCTTTTCAATACGATAAGGAACAAGACCCCTCTGCCTTTCTGCTTGCTCATCCTTTAGCTCTAGGCATTGCACCATATGACAGGCAGGGCTATGGGCCAAAGAGGCTATTTTAGCTGAGTTTTCTTTTTTAAAAAATCTTTCATGAAAGTTCCTTCCAGCAGATGTCACTTATATTTCATTGGCCAAAACTTTGCCATAAGGGAACTTGGGAAAGAGAAAATTTTAGCTTTCCAATCTCTATAAATTTAAAATACTGGTTCTTCCACAAGTGTCTATATGTAAATGTTGGAAATTTACATTCTCACTGGGAACAAGGGAGGGCAAGGACATTTTGTTTAAAATTACTACTTATCTGTGGGCAAAGAAAGACCTGAATATCTTTGAAGAAAATAGTTTTGTAGTATTCACCTTTCAGATGCTTCAGTGATGTATTTTTGACATCTAGTAATTTATGGGTTTGACTAAATTGATTCCATTATTGGGGCACAGGCACATTACGAAACAAGTAAAATCTGAGATAGAAAATAAAATGCAAGCAATGATTTCTTGGCTTAGCCAACTTTATAATTCTGGAGAAAATTGAATTCAGAACACTTCATTGGCTTCTGGGCAATATCAAAGAGATATCAGTGAAAGGTCTTTAGTAGTTAAATAGCCTGTGGTAGATTTTATTATTTCTTCATGGTTCTTCCTTCCTTCTCCAACCTTGTTTTGATTCACTGTAAGTGATGTATATCACTTTACCCCATGCTTTTGGGTTTGGACATGTGGAAAGTGACCATATGCCATTCAGAGCCAATAACAGGCATCATGTGTTTCTGCTGGTTGCTCTTTTGCTTCCACCATCTAACTTAAGAACAGCACAATCATATAGTGGCTATTCCTTTAGCCAGGGTCCCAGAAGGTAAGACATGTGGACCGGAACTAAACAAAGCCCAACCATGTTCAGCCAAGTTCTGCTGACCTACATTTGATGTGCAGTCCCATATTTATTGTAGCAAGCCACTAAGATTTAAGAGTTGTTTAATGTCACAGAAATAACTAATAGACCTCCCATTTTACATATTTAGGTAGATTCACAGAAGCAGTTGATAGGATTGGAAAAGTGACCCAAAAATATGTAGTGCCTTTCTTGTATGCAACTGATCTCTTAAAAAGGACAACATCATCCCTGAATAACTATAAACCTAAATAATAAAGGTACTGGGTTAAAATAAGGTAAGAACAGCCTATACGGAAGTATGAGCCTCATAATTTAGCATCAAGAGAAGTCAAGGCTTCCTCTCTACGAAAAAAAAAACAAACCCAAAAACAAAAACAAAACAAAACAAAACAAAACAAACTCTGACATAGGTATAAGCAAAATGCAGATTCACTAAAAAGGTGACCAGACAAGTATTGGACCCAAAACCTTAGCTAGTAGTTATGATGGGTATATATTTGTCTTTACTAAACTAGAGTATTTCTTGCATGTCAATTCAGGGCATATCAGAAATGGCAGGTATTTTAGGATCCTGGCCATAGTTTACTTTAGTTATAACCAAAACAACTTTATAAGCCAGTGTTACTGTTGTAATTACTACCAAGTAAATTACTCCCAAATGATAATCATCTCAATACTCAGAGTTTAAACACAGACAATGCTGTGAGATAGACCTGGCAAGACTCCTGGATATCAGACACATGCTGTGTATGCTTTATGAAGTGCCCATCACAGTGACTGGCTCCTCATAGATTCTTTATAAATCATGCAGGAATGAGAGAGAAACTTTACAAGGTACTGAAAGTCTCTAAGTTTCAGTTCCCTCTTTGTAAAATGGATATTGCCTGCCCAAGATTGAGAGGAATAATAAGATATAACATTTTACCGTAGTGCCATGTACAGAACGAAAGTACTCAATATGTTACAGTGTTGATTTTGTTGTTTTTCATCATTATTATAAAGTCAATGGTATCTAGGTCAATGCTATATATAGTATGCTTCTATCTACCTACCGACCTAAGGGAAACTTCAATCTTCAAAATTTCTTCTTTGAGTCAACATAATCTTCACTGAAAGTTACAGAAGACCCGGTAGTTAGGTAGTACAGATAATTCGGTTGACATGTAGGATTAACTATAACCTATATTACAGTAAGGTTAAATGCAGACTCTTTATGTGAGTCGTAAAGTATAATTTATTGAAGAAAAATATGATTTTATGTACTTTCTTTCACCTTTTAGTATAGGCAATCATGACCATTCTCAAATCCCACAGGAGGATACTTCACATACTTCATCATAATTTTGCCTTACCTAAAACCAAAACATTTTGGTGAGAGGTCATAATTGAGTATGAAGCTGAAACTTAAACAATTTGACCCATGGTACCTTTCGTTTCCTTTGGTCAAGCATCCCATTCAGGTAAGGACGTTGCTGTTGCTGGTAAGTATCAGGCAATGGAGAACAGGAACAGAGATTCTGTACTCCTTATTTTTCTATGAAGAGAGAAGCAAACACCTTACATTTCATGACTTGCTACATTAAAAAAAAATAATGCTGTTTATTTAGTTTGAACTCAATTCTAAGAACATAAACATTACCATACTTCAATAAACCTAAAACACCATTTTAAAAAAAACAAAAACAAAAACAAAAGCACAGTCCCATGTGCCACGAAGAAATTTAAGATTCCTAAACTATAACGCACACTCAATTGTGAAGACAGATAAAAATTTATGTTAAAATGTGAAAAACAATGTATATCTCAGAACTGAATATTTTATTTTGCTAATTTGGAAAATGCAATTTAACCTGAATAAAGTGAAAACATCTCCATTATTACAAAAGTTACTGAGTACGAGGGAAATAAGTTTAGAGATCCAACAAATTTGGATTCAAATTCTTAATCATTTTTTTAAATTAGTAGTATGACCTTCCGCATGTTCCTCACATTTTTAGTTGAGCCTCAGATTTTCTTTCCTATAAAACAGAAATTCAACCTATATTCAACACTCGATCTGAAAATTGAATGCAATTATATATATGAAAGCATCAAGCACAATTCATGGCACACAGGAAAAATTAAAAAACAGCTTATTTCTTTATATCATGTGAAAGAAGGAATCTGGACCAGGACCCAGCTGACAAGCCTGTTCCTGTCCCTAGGCTCGTATTTCATCAACACATTTGTCGTTATCTTCTAAAATTTATGTGATGCTTCCTGTGCCATCAACATATTCTCCATTGGTTTTCCTTAACATTGCAATTTTACGTAGTTTCTCTCTTTTTCCTTTTCTTTTTTTCAGTTTTGGACTATACAGCTTTGCTTGTTTCACGGGTTTTCTCTGTTTTATCCCCTCAGAGCTTGATATATTTATGCAGCATCTGTTCAAATTTGCTTTCTTGCCCAGTGACTATCTGCATTTTACCTGTGTTGTTATAAATTTCCTCCAAAACAATGGTAAGGTTAAATTCTCCAGGAGTTGTCATTTTTGTTACATATGTTTTGGTTAGCATACAATGGTAGGATTTTTAGTAGTAAGCAAGAAGTTTCAACATCTTTTAATCTTATAGAACCATCTAATTTAGAGGTACACCAGAGGTGCACAAATAATTATCGGCCACCAAATCCTTTTACTCAATTGAAAAGGAAACTGAAATCTAAAAAGATTATGTGACATGTCAAACATCATAAAAGTAGGTGGCCTATCTCTCATGCTTTTAAAACTAAATAAGAAAATTGTCAAAATATGAAAAGGATGGAGAAAAACTAATCCTAATGTGCCTGGCTGGGCCAGCGACAAAAGCTCAAGATCTTAGGGAAAAGCCTAATGCATCTTGAAGCATTTCTACATGGGATTTTTAGAAGGTGACTTCCTTGGATAATACAGAGTACTTCATTTCATAAGAGATAATGTGGGGAAAATACATGTATTGGAAAACATACAATCTGGATCCTTTTTATAACACAATTTCAATCTGTTTCTAGGCAGCAACAGCTCTTTACTCCCCAGAACAATTTCTGCCAACAAAATTCACCAGACAGAGCATGCACACTTCCATTTGCATTTTCTTTTCCCAGTTCCCACAGAATTCTCTCTGAGCCTATAACCACTTAATGGTAAGGAAAAGCAGGCAGTTCAAAATTTTAAATTAATTTAGTTTTCAAGTAATTTCTTAAAATAAAAAAAAATAGATTTAAAAAAAGAATCACATTTTTGCAGTATCAAGCTGAGTCCAGAATTTGTAGAAGTAATTCAACAAACCTTAGATAGGAGTAAAGAAAGAAACTGCAAAAGAATCCCAAAGAATGAATGATTAAAAAGAGCCAAGTCCATAGGATTATTGGATTAGAGAAAGGTGCTGCTCCAAAACAATTCCTAAACATTTGTCCAAATTCCAGTAAGTTAATTTTAAATATGTTTGTATATAGAGGGACATTTCTTGTGATCTTCGGAACAAATTTTTTTGCTGAATTTTGCTTCAATTTCTTTATATAGCGGTGCTCTTGAAATGACAGAGCAAATATATTTTTGGTGATTGTTGTTACAGAGAATTGCATTTTAGATATGTAGTTCCAACTACACTGAGAGATCAAGAGAACAAGTTAATTTGGAGCAGTTTCTTTTGTTTGGAGAGAAGTCACCTCCATTCTTTTCAGCACAAAAAATTGGCATCCTGTCCTAGGAAAGAGTATAATAAAGCAGTGTTCTGGCTGAACAGTGGGAATCTCACCTTTTACCAAACATTATGCAAGACTCTAAAGCTGCTGAAAAGATAAAACTGCAAAAGGGATGAAGAAGGATCTTAAATAAACAAAAAAGATAAAAATCCCTTGATTTGGGGAGTTAGGGTTAGAATATTTCTGAGGGATTGAGACTGTTCTTGAATAAGATTACCTGGAAGAAAATGAAATAAAAAAATCTACCAAATGACAAGTCAACCAAGAAAGTACAGAGTCTCGTATTATGTCCATCGAAGACTAAACTTTTGTAAGAGCAGAGAAACTGTGGGCAAGTACATGCATAAATCTGCACACCTTTACTGACATGGCCATTACAGAATTGTGAGTTTGCTGAGAAGGAAAAGACTGTGTGTGACTGTAAATAAAGAGCCAAGACTTGTGAATCCAGGCATATTACTGGCCAGAATGAGCTGGAGGGCAGGCCCTCTTTTCCTTCATCGTCTACTGTTTAAATATTAGGCCAGAGACTTTGGGCCAAATAAGTGTTTTAGATAGAAATGCTGGGCCACAGAGCTTAGTTGAGGAGTCCTCACCATTAGGAGATTATTACAGTTAAGGGCAAGAGGCAAGGTGTGACTTATACATAGGGCTAATAATTCTCAGGTTATTTCCACTGGCTTCACATTCCAACTGCAATTAGGATGACAGTAGCAAGTACAGAATCACTTTGGATTGGCCAGATAACTGCTGCTTACATTATTTTGGTAACATACCAGAATGGTGGCTGATTCTGGAACAACAGTGTTTTCGGACAGTGCTTGTGGAATCTTCTACTTTTCCTGTGAGTTCTAGCTCCGTTCATGAGGTTGACTGATGAGGATATAATGATGTGAGTAAATACCCCGGAATTCAAGGAATACTGACCCACTGGAGGAGAGAGTGATAAAGAAGGCTCAAATTAGTTTTGATTTAAATAATAATAATCTATGAGCTGGAAAATTGGGTCATATTAATTGCATATAAAATAAAAATGAAAGCACTTTCTTATGGGTGGAAAGATATGTGGAAAGGAAAACAGGAGTGGAGGTAGTTTAAGTTAATGGAAGAGAAAATCTATGAAGATATGGAATTATTTATCTTCCGATGGTGATTAACTTTCAAGGAGTTGATCTTGATTTCCCAGAATTACTATTTTCTAGCAAGTTCCAGGCTGCTAGGAGGAAAAAACCTGGTATTAATAATAACCTTATAATCATAGGTCTGTGGAGGCAAACTTTTCCTGTAATAGGCAAGATAATAAATATTTCAGGCTCTGAGGGCCATAAAAATCTGTTTTGCTACTAAATTAGTCCATTTTAGCTTGAAAGCCACCATGGACACTACTTAAATGAATGGAGTGTGGCTATGTTTCAATGAATCTTGATTTACAAAAACAGCAAGTAGTTGGATTTGGCCCATGCGAAGGCTACAGTTTGCAGACTCTTATTTTAGAGTGATGATGTACATTATATAAAGACAGCTACTTGCTAAACTTTTTGAAGACTGCTTGGATTAAACTAGCCTTTTAAAAAACCAAACATTTATTAAATTTCTACTATGCTTAAGTTATGATGCTTCTGCCCAGAGATAAAAAGAAAAATAAGACATTGTTGCTTTTAAAAATCCAACAACTTAAAAAAGAAGAAAGAAACAACAGCCCTAAAGTTCTAGTGCTATGATAAGAGGGCAGTCACAAAAACACATATAGAGTGGAAATTCAGAAGAGGGAATAATTAGCTTTCCCAAAGTGTTTCACAAAAATCTCCAGGGAAAAAGTGACATGAGCCGAGAATTTTTCATAACTGTTTACTAACATTAAGTAGTCACTTTTAGTAGAGCCAAAAACATAAAGAAAGATACTGACAGAGAAAAGTAGAGGGAAGACTGGCCAAATCAACATTATATGTATGCATGTTATCCCAATGCACTTGGACTGTCTTCTGTAGTAATAGTTATAATGATCGTCATAAAAATAATGATCATGGTAAATATTTATTGAAGACTAGGTCAATTCACAAAAATTGATTTCTTAAAACTTATTCTGCTGCATAATCAATTTTCTGAAATTCTGATGACTGATTTACTGGAAAGGGTTTTAAGTGCTTTCACAGGAATATTCAGTTTCTGGTACTGAATATATTCAACATTCATCATTGCATAAGGGATAGTGTAAAACATACTAATTTTTTTTCAGAACATTTTGGGACTTCTTTGTCAATGTCTTAATATTTACTTTTTAGCACTTACAGAATGGTTAACTAATGCTTCGTATATCTTCTCAATTTCATACTTAGGATTAAAGATAATATTTGAGACATATTCTTTATACCGTGTGCAAATTATTTATCTGTTGTCTCTCAATTCTAAACTGACCATCCTATACTCTGCTTTGTGACATGCCTTCCTCCTCCCTAAGCTGGCTCCCCATTAGGGTGTGCTAGAGAGAGAAAATCAGGTAAGAGGAGAAAAAAGAAGCTTGCTACTTCCTGCTTTCTCCCTGCTTTCTTTCTATTCCTCTCACGCTTCTTCAGCCCAGCATGACCAATTCTTTCCAGTAGCAGCATTTGAAACCAATTTACTGTTTTCCCAGCACCAACCAGAAGTAAGTAGTTCAGTACTACAACTTTCCTCAAGAAGTGGTATTTTAGCAATGGTTTCTAAACTTACTTGGTTATGGAACCCTTTGGGGGAACATTTTATTCAAACATATTCCATGAAATATACTCGACAATGTGATCAATGTATGTTCAAAAATAATGTTCACTGAGTGCTTCTTATTGGCAGAAACTGTTCTATTTCAGAAAATGCTTGAATATTCTATGAGGCAGGTACTATCTTTATACCGATTCCACACATTAAAAAACTGAGGCAGAAGGGTTTATGTAATGTTCCTAATCATAGAGCTCCTAAGTAACAGAGTTGGGATTCAAGTCCAGAATTTGAAAATATTAACTATTATATTACACTACCACTTAGATTATTATAGAAGATTCAACAGAATGGGAAATACCACAGGCAGAGTTATTGGTGATGGGTATCTAACAATAGCTTAGAAGGAAACAAAAATAAATGAGACTTTGAATAAGGCAGTGGCCAGGAATAGGAAAAAAAGGACAGATTCAAATAACCAGCTGAGGTTGAATGAGAACTCTATAACCTATTGGATATGGAACATAACGAAGAGAGAAGAGCAAAATGATTGTATTAGTTATCTACTGCTGCATTGAAACACCCATATCTTAGTGGTTTCCAACAACAGCACTTACTTAACTCTTAGAACTGCAAGCTCACTGGGAGATGGCTGACCTAGGATGGCTTTGCCCACGTGTCTGCATTCACCTGGCAGGCTGCCCTGAGTTAGTTTTGCTGATCTTGGCTGGGCTTTCTCATGTGTGTGGGGCCTTAGCATGAACCAAGGATACCGCCACAGTGATTACTGAGATTTTTGCTTGAATGGCCAGTGAGATCGTAACCATTGTCTAAGATATGAGAAACCAGAAAAGGAGCATATCTGAGAGGCAAAATGAATGAAAATATTAGTGTTGATTGGGCAAATAGAACTTGTAGTAAGATAGGCAGAGATATCTCATAAGAAGTTAAATATGGGTCTGGAGGTTGACAGAAATAAAACAGCAAAAATAGGATCATGGAAATTAATTTAAAAAGCCATAGGTTTATATGGTATCACTCATGGCAATCATGTAGAGAAGTCAGGACTGTTCTGAGACTGTCAATAATCTACTTTATTTTGCTTCTGGTACTAAGTAATGGCTGTCAAAGAAAGGACCATTTAATATAATTGAGGTTGAGAGGTAATTATTGTTGTCGTATAGTCTTTCTGCAGTATTAGATGCACTTGATTCTTAATTTCCAAGAAAAAAAGTAATTTCTTCTACAGAGGAAGAAAATAGAAGAAGCAGAGACGAATGATCTTTAATCGCCAATAGCTACATTATGGGAGAGATACAAGTGACAGAAAAGAGCAAGCTTTCATTTCCTTAGACATTTCTTCCTAACATTGAGGGGATGATAGTGATGTCCCAAGGCCTGTATTTTAAACAGGTTTGTAAATGGTACTTCGGGAATTCAAGAGAATGTATTAAGTGATTTCTGATGGTCTGCACTAGCTCCACCATTCCACAAATCCAATTTAATCAAGGACCCTGAGAAAGTGTCTATCACCTGTTTGGCATAATAAACAGCGTAAATCCAAGTTTTAATAAGCTTTTTTGAATTTCCTAATTCAAACCTGAAGCATGTGATTTAATTTAATTAAAGATTAATAACAAGCACAATAACCAATACACATTTTAAGTACATGTGAGCATTTTAAGTAATATATCTCACCATTATTTCTCACATTTATATAATTTGTCTTTTTTTTAATAATTAGCATATATAATACCAAAAAAATCCAATATTTTTTGGTGTGGTGGGAATAATATTCAATGGCTTTTCTCTTTTAATTTTCTTGAATTTGGTCTTTCTCATCAGTAATATTCTAGAAACATGGATTTACCTTCTTGAAGGATCAGAATTATGGAACATATGCAAAGTGTAAGAGGTAGTAAAATTCTGGTTTTGGGACCTGAAGTCAAATTTCTTCAGCCCATATCAAAACAATACTTTTCAAAGTCAGACTACGTTGAGAAAGAGAGAATCTAAGTTATTTTAACTGCCTTAACATAACAACATTGAAGCTTGCCCACTACAGCATGGATTTTACTATCTATAAACTAGAGACAGAAGAAAAAAAAAAAAGGAATGCAGAACATGACAAAAGGAAAGGTTGGTGATGGAAGCACATTTCGTCTAGCTCTGGGCATTGTGAGAATGAGAAACAAGACAGTGATTTGGGAAGCAGACAGTTAAAACTACGTGCCTGACCTTCCTTCACATGTTAGACAGATTGACTGGAAACCTAGAGCAAAAAGACCATCTGCTTAGTTTTCCCCTTAAAACCTTGGGCTACCATGTTGGTGGCACAGCCCACACCTGAGGGATGATGGCCCAGCACAGTTAAGAGAGGTGTTTAGATAAATGAGCATGAAGCATCACACCTAGATCTCCACGGTCTGCATGTAGCATAGATGTATCATGCTTCAGTAAGAAAAAGTAGAGGTCTTAAGATGGCCTGGAGATCAGGGCACAGAGACAAATGTACAGAGACTTTGTGTCAGAGACAAATAGTGGAGACCACAGACTTTCATGATAAGAACAAGAATGATGCTTGGAAAGGCCAGACAGAACTAGGTGTGGGCTAGTTAGTCAGACTAGATTTGCCATAAAGAGCCACAAAGACCAAGAAGATATGACATAGACCCTGTATGACTCTCCTATTATTGCTGTTAATGAATGGTCACAAACTTAATGGTTTAAACAACACAAGTTTATTATCTTATAGTTTTGGAGACCAGATGTCTGAAGTGGGTCTCACTGGGCTAAAATCAAGGTACTGGCAGGGCTACATTACTCTGGAAGCTGTAGATGAGAATCTGTTTCCTTCCCTATTCCAGCTTCTAGAGACCGCCTGCATTCTTTGGCTCATGGTCCTTTTCCATCTTTAGCCTTTTTCATCCTGCATCACCCTGACATTGACTCTCCTGTCTCTCTTTTACTTATAAGGACACTTGCGATTACATTGGGCCCACCTGACTAATCCTGGATAATCTTCCCATTTCAAGATCACCTGATTAGCAAGCATAATTCCATCTGCAACTTTAATCCCCCCCTTACATTGTAACTTAAGATATTCACAGGTTATGAGTATCAGGGTGTGAGTATTCTGGGGGGGGGGGGCATTATTTTGCCTACCACAGAGCTGATACATTTTTTTTTTTTAATCTTTAAACCAAACCTGGACACCATCTTGGAACAAAACAGGAACAGAGGAGGTAATATGAGAGATAGGCTTTCTCAAAAAGAGGACGAGTCATGCTCAAGAGATTATTTAAAGCTGAAGAGAAATGCCTTTGATTGCCTTGTTTAGAATGTTATCTCCCCTTTGCTCTTCACTGAAGCCTCTTCCACTTGCCTCCACTTTCCAATTGCTTTCCAAGGAGAGATAGAGGCTCTTGAAAACTTAGATCAATTACAAAAAGAAGCTCATTTTCCTTTGCATATCTGAGGACTGAGTTAAATTTTTGAATCTGCCACATTATTGTGAATCACAATATTGAACCCTAAGATGAATTTTAAAAACATAACAGATTTATTTGATACCATACAGACACTTGAAGAAGAAATCTGATCACCGTTACTCAACAGATCAGACTGTCACACGTTAAGAGATTTGTCCATTGGGGCGCCTGGGTGGCTAGTTGTTAAGCGTCTGCCTTCGGCTCAGGTCATGATCCCAGGGTCCAGGGATCGAGCCCCGCATCCGGTTCCCTGCTCAGCGGGAAGCCTGCTTCTCCCTCTCCCACTCCCCCTGCTTGTGTTCCTTCTCTCGCTGTCTCTCTCTGTGTCAAATAAGTAAATAAAATCTTAAAAAAAAAAAAAGAGAGAGAGAGAGAGAGAGATTTGTCCATGAAACTGAGTAATAGAGGAATCTAGAGAAGCCTGGAGTGAGGAAAAGGAACCCTGAGATCCTGGCCTCTACCTCAATGTTACTGTCTTGAGCAGAAGATTTAAAAACATTAACTTTCCTAAGAACTTGCTGTATATATTTATGATAGGTGGTCCTCTTAAATTTTCAGGAAACCTGCCACTTTCATTACCAGAACTAAAATAGTGGAGATGGAAAGTGAAATGTTGCCCTAATCACACACTGCCTAGGAATCCACAAAGTCTTCCTTAAACATGGATGAAACTATTAAGCAGAGAAAAGGAATTTAAGAGCCAAGTACATCCTGAGACAATGTCAGAAGTGTGTTTAAGGGAAAAAGATTGATTTTAGAGGTGTTGGCAGTTTTATGAAGTTATTGTGGATGGAAAGTGGAAAAGTATTTCAGAAAATAAACTGGAGAGAAAATTTCAAAGTCCCAAATCCAAAGAGTGGCACTGAACTGTGAAATTAAGGAGAAACATTTCCAGCAGCACATAAAAGTGTCAAAGTGGCAGTAATGGAGCTTATCATTACCCAGGTGTGTACCTGAGTACATTAAGGTGATGGAAAGGTAGTTGCAGAATATCTGGGATGCTGGAGCAGAAGAAAAGATAGAGTGCCTTTTTCCTTTAATTGGCAAATCAACGACAAGGAAGAGAACTGTCATCCATTTTTAACCACTTCTCTTCACTGCACGAGGACTTTTACTCAAGAATGGCAATATATCAAGGGATAGAAAACAGGACCCAAATTCTTAAAGTCCACCAAGGTAAATAACAGCTGGGGAGAATGATATCGAAAATTATGTTAGAATTAAGGAATCCTAAATCAAAAGAGAAGCATTCTGAACTATAAGAGAAGAAAGTATATCTTAGCACCAATGAGGCAACCCCCCACCCCCACCACACACATATATTCTCTCTATATATAGTCTCAATGAATGGGTTTTACTAAGTGAGTCCCACCTGTTAATCCTACTCTGCAGTGACTTGGAAGATAATTCTTTCTCTCACGTTTCCCCTGTATTTAACTGCCCATGAATAGAGTAGAAGTCAACTGATTTGCACAAGACCTCATGTGGAAGTCACTACAGAAAGTGCCACCTACTCTTTGAGCATGTATGATTTGTGAGCCCTCCAGAATTCTCCACAGATGCGCCCTTATACAGGACCATTTTTTTACATACACAGTTTAGGCTTACTGGTTTTATTCACACATCACTATACTAATTGTTTTCTATTTTTTGCTTTTTTTATAATTTTACCAAAAATTCTAGTTGATGTGTGTACAGTTACCCTTTGATCCTTCTATTAATACAATTTGACCATGTGAGTAAAATATATTCTAGATGCTAATGTTTTTTTTCCTTAGAAATGAGTTATATAAAAAGGCTGGAGATTTTTTCTTTATACAGAGAATTATTACATATAAAAGATTTTCAAATTAAAAACCATTCTAATGAATATAGTCATTTAATATCATTTCTTTTAAAAACTTCTTAACATCTTTTGTTCTGAAGATATTTGCAATTATACATTGATATCTGATATTTATATAAAAGCATTAAGTACACTGTCCGGTACAGACACATGCACACATACACATGGAAATACACCATGGAAATGGTATTGTCAGGGAAGGGTCATGAGAAGAGAACATACAAGCAAAGGTCTGAAGGAAGCAAGGGACTGAGCCAGGTGGCTATCTGGGGCCAGTGGCCTCCGGGCAAAAAGACAGGTGGTTCTTAGTCACAACTGATGCTCAAGAAATGATAATTTATTAGCTGGTCAGCTAGCTCAATTTAATCAGTGGGTGTCTTTTGTCAAGTCGCTCAACCTTTAAGTTGTTAGCTGTAAGTAATAGAACTTTCTTCTCTACTTAATGCAAATGCTATGAGAATCAACTCTATTATATATATAAAGTGTAGGTGGTAGGAAAAATCAGAAAAAATACTACCCACTCCCTATACCTTGCTATTAAAAGGATTCTTTAAATCCAGTGTATTTATTTATTTATTTTTAGATTTTATTTATTTATTCAGGAGAGACAGGCAGAGGCAGAGGGAGAAGCAGGCTCCCTGAAGAGCAGGAGCCTGATGAGGGATTCTATCCCAGGACCTGAGATCATGACCTGAGCCAAAGGAAGATGCTTAATGGACTGAGCCACACAGGCACCCTAAATATAGTGTATTTAAACAAGATGAGTGTCTTTACCCTCAAACAGAGAATATCCATTAATGTAATTATATAGGTTCTAAATCCAGAAGTAATCCATGCATTGTATAATTTGAAATCCTCTTTCTATACACCTGTAAAGGTTATATTAAATATAACAGAAATAATAGTAAGACTGCCTTTTACACCAATTTGATCAGTAAAAATAATGATAATAAAATGTAACAATACCAAATGTTGGTAAGAATGTGAGCAACGGAGACTCATGCACTGATGTTATGCGTATAAACTGAAATAACTACTTTGAAGAGCAATTTGGCATAATCTAGTAAATTAGATGTGTGTACTCTTCAACTCAGCACTTACAATCTAGATATACAAATTCCAAATACATATATATATATATATACACACACACATATATGTATATATATATGTATACACAGAAAGAATGTAATTTTTTTATAATAAAATGGAAAACTAAGTCCTATAAACTAAAAGGGAATAGATAAAGGAATTGTGTCACTTTCACATAATGTGATAAATCATATCTAATAGCATGAATAATCAAAAACCATATTTTGTGAATAACAAAGTTGAATATATGTATGTATAGCTTAATATAAAGGTATGCAAACTGGCAAAAGAATACATCATGTTGACATATATGTACATGCTCTAAGTGCTTTACACCTATGATCTCGTTTAATCCTCATAACAATTCTCTATAAAAGACAGTATGATTTCCTCCTTTTAGAGATAGGGAACTGAAACACAGGTCAGTGACTTGACCAGTATCACATAGCTAATAAGTTGGAGCCCTAGAATTTAGACCAGTCAGTTCTCAACCAATACACAAACAGTCCTTGGTAGCTATGCTTACATTAAAGCAGCAGTTCTCAAAGTGTGTCCCAGGTCCCAGCAGCACCAGCAGCACCTGGAACTAGCCAGAAATACAAGCTTTTGTATCTCATGCTAGACCTACTGAATCAGAAATTCTGGGACTGAGTTTAGCAAATGTATTTGTAACAAGTCCTCAGTGTGACTCTTATCCATGCTAAAGTTGAACCCTTTGGTTAAGGTAACATACAGGCCTGTAGATTTCATTAATGGGAAAACTAAAATGGGAGTTACAATGTATGTTTTCACATCAGGTGAAACCTGATGCTACTTGGCTCACACTTTAAAATGCCCTGTGAGCTGCAGAGAGGTTGCAAAAAATCACTGCATCTACTTGGGAATGAGGTAAAATATTTGTGGTGGAAGGGCAGAATTTTCAGACAGAAAAACTTGAAGAAGATCCTTGGAGAATATATGTCAAGCTGACCTAGGTGATCTGAATAACATAAAGGGAATATTTTGTGTGGGATCCCCTCCCCGCTCCCATGAATTTCAATCTCTTGTGGGAGAGTTAAGAAAAGCCAAATTAGCTCAAACTCTGATACTTCTGTCCTTTGAGCCGCATGTGCTCTGAAACTGAACAGTCGTTTTCAATAAAGAAATTTACATTTACTAGTTGAATCTGACCTGGCTATGTAAATTTTGTAGAAGCAATGTGGCAAAGGGGTAGAGGATCTGGAGCTTTTGCAATCCATTTTCTGTGCTTAGCAAATTTCTAAAAGGTATATGGTCCCATGGAGTGCCCTGAGGCATGGAGTCTTAGGGGTACTAGAAGTGTGGTACTGACAGTGAAGTTAAGCACAGAGGAGCCCATGAACTGGTAACGCATTCCAGAGCGGACATCCGCCAGGGAATAAATCCAACTATTGTATTGCCCCCATGAGCTAGAGAATGCTGAGATGGATTTCACATATGTGCTTTGTTTTATGTAGCATTACATTAGCAGAATCTGGTTCAGATGATTCACCATAAGCATGTACTGCATGGAAGAAAGGAAAAACAAAAGAGACTTTCTTCATGGGAGACTTTTGTTATCCGATAAAAATTCTAAAACTTTTTTTGAGGGCTCACAAATTATTTCTCTGCTTCCAGCCCTATGACTGTTCTGTCGATGTGTTTGTTTTATTGTTGTTTTTAGTGGCTACGATATGAAAGGGAGGGAGAGAGACTTGCCATCACCTTGACTCCACCTTGTACCCACGCAGAGAAATGAATTTTAAATAGATTTACAGTGGACACATTCAGCAGATAATTCTCCCCAGTATAAGCATCTTTCCCTCTCTCCAATACACTTTGCAAATGCTTAAGTGTATTAACAGGGAATGGATACAACTCCGCCCAAAGAGATAGTGATTTGATGAAAAAACGATCTTCCTCTTGGAACTGGTCCAATTTATGCCTTAGACACCCACCAGCTCTCATTTGTAAGCCCTTGCCTAGCATAGGTCCATCCAGTTTATATGATCATTTTAATGTGGGTGAAAGTCATCTTATCTCTTTTTTTAAAAAAATGCCATGATTTTATATCTAATGTGTACAAAACTCTTGGGTTAAGTTTGATTTGGCAATGCCACCTGGGGTTTTTATTCTCTCCCAACTAACCATGCTGATATAGGCAAGAGACGCATTTGTGCCTCGCTGTTTATTCACTATAAAATTATGCTCTGCCACTAAAAACTGTCTTCTTTCTTTTTTTAAAAAATTGTCTTATTTTTTAACAGTGTTTCTTTGCCTTTCTTCTGAATGTTTACTGAGTGTCGGGCATATTACAAATGTGTCTCTCACGTTGCTAAGATGATAGATATTGTGATTTCTTAAATTAAAGATTAAAAAAAAACTGTGCTTCTGCAAGTCTGTATGTTTTGCCAAAGACCAAGCAGCTAGTGGACACTAAAACTGGATTTGGGAGCCAAGATCAGGATGGTACTTTCTGTAGCCCTTTGTACTATATTACATCTCAGATGAAAGAACCTAATATTAACATTCAAGCACATTTTTAAGTCCTCAGGGACCAAGACTAAGACACATTAGCCTTTGTCATGGGGGTGAACTACAACTTTGTCATTTTTGTCCACTTTTTTGATGAACCAGTTATCAGCAGGTGTCCTCAGAAGGGCTACATGTTTTCTCACTGAACAAGTTTCACACACACACACACACACACACACACACACACACACACACACACAGAGTTACAGCCTCCTGCATGTAATCCCTTTAAGTCACTCTCCAAAGAAAACCATTGTGTGAAGTTGGGCATAGCATTTCCATACATGTTTTCAAACCCTTATTAAATATGTCTAATTTCCATTTCTTACTCTTATAATTAATATTGCAATAACCTTTTTGTACAACTCCCATTGTGCACCCGGCAAGAGAGCCTCTAAATGTTGCTCATTCATACACTAGCAGCATTAGCGCTGACTGGGAGCTTGCTAGAAATACACAGCTCAGGCCCCGCTTTAGACCTTATAAATAAAGACTGCACTTCTGCTTTGGAACAATATACCCAGGTGCTCCAGAAGCACATTTGACTTGGAGAAGCACTGATTCAGGGTCTATAAAAAGGAGTGAATTGCTGGGAAGGACACACACTTCTTCAACTTTATTAGATATTCCCAAATTGCTTTCCAAAGTGATTATACCAACATGCAATCCCACCAGAAATCTGTCTTTTCAAATATTTGCCAGTCAGCTAGATGTGAAAAGCTATGTCATTATTGTTTTGATTTGCATTTCCCTCATTTTCATGAGGCTGAGCATCTCTCCATAAATCCGCTGCCCATTGGTGCTATGAATCCCCTGGTCATATCTTGTGCCAGATTTTCTGTTGGTTTCTTTGGTTTGTATTCTGTTCTTTTCTATCAAGTCAAAGTAACCTAAAGAGGTCTTTTTACCTTTACTTTCTCCTTTCCCCTCTTTTATCTTTCCTTCTCTCCCTATTTGCTAAAAGGGGTTGCAGGGTTGGAAGTTATTCAAGATAGTCCAGTTGTCAGGATATTAGATGTGAACAATCATTACACCAAAGTACTTTATTATTTTCTCCTCGACCAGACAAAATAATACTAACAATAATAGCTAGTCCATGAGTGAACAGAACAGAATTTGAATCCAGGCCTGCCTGATTTCAAGGTCTATGCTCAAAGGCTTTTTCAATCTCCGACCGTTTCTGGTTCAAAACATTTTTACATTAAAGCTGAAACTACTGTTTCCTTTCTCCCTTTAATATACAATATATAATAGTATATAATATGTATATTATATGCATGTATAAGAGATGATATAAATAATTAATGGCATGGATTGCATTTGTATGTAACAAGTATCATGGTGTAATCTTTTTATAGCACTGGGGTATAGCAAAGCTAACCTCTGAATTACAGTCTTCAGTAATGAGTAGGTAAAAGAAAAGATGAAATAGTTCTAAAGCCATTCATTAAGATTTGTTATACAGTTCTACTTCCACTAATTTTTTTTTTTAATTCTTGCAGGAATCACCTATGAAACCTGATAAATAAATAAGATTGCTTATTTGCTTATAATTGTTTTGCTAAACCTTTCCCCTGGAAATCCTGATTCTACAGATCTGGGTTAGAACCGAGATGTCTATATTTTTATAGAAACACAAATGATTCTTTTTATAAGCGTATTTTGGTGGGGGGACTTCCATTTCATAAGTAATAGATATATTCTGCTCCTGCTCACCTGAATAGTGACACAGCATAATTCAAAACATGTGATAGGATCAGCACAATGAGCCATACATTTTAGAAGGAACATTATGATCAGTCTTGCTTAGGGAGGAAATATCCTCCCACATCCCAAGGGGTATCTACTAGGCAAATGTCAAGGCAATTACAATTAGGACCCATTTAAACACTGTGCAGCTACTGCCCTGTCTCAAAACACCAATAAAGCAGCAAGTCGAAGTGCTGACTTTGTTTACAAGCCACCCACTCTCCCAGCACAGCTGCTGCTCCCTTATCTCCATGTGACCTCTACTCATACTGCAGATAAGAGAGGCTTCAAGGCAGCAGCAGCAGCTCTGGCCTCTACCAGGTCTACAGGCAATGTTCAGAGCTCCGTCCACCCCTCTTGCTCCAACTTCAATCTCGGTCTATGCAGCTCTTCCAGTTCTAGACTCTTGGCTGCATTCTCTGCACATCTATAAACTTTGGCTTACTTTTCATCTCAAAGTTATGAGATGCCTGTTTTGGAAAATGCAAGTAACTGAAAAAGAAGTAAACCGGATTTGATGTGACAGAAGAAAGCAATCGAAGAGGATATTATAACTACTCAACTCTGCAAGAACTTTTTTATTGCCAATGAAGAACATTCTCAGTTTGGACAAAACACAAGCATGAGGTATTCTTGATGAGTGCTTTTGTTTCTGAAAACCTAAAAATCATTTACAAATAGCCACCATACACTTACAAGGGTGGTGTTAAATACTACCATCCCATCAGGAAAGGGGAAAAAGTGGTAAGAAAGGAATTTTTTTTAGAGAAATACACACACGTCAATGAATAGTAGATTTCCAGGAATAGAAACTTTCTTTTTCCATCAATCAAGCAATAAATATCCCTTAAGTAACAAACAAAATACTGTATGATGAAAAAAGAATATAGGACAGGAAATATAAGGTAGTAATCATTTGACCCCATATGCTGTAAGATTTAAATGATTTAATATATGTAAAAACACTCAGAGCAGGGCTGGATATATAGGAAAAGTTCAGTAAATGTCTGTTGTCTTCCTTTATTTTTCTCTAAGAAGCTTAAGGTATGCACATACCAAGATACCTAATAATCTACTTCAATATTGGGAACATGTCTTGCTTATTTTTAATTTCTTTTTGCATCCCCAGCAGCTAATTCAGGAAATGGTCAATAAGTATCTATAGAATTCTGTTGAAGTCAGCATATATTAAATTACAAATCAATGCTAGAGGTGGTAAATTAGAACAGTGGTTCTCAATCAGGATGATTTTGCCCCGCAAACTACTAGGGACATTTGGATATGTTTGGAGACATTTTTTGGTTGCCACAGCTTGAGGGGAACTAGTTTGTACGAAGAAACCAGGGATGCTGCTAAACATTTGACAATGCACAGGACAGCCCCACAACAAGGAATCATTAGGACCAAGGGAGAAGTGAAGGCTTTGCATTTCAAGAATGGAAGAAATGTATTTCAGACACAAGAGAAAATATGAGAAAAGTAGGGGCAGGGGAAATGTTAATATAAGGAGCAGTAATTAAAAAAATGAAAAACCTAAAAGGGGTGTTTAGGAACACTGAGGAGATCACTTTGGGTTTCCCTTCTCATTTCTGCAGTTACCTTGTCCTCTTCCATCCTCTTGGAAGAGGATGTTTCTTCCATCCTCTTTATCCTTCTATCCCTGTGTTGGTTATTAGAGCATCTAGTCATGTGACTCTGCTCCATGAATCCACCCTCCCCTCAGCTCCACTGCCCTTTGGGGACCCACAATTTCTCTCTTTGGTCTGCCTGTCTGTACAAATACTAGAGTTCTAGCATCCTTAGAGACAGCTCCATTCTCCCATCCTGATGCTTTGCTTAATGTAGACACATGAAGAATCCTCTTTCTCTTTAAATACCTATTTCACCAGATACAGGGATAGTGACTTTACATTTCTCTAAAATGTCCAACTTTCCATTAAGCCCAATTCAATAAATTACCTGCAACTAAGTGTTCAAATGAGAATGATTACCAGGTTTTAAGAAACCTCCATCTTCAGCCATATATACTAATATAAAACAGAACAGTATTAGGCACACACATATCACCCCAAGCCATCAGTAACCGCACATTTCTTCTTCAATCAATCATTTCTTCAATTATGTCTGTTTTCTCTATGCAAGTGGTAAAAACTGTGAGAATTCACTCCCATATTTGGGACTTCTTACTTGTAAGGATTTCATCCAAAGGAAATTAAGTGGTTGAGCACATTTCTTCCATTACTAGGATCTCATTTTATTTTCCCACTTGTGTCCTAATATTAAAGAACATTTAACTTAAAGACATTCAGCAAGGATAGTGCTTGGGGAAAATATCCGTTACGAATTTATACAACATAAACAATAAGGATTGGAGGATAATTTCATAATTGACATGCTGTAACACTTGGATTGTTTTGCTTGTTTGATTTTATTTCTACTGAAAGAAAAACAATGACATTTTCTCTATGTCTTGTTATTTTAAACATCCTGGTAATTTTGTGCACATCTGATAGAGAAGGCAGAATGAAAGAACTGAAAGAATATGAACAAATATCCAGCAGCTGCCCGATTATAATAACCTCAAGGCAAAGAAGTTGGTCAGAAGTGCAATTCTTTTGTTTACTTTTAATTTCCTTCTGGCTTTTAAAAATATAACTTGTGTTCATATAAATGCTACATCAAAGCAGTCATAATAAATAATTAGAGTGTTATCAAAGACTGTTTTGTTCTTCCAGCTGCTAGAACTGTTTTATTTACATAGTATTGTGAAGTTAAGTCAAAAACAGCTGCTATTTTATATGAGTAATTCCATGATTTGATTTGAAATGCATTCCTCCAGTATATCCAATGGCATTTTAAGAGCAATGGCAGACTCATGACAAAACATTTTTGGCCTGCTGTGCATCTCCGAAGGAAAAGAACTTTGACTGTTGGATGAGTGTTACGAATGGAAATATATTCTTTCAAAAGGGAAATGTTCGCTTGAAATTGTGAGCTCTGGGGCTGTGTGTGTAAGAGGCACAACTGCAGAAATTGTGCACAGGTCAGACACCTAGAGGTCCTTCCAGGAAATGCATCCTCCCTTAGCAGCAGACAATTCACTTGCTAATTTAATTGACCTCACCTTTAGAGTCAGCCATTCTCTGACACTAAAGACAGAAATAGTGTAAGTTCTCCCGGATAGAAATAAGCATAAGCAGGACAAAGCAAAAAAATCAGGATGAAAGAGAGGAAAAAAAATAAACTGCTGCAGAGGAAGAGAACAGGTAAAGCAAGTAGACAAAAAAGAACAAAAATAGAGATAGAGCAGAGGAAAGGAAAGAATATACCCCAAACTGCCTCATTTTTTCCCCCCTATTCGTAGCAAATCCCTTTTAACTGCCTTAACTAGTGTGCCTGGGGTGTTGTACAATTCTCTGTTCCACACCATTTCCATAAACAACTGGAAATGCCACCTTCTTTTTCTCAGAGAAAGGCGTACAAATTGGAGAGTAATTTCAGTAATATTTGACCACAGCTAAGCATGCCACGAGCTAATGCAACAGGAATGAGCAAGGCACCTCAGGATGAGCCACTTTCTAATTAGATTGTTTATTTACTTACTGACACCCCAACTCAAACTCATGCATTTAGTAATGGGAAGTCCAAGCATATGCTCTGAAGGTCTAATCAACACTTTTTTGTTCCCCCAATCAACTTGTGTCAAACTTATTGATACCATTTAGGAAATTACAGCTTTCTCTATGTCAATAACGTTTTGCCAATAATTAACTTTCTTCAGACTCTTTCAAGGCATTTTATCTGTGGGCGGTAACAGTACCCCAAATAGATAATCTGGTCATTTTTCTCATGTCATAAAACTGTACAAAGTGTCTTATTTAATATATCCTTAAGGATATTAGTCTGTAGGAAATAAATTAACAGTAATTTTTTTAAGTTTATGTTTAAGACTAAATGTGTTTGACTTTTACACTTACTTTTGATATTATTTTTTTATAATCCATTTTCTTTAAGATAAATATGTAAGTAGAATGTCTATGAATACAGTTAGCTAAATTATGAAATAAATATAAAATGAAATATTATGTAGCAATTAAAAAGAATGAGCTAAATCCTTATGTTGACCTGAAGTGAAAATAGAGAGTAACATCTACAACATGCACTTATTATTTAAAAAGGAAGCAAAGAAGTGCATGTCTATACTTATACTGGCCTAAACAAGAAGGAATCTAAATTAACTGTTAGTTCAGGAGTATTGAGGGGGATAGAGAACAGAAATTTAAGCTTTTCTTTACTGAACACTACTATATTTTTAGTCAACAAAATCAGGCATTATAGTACTATTTTTGCAATTTATAAAAAGCAGTAAAGTTTAAATAAGTAAATAGAATGCTTTAGTAAATGTGATACTACTTCTTCAATACACTTCAATAGCGTAAAAGGTAAAATACATAATATATTTAGACTATAAATATTTACTTTTATCTAACACATCAGACTAATTTAGTTAATACTTAGTAGTGTTACCATTTCATACTTACAATTGTGAGTATTAAACCCTACCATGTGCAAAGAAAAGGCAGTTTTCTATGCTATTTTATTTGCTTTTTGTAACAAGTCTAAAAGTAAGATTATCAATTCAATTACATGTATAAGTTAAATAAGACTCAGAGGTGTAAATTAACTTGTCAAAGCTAGTAAGTAGCAAAACTGAAGTTAAAACTAAGGTCTGTTTGATCCAAAACCCATGCTCTGCTACACTGAACATCACTTGCCTTCATGATCTGTTTTTTGATGCATAAGTATGCACAGATAATGAGTCTGTGTGGGCACATATACTCAAATAGAAACTACCAGTATGTATGTATACAAACACAAAAACAATAATACAATGTTAAATTGGTTTGGGTGGTACATACGCCCCTAGCCCACACATGCCTAGAAGAATAAAACATGTTATGGGTAGGAAGGAATGTACAAGTGCCAATAATATATGTCTCAGGCATAAATGAGTCATTTATAAATGTATATTAATGTCACATACTGTCTAACCATCAAAAACAATTTAAAAAATTCTTGGATTAAGTCAGCCTGAGTTTTAAAGTTATAACTTGATATTTTATAGCCTTTGAACCACTAAGGATTTTCATACTATTCTGTCTTTTTTCCTGTAATTTTCTATATTGCAGGGTTCTTGGGTTGACACATATACCAAGATTTCATTTAGTTACATTTTTAATGTAAACTGATATAAATATTTCCAATTCCCAACAGAAATTCTGATGTTTTAACCAAGAGCTTTGTTTTGTTTCAGCTTTTTGGTAGATTTATCTTGTTTATTCAGCCGTACGTTTATAAATATACATTCTACTAGAATTGTAATGATTTTCTACTTGAAGTTCACTCCATTATTTTTTTTAATTAGTGAATTATAATAAAGATTAATTTCTGGGTTAAAAAATTGTATTCTTTAAATTATCATTATAAATATTGTTTGTTAAAATAAACAGTTTAATTAGATATTACCCCAAGGTCCAAATATATGTGTGAATTTCAAAATAATAATTTTATTCTTACTCAACTGTTTCTAAAAATCTAAGACTTGTATGATTACTTGATGTTTTTATATACTGTTTCAAATAATTAACCAATGTGCAAAATTTAAACTCCTTATTTTATATACATAATATTATTAGTTAGCATTCTTAAGGCCTGACAAAAAATAATGAAAATTTTAAAATAAGTTAGAATGGAGGTAATATTTTGACACTCAAATTGCAGAAGTCACTGATATTTGTAGCATATTTATGATATGCACACATATATGAGTGCAAACTATTTATTTATTAAAATATCTTCCAATAGTATTATACACTATTTAACATGTGATTCTTGAAAGAAGAAATATAAATGGTCAATAGGTACATGAAAAGATGCTCAACATCACAACCATCACACCACATCAAGATATCACCTCTCATCTGTTAGAATGGTCATTGTAAAACAAAAACAAATCCCAGACAATAACAAGTGTTGGCAAGGATATACAGAAATTGGAAATCTTATGTTCTGTTGGTGGGAATGTTAAATAGTGCAGCCACTATGGGAAATAATACAGAAGTCCCCCCCAAAATTAAAATAAGATCTACCATAAGATCTAGAAATCCTATTTCTGGGTATTTATACAAAAGAGTTGAAATCAATATCCCAAAGAGATATTTGTATGCCCATGTTCATTGTAGCATTATTTATAATAGCTAATAGGTGGAAGCAACCTCAATGTCCATTGACAGATGAATGGATAAAGAAACGGTATACAGTACATACATACAATGGAATATAATATAGCTATTTAAGAAGAAGGAAATCCTGTCATATGCTAAAACATGAATGAATCTTGAGAACATCAATCCAAGTGAAATAATCCAGTCACAAAAAGACAAATACTGCTGCATGCTTCCACTGACACGAGGTAATTAAAATAGTCAAACTCATAGAAGCAGAAAGCAGAATGGTGATTGCTGGAGCCTGAAAGTGGGGGAAATGGGGAGTTACCATTCAATGGGCAATAAAGTTTCAATTATACAAAATGAGTAGTTCTGGAAATCTGCTGTACATTTTGCTTATAGTTAACAATACTGCACTGCACACTTAGAAATTTGTTAGGAGGGTAGATCTCATATTCCCTATTTTTTACCACAATAAAAGAAATGTGATTCATAATAAAACTTTATATTCATACAAACCTTCATTGTTCTTCTGAAGAATAAATATATTTTGCAGCAACTGCATTTCCTCGTTCGTATATTAAAGCTTGCCTGTACAAGCTGGCTGGTGGTGATTATAAAAGGCAATAGTAGTGATAATAAATGTAATAGTTGTAGTAGAAGTGATAATGGTAACAGAAATAGTAATAATGGTAGTATTAGTACTAATACTAATAATAGTAATATAATAAAATTATTTAGATAGCATACTTAAATGTCTAAAGAAGGCTCTGATCAAACTTAAACTTCATAATCTTCACCATGTGATGCTACTAAGCATACCTTTGTTTCTGGTGAGTAAGTACAGTCCCCATGTTAACTATACATATTATTTGTGTTAATTGCCTTCTGTCATCCAAGAGTTGAATGGCTTTTGCCAAAGATTTGTTTTCATTCTGTTTAATTTTTATGATCAGTGTTTAAAAGAAGTAGAGAACTTATTTAATTATTTCTAAAAATTTTGCATGTAATGCCATTTATTTAGTTTCAATAATTTGTCTTAAAAATAAATGAAAACTAAAACATAACAGATAAGAAGAGAGAATGACATGATTACTAGAGAATTAGAGAAATAAAAAAGATTCAGAAGTTGGGTGGGCCTGCTGTTCTGAATTTCCTGTTCAGAACATGAGAGGGACTTTACCCTGACATGGAAGGCACAAAATGCATACGGGTTGGGCCTGTTCAAGCACAATTCAGCCTGTGGATTTGCTTATTAGATGTCTTCCTCAGAGTAACACAAGGGTGGCTACTAATAGAGATTAGGACCTTCCTGGTTTAAGGTGCTTCTCTTAAAAGTAACAGAGGGAATTCATTAACTCAAAAACTAATTAGTTATGGGGCATCTGGGTGGCTCAGTCAGTTAAGTGTCCAGCTCTTGATTTGGGCTCAGATCATGATCTCAGGGTCGAGATCCAGCCACACTGGGCTCTGTGCTCAGCAGGGAGTCTGCTTGAGATTCTTTTTCTCCCTATAATCTTAAAAAAAAAAACCTAATTAGTTATGAGAAACTAAACTCACACTTCAAAATAAATAACACACAATTTACTATCTTAACCAAAACTGTAAAACCAGTTTATAGATTTATAAAATGGCAAATTAAGTCAAAGACAAATTTCTGTATTAAAGAAAATGTATTATTTAAACTGTCATAAACAATGTTCAATAATCTCCCTTATTATTTAAAAACAGAAACAAACTGTAGCATATTCTGTATTATTTCAGATTGTCTTAGTTACTTATTTGCTTAAGTGTGTCTCCAACTACAGTTTGTTCCCAAATTGGTCTACAACTCAAACTACAACTGGTCTCAGTGGTATATTAACAAATATTTATTATAGAGGGTTCTCGGTGTTTCTGTTTTGAAACAGTTCCACATTAAGCATCCATATATGGAAACTTTCTATTGGCAAAGATATAAATATCATCATCTAGAACTCTCTGTGTGCTGTTCCAGAAATACATGAAGTGCAGCATGAGCTGGATGGATTACTTTTCCTGAATTTCAGTGTGATCTGCTAAGGTTTCTGGGACAAGTCTTATGTCGTTACAGCGTGAAGAACTTTCACAAACTTTCCCAGATATTCTGCTGCGAGTAAGTTTCCTTAGGCAGAGATTGAAGAGAGTGGTGCAGCCTACTAATGGAAGAAACAGATGCCAAAGTGACATAAAAGAATTGAAGTGCCAGATGAATTCGGTTGTACGAATGTATAGTCCTGGTATTAAAGAAAAGATGCATGGAAGTTAATAGTAAAAATAAATAACCAATAATATAAATTAATAAAAGTAGAGACTGTATCATACCATTTTGCTTTTTAAACTTTACCTAATGTTACCAGACACAGTCCATTTTTGCAACTGAAATAATATTATAATTAGGGTTAAGTAGAATCCATCCATTTTTTCTTAAAATTTGCTTAGACAAAATCATCTCTTTGAATCCCAAATATAAGAGTAGCTTCATACTTTTCACCATCCTCCAAATCCTCATTATCAAGGACAAGTTTATTAAGTAGAGAAAATATGTGACATGACAGAGAAAAGAGAAATTAGAATAAGATGTAGTTCTATCATAAAAATATATTTTCCAAGGTCTACTATAACTTCTTTTTGCAAGTATCTAATCAAAGTCATGATTGCTTTTCTCTGAAGCTCCTTTATTTGGAGTATAGTTTTGCTGCAAATATTGTTTTGTATTTTCTTCAAATAACTTTCTGTAATCATCCTCCACTGAATTAGCAAAACCAAAGGAAACTATGTTATTTCGTCTTCTTGTTTAACAGAACTTTTCTTGCTTGCTTTTTCTGTGAAAGAGAGCTTTTTCCAAGTGCCAAATAAACTCAATTTGTGAGACTCTAATAATTTCATCGTTTCTGAAGATATTATAGGAAAATGCCTGGAATTCTTCCTCTCATCCCTTTTGGTAAATATCATTAATCAATCTGAGGCTTATCTTTTGGATAATGCTACTCAGCTTTATTTTTTTTTTCCCTTGGATTTACAATTTCTCTCCTGACTTTTAATCTACATGATTCAGAATTTGGCAATCGCTAATTGGCTAATATGCCAGGAAAACCATCTTTTTAGAACAATTACATTTTTACAAATTTTTAATACATAAATTACAAATCCCTTTATCATGAAGAAATTTTGAGCAATCAACATTGTAGTTAATGTTATTAAATGAATTGGTATCTTTCAGTGATTCATAAAATAATACATTATGCTCACATTGATAATTTCCTATTACCTAATGGTTGTTTTGTTCTATATAACTTATCTTTAGATGCCTTTGGAACATCAACATGTTGCCAAAAATAGTTAGACTTGAGGATAAAATTCTAACAAGCAAAAGCCTAGACATCAGCTAAATAAACAGAATATTAGGTTCAAAACAAAAATAATGATATTAGAACTGTGCACTCATTTGGTAATTACTGATAGGCCATAATCATATACATGTGGTAAGCATAATAAATTACATACTTACAGGCTTATAAAGATAGTGTCAGCTATGTATTGACCATTTCACTTAATTTAGTATTGACTATCTACTTCTAGCACTGTTCACTAAGGAAAATACCCAGTTAATATATTATTAAAGCTATTTGACTATTTTTTAAATCTATATTATCTTCTGAGCTCTCAAATTTTGTAGTGTAACAGTGTTATTACTCTAGGTTACAATTACCCAAGGTATTGGTCTATATTCAAAATCTGTTTTAGAGAAATGTTACAAAGATTTTTAAAAACACTCAGGGAAAATAACATCATCAAGCTTTAATGAGTATTGAACTATCTCTGGCTGGAACAATCTAGGGCAGAGCCATGCCTTAATTGCATTAATAACTTATATTCTATAAAACCACAATGTTTTTATATAGCACTTTCATGTATATCATCTCATTTCACATCCATGAGAATGGAAAAATAGGCAATGTTAGTCCTTTTTTTACAAGAAGAAAAAAATGATCTCAATAAAAGTCAAGTAATTTCCCCAAAGTTACTCAATAAGTGAATATGTAGAAGCTAAGTCTCCTGAAAGATCATGCACCAAACAACAGAAGATATCAAATGAGAATGGAGGTCTCCTCACCTCAGGTATAATACATGATTTAAGCCAACACATTGTAGTTCAGTATTTACTCAGCCTGTCACTATAGTTCACAATGCGTGCCAAAGTCTGGAGATAAACTAGTGAGGGAAAGAGACAAAATCCTTATTTTCATTGAATTTGCATTAAGAGAGGCAGACATTTATTAAACAATTGCATTAACAAACATCAATTTACAACATAAACCAAGTGTTAAGAAGGAAATGAATGGGATTCTTTGAGAAATGAACTAAAGGTTTCTGACTTTGAGATGGGTAAGCTATTAAGGATGGCTTATCTTAGTATTGATACAACTGATCATTTCTATGAAGGTGAGATGGATGGTAGGTAGAAGAAATTTATTCTGGAGGGGAAACAGCATGTTCGAATGGGCTGGGGCAGGAAAACATATGGATAATCTGAGGAATTGAAAGTCTGGGATTTCTGGAGTAAAGGAAAAAGAAGAAAGTTTGAAATGAATCTGAAGTAGAGTCCATCCATGCAGTACCTCAAAGACAGTGTCAAAGATTTAGATCTTTATCCTTGGGATAATAGGAAGCCATTATGGAATAATAAAAGGTGGCCATGGAGGTATGAGATGATTTTCATTTTGAAAAGGTAACTCTGGCTTCAGTGTAGAGAATAAATATGACAAGACAAACTGTGGATTCTGGGAGATAAGTTAACATGCCAATCCAGATATCTAGGTGAGATATGATAGCAGCTGGGACGGGGATGATTTTGATGGCAATAAAGAGAAGTAGACATATTTAAGAGTTTTCTAATAAAAAAAAAATGTTGTCTATAGGACTTGGTGATACCCTGGATATGTGAGTGAAAAATAAGGAGGTGCCAACAGTTAATCTGAGGTTTTTTGTCACCAGTAGATAGTAGATAAAAGTGATTAGATGGATACAATTCTTTAACTGTATATATGTATTTGTGAGAGGAAGCAAACCAGCTAGACAAACCATAATAGTAGCTAACATTCACACAGTGTTTACTATGTGTAAGCACTGATCCAGAGACTGTACTATTCCTTTAGTCCTACCAACAATTCTATGAATTGGTACTATTATCCCCAGTTTACAAATGAAGAAACTGAAGCATGGGAATCTGAATAATTGCTGAAGGATACACAGCTGATAAGAGATAGAGCTGGAATTTGAAATCAGGGAGTCAGCTCCATATTCAGTGTTCTGGACCACTACATACCCTGCCTTTGTACAGTAACCTCATTTTCAGAATAGTTTATTTCCACTGTCAATTCCTGATTATCAGCTGCAGAAATAGATCAGCACAGTTCTTCCAATAAAACAGGGTCTCCTAAACCATAAGAGCCTCTTAATCATAGGAAATAAACTGAGGGTTGCTGGAGGGGAGGGGGATAGAAGGATGGGGTTACTGGCTGATGGACACTGGGGAGGGTATGTGTTGTAATGAGCACTGGGTATTATATAAGACTGAAGAATCACAGACCTGTACCCTTGAAACAAATAATACATTATATGTTAATTAATTGAATTTAATAAAAAGGGGAAAAAAGGAACTGGCAGACAAAGAAAAGAGAGAGAGAGAGAGAAAAAAAAACAGGGTCTCCTATTCTAAAAGACTATATTGATGTCAAAGTAAAAAGTAGATTCACTAACTCTATTTTAGGCTTGATGAACCTACCAAAATAAATAGCCACATATTTCACAGTATAGATAAACTTCTTACATATTGAATATATTGTTGTCATTATTCTACATCAAGCAATTCAATTCAAATCACGTTGGTCCTCCTAGTTTCTGTGACATATTAAAGAAAACTCTAAATTACAATAAGCTCAAATCTTCAACGACAGCCTCATGTCAGAGTTAGTTCTGAATTGTTTTCTGAGTATCAGATAATACCCTAAGTTCTTCTCTGCATGTACATGAAATTGGCCACGTGCCACCGATCAATGCAGTTGAATTATTTGCACTATGGTATCACATAAGATTGTAATTCAACTTAAAATTATAATTTACCAATTTAAACATCTTTTAAAAGACGATACAAGATGCAGCCCTAAAATGAGAAGTTATTAGGTTCACAGACATTGCCTGCCACACTCCAGACAAAACAATTAAAGGCTATAGAAATGTCCAAAACTCTGAATAGATTACAGAAGTTCAACTTGAGGAAGTGACTGACTTAGGCATCATAAAAAGCTACTACTTTTGCATTGGAAGTTTATCTGCCAAAATGTACCTCAAAGAGAACTATTGTCTTTTAGGGTACCTAATCCAGTTGAAGAAAATGAAAGTATAAATTTATCACATAAGACAAAAAAGATGGATTGGGGAGGGTCTTTAACATGTCTTGAAAGTATAGCTACTCCTGTGAATTTGGCAGAGAAGGATATAAGCATATAATCAAGGTCTCAAACATATGGAATTGATCTTTCAGTATGGGAAGTTGAATAAACAGAATAGGTGAATGTATAAACAAAGAATCTGAAAGCCAAGAAACCCTTCTGACAGTTTGCTTCTAATGATCTCCTAAAGATTTGCCCTTGGTTTTCTAGGAGATAATTTGACTTTGTAAACAAAAAACTTGGTTTTTAAACAACTTTTTATGCAGAGGAGATTGTTTCTCTCTTATGTGATTGACTTTATACTCAATAATGTCACAAAGTTTCGTAATTCAATAACCTTCACTTAATTTGAAATTCACAAATGAGCCCAATGTTAGACAAGAGGGATTAATGGACACAATGATGACTAGACTATGTACAGGGAGGTGGTGCTACTAGCACAGTACAATTGTTAGGTCCAAGACTGGGTCCAGTGATAAACCACTGTTTCACTGCTTATTTGTTTTTTCCTCAATACTCCAAAGAATTCTTATTTATGGTTCAGCTAAAAAAATAATAATAATAGAAAACAAGCAAGCAAGCAAGAAAGAAAAGTTAAAAAAGAAAAGAAAAAAAAAGAAAACACTCTTCATGCCAAAAAACACACCTGCCAATCAAGTATGGACCTTCTTCTGCCATTTAGTGACACATGACATTAGAGAATAAAATTCTAAAGTTAATGAGTTTGAGGAAAGGAAAGATTACCCTTCAAAAATGCTCTTCATGGGGATGGGGCACTAAAGAGAAATTCTGCTTATCTCACACTTTGGAATAGGGTGTGGGTTGTCCTCAGACTTACAGGGGGATCATGTCAATATTGTCAGGAGAAGAAAGGCGTGAAGGATTCAAGAGGGAGCCTAGAGCAGACTTAGAAATGTGGGGTCAAGCAGAGAAAGACAATTATCATATGGTTTCACTCATTTAGGGAACATAAGAAGTAGGAAGCTCGGTAGGAGAAGGAAGGGAAGAATGAAGGGGGGGTAAACAGAAGGGGGAATGAACCATGAGAGACTGTGGACTCTGGGAAACAAACTGAGGGCTTCAGAGGGGACGGGGGTGGGGGATTGGGATAGGCCAGTGATGGGTATTAAGGAGGGCACATATTGCATGGTGCACTGGGTGTTATATGCAAGTAATGAATCATGGAACATTGCATCAAGAACTGGGGATATACTGTATGGTGAATAATATAACTGAATAAATATTATTTTAAAAAAAATGTGGGGTCAGGTATTTGTGGAGAAGGCCTGTATAGTCTTTGAGAAAGCCTGCAAAAGTGATGAGTGAAAATGCTGTCATCATATCTGGAACAAAATAAAGTGAAAAACATTAATCATTTTCAATGTTAAATTTCCATAATTTTCTAGAAACGCAGAGCTTAGAAAAGTCTTCTGGGCTATAAGTAACATTATGTGAGGCAGAACTGCTAAATAAAGAAAGGCATCAGCTAATTCATTGATTGGGATCCCCCATACACAGTCATGAAAATGTATCATTGTGGTAGATACTTTTGCCAATTAAATTAAGTAGGCCTGGCACGTTGCCTTTGAGGAGACAGTAAATCCTGACATTTACTTAATCCTATCTCTCCTCCATAATTCCCTCAGAGAAAACCATACTTGATTCTTTTCTGTTGAGAGTAATTTAGCCTCTTCACAAAGAGTTCCCTATCTCCACTGTCTTAGTGCTCCCCCCGATACACCTTTGAAAACAGGCAATAAATATATCAAATTCATGTGGCTCTGATTCCTCTTACTACCTCATATTACATTCAGAATAACTTATTGTTTAATATTATTTATAACAGTAAAAAAGAGCATCCCAATAGTTTCCAGATGTTAGAAACATTTAAAAACAGAGTTGATTCAGACATCAGGATTATAGGCACTAGAAATGAAGCTAATTCTTACAAAGCAACAACAAACATCTTCTATTCTGTTTTCTTTTCTAAAATAAAAAAAATCTGACTATAAAAGCAGTGCTTGCTAATCATAAAGTACTCAAATTGTCCTTCAGTATATGAAGTAGAAAATAAAAGTCCCTTTAAGCTTCTTTTCCTGCACAGACTCCTACAACCTGACCCCTTACCTATACAAATAACTGCTATTAACACCTTGGTGTATTTCCTTTAGGCATGTAGGTTTTTGTTGTTGTTGTTTCACATGCTACATATAGGTAGATAATAAATAGGTCAGTAGATTGAAAAATAGGTAAATGTTTGTAAAGTCAAGTCACATCACCTTCTACATTCTGTTTTGCACCTTAAAAATATTGACATAGACATTCCCTTTCCAATTATTAAAGTTTTCATGGTATTCTATTATAGGAATGTTCCATAACTGATTTAACCAATCCACTATTGACAAATATTTGACTTTTCCTCAGCAAAATGGAACATGAAAGAAAGGAACTTTAAAGTCCAATTGAGTTTGAAACCTCCATTTAAAAAATTGACATTGTATTATGAAGAGTTATTTTTTAAAGAACTTCTCTAGCTTTGAGACTGTTTTCTACTTTCAATTGAATGGTTCAATATGGTGGTTGTCTTAAAATGTCTAAGTGTTCAGCAGGGCAGATTTATTTGTCATTAAAGGTTTATTTCCTCGGTATAAAATTAATGAGCATATTTTCCTTTTTTCAATTTTTCTCATATATTTATTATCAAATTCAACTAGACTCTATATAAAATATTAACAAATGAATGAATAATTTGATCACAGATAAGAAAGAAATTGATATTTATACTGATTCTCCTGGCTGAGAAGTAATTTATTAAATAATAATGGCTGGTCTGGGAAATCAGAAGAGAATGCAGATAACTATAATCTTAAAATTAACCTTATTTTGTTAATTTGTTATTGGAATTTAAGATTATTTGGGGGAGAAAGAAAAGCACAATGTTCCTTTTTTTAAAATTAATTATTATCAGAGCTTATTATTTCTACTATTGAAATTTAAAAACATTTTTAAAAAGAAATTCCTTTAAAATTATTATCAGGGTTTAGATTACTTAGCTTTGTTCTTTTCATTTGAAGGTATTCCATTAATATGGTTTGATTTATAACATATTGGCCACCATATGGGGAAAGAAGAAAAAAAAAAACTTTCATGGAACATGGTAAATTTAGCATTCAATGTCTATTGAACTGTTTTTTTACTATCATAAAATTTAATCTACTGGCAAAATGGGCAACACTACAGTTTATTCAGAAAAAAAAATATCCTATCAGACAAGTTTCAAAATCATTTAACTATAGAAACTTTGTTGGGCACCTGGGTAGCTTAGTTCGTTGAGCTTCCCACTCTCGACTTCAGCTTGGGTCACAAACTCAGGGTGATGAGATGGAGCCCCACATAGCTCTCTGTGCTCAGCAAGAAGTCTGATTGTCCCTCTTCCTCTCCCTCCATTCCACCCCCATGTACACTCCTGCGCATGCACGCACACTCACTCTCTCCAATAAACAAATAAAGTCTTAAAAAAAAAAGAAACTTTGTTATTCAACTGCACATTTAAATTATGGAGAATTAGCTACATTATGTAAAATTATATGGCCCCTTTATGAGAGCAAGTGATTGCAAATATTAAAAATTTCCCTGAAGAGTGATTATATTTACATAAGACTTTTCAATTATGTACTTAATAATCCATAGTCTCACTATGTGTTTCATTACTATTATCCTTATACTAAAATTGGAGTAACTGAGAAATCAAAAACAAATAAATAGTAAAATATAGAGAGAGAACTGAGCATCTACATAATGTGAGAATTTGGATGGTATAAGGACAAGAAGCTACACTTTTATTTGTTGATTTTAGTGATTTTTGTAGAGTTCCAGAGTTTTCCTTTACTATAGAGGCTGTTGTGGCCCAATAGAATGAGTTCTAGACCCAGAATCAAAAGTTCACTTCCATACTGGTTGAAAAATTAGGCAAATTCATCCATCATCTCTGAGCCTTTCCTTCTTTAATAAAATTAAAAAGAACTTAAAAGACATACCTAACTCTAACAAGCATGATTGAGAAATAATTTTGAAAATACTTTGTAATTTTTGAAATGCTATGCAATTTTTAGAAAATATATTACTCTTAAACCTATCTTATGATCTTGTTACTCATAGCTTTTGTTCTCTAAGTATACCTTCAATCTTAATTATCTGTCAATACCCTTAAATAATTCTGCAATTGTCATTAGTTTTTGTCTCTTTTCTTCTATTCCCTATTTATCAGCCACCAGGTTTGGATTCAACATTCATAAGAGAAAAAGAACCAGTGAGAATGTAAACATGTTTTACTATCTAACCCCAAATCTTTGTTAGAACTGTGTATTGATGTTCATTGTCAATAGCTATAACAGATCTCATATTGGCTTGGTAAATTTTTTCCGAAGTACATACTTATTCAATACTAAGTTTGTATTTAAAAACTCCAGAGATCATCTGAAATTCTCTCTTGAGAAGCATTTTGGAACTAATTATTATATTTCTTATTGCTCTATATATTGAAATGGCACATACCTCACTTATGACATAGAAAAAGCAGACGGAGCTGGAGGAAGGGGAGAAGGGAGAACAAATGATTTCACTAGGTCAAGCCAAAAGAATTAGTTATATGAAAAGGATAGAATTTTATTCCATATACAGATGGAAAGGAAAAATTGAAATTGTATATTTGCAGATACCATGGTTTTCTACATTGAAAATCCCAAGGAATCAAGAAAACACTCCTAGAACTAATAATAAGTAAGTTCAGCAGGGTCACAGGATTTAAGATGAACATAAAAAATCAACTGTATTTCTATTATTAGAAATGAATATGTGGGCAGTTAAATTAAAATTAAAAATACAAATATACACACATACAAAGTTATATGTAAATCTACAAAACGTGTACAACACTTGTATGCTGAAAACTATACAATACTGATGAAAGAAATTTAAAAAAGGGATTCAAAATAAATAGAGACATACCATGTTCAAGAATTGGAAGATTCGACATAATAAATATATGATATATTTATATCTCTCCAAAATGATATACAAGATTACCTTAAAATTTACAGGGAAAGGCAAAGGAATTAAAATAACTAAAACAGTTTTGATAAAGAAAAATGCAGTGGGAGGATGTGAAGACCTATTATATGCAGCTATATCTGCGTTTGAAGATATCTGATTTGAAGACCTATTATACACAGCTTCCATAATCAAGACTGCTTTGTATTGATGAAGGCATAGACACATAGATCAATGGAACAGAATAGGTCCACCCAGATATACCCAACTTATATATGACGAAGACAAAAAATAAATTCAATCAAAGAAAGATAGTCTTTTTGACAAATGGTGCTGAAAAGAATAGACATCTACAGGCGAAAAAAAAAAATACAGGAATCAATATATTCAAAGAGGATGACAAACTTAAATGTTAAGTCTAAACTATAAAACTTAAAACTTACGGAAAAAAAAACATGGAGAAAAATCTTTGGAATCAAGATCTAGTGAAAGAATTCTTAGACTTAACACCAAAGCATAATACATAAAAATTAAAATTTGATAAATTGGACTTTGCTAAAATTAAAAATTTTTGATGTGAGAAAGGCCCTATTACAGGGATGCAAAGATAAGTTACAGAGGAGGAGAATGTATGTGTAAAGACATACCTGACAAAGGAATGGTATCTAGAATATATAAGAACTCTAAAAACTGAGCAGTAAAAAGAAAAAAACATCAAACAATCCAACTGGAAAGTAGGCCAAAAACATAAAAAGATATTTTATCAAAAGGAATTCATATGGTAAAGAAGCACATGAAAAGCATCATTAGTCATTAGGGAAATGCAAATTAAAAATGCAGTGAGTAAACACTACTCACATATCACAATGACTAAAACAAAAAATAATGCAAATGCCAAATGCTGGCCAGAATGCAGAGAAACTGAATCATTTATCATTGCTGGCAGGAGTGTAAAATGACAGCCACTATGGAAAACTGTTTCTTGGTTTCTTAAAAAAACAAAACATGCAACTGCTATATGACCCGAAATTGCACTTCTGGGCATCTATCTCAGAGAAATAAAAACTTATGTTCATACAAAAACCTATACACAAGTGTTTATAACAACATTTTGTTTTCATAGTAGTCCAAATCTGAAAATAATCCAGATGTCCTTCAATGAGGGAATGGTTAAATGAACCATGATACCCTCATACCATGGAGGACCATTCAACAATAAAATGCAATGAGCTGTTATTACAGGCAACAACCTGGACAACTCTCCAGAGAATCACTCTGAGTTAAAAATGCCAATCCTTAAGGGCTACATACTTGTATAATTCTACTGATGTAAAATTCTTAAAATGACAAAATTACAAAAATGGGCAAGGGATTACCGGTTGCCAGGTTGAGGAAGGGTGGGCATTGGAGAGAAATGTGGCTATAAAAGAGCAACATGAGGGAGCCCATGCTAATGAAAATGTCCTGTAACATGACTGTATCACTGTCAGTATACCGGTTCTGATACTGTACTATGGTTTTGCAAGAGATCAGCATTAGGGGAAAGTGGGTAAAGAGTACATGAGATTTCTCTGTATTATTCCTTTCTACTGTACTACAATTATCGCAAAGTAAAAAGGTTAATGTAAAACAAATGATGCTCCTAGAAGAACTGTTACATGTTCTGACTTACTATTGCATTAGTTTAAGAGAGCTACTCTAAACAGTTGCAAACTATAAATTTAATTGACTGTTAAAACTTAGAAAACCAATATATGGTTGTTATTCTTGGTCCTGTTGGTTGAACTTGAAATTGTGATGATTTCTGTCATTAGAAATAATGGTAGTTAATTTTTGCAGGACAGTCCTCCATTAATTAAGATTGATACTAGGGAAATTTCTACTTGTTTCAATTTAAACAAGAATTCTTGCCATTTGAAAAGTACTCTTCTTTCCCCCCACATTCTATCCCAATGACTCTGCTGCTAGAAGGAACACAACTTTGATGTGATTTTTATGCTTTTTGGGCTAGCGTGGACTCGTGCAGTGGTTCAACAAAGACTTCTGATGCATTGAAACCACAGAACAACTCCAACTGGTTTACCCCTGTGATCTTTAAATAAGATTGCTATTTATTATCAGTCTTCTCACCAGGCTGAAAAATCAATGCATTGAAATAAAATACATTTTCCAATTGCATCTCTGAGAAAACAAGAAACGGTATTTTTCTAGGGACAAAATTACACAGACATGCACACACACATGCATATCACATACAAACACACATATTAAAAAACCTTCAAGAAGAACATTTTTGAAACAATAAATTACAAAATATCAAAAATAGAACAAGTTATATGTATTTTATAAAAATAAAAATAGTATTGGGGCACCTGGGTGGCTGGCTGTTGGTTAAGTATCTGACTCTTGATATCAGTTCAGGTCTTCATGAGTTCAGGCTCTGCGTTGGGTTCCATGCTGGGCGTGGAGCCTACATTAAAAATAAAAATTAAAATTAAAATATTATTTATTAACATACACTTTGAATCAAATTGTGTATAGTAGTTCACACACATTACCTCTTCTATGAATTCTTAAAAGTAAGAATCTTTATCTCTATTTTGGAGATAAGAAAACAAATTTAGAGAGGTTATGTGACTTATTTGCCCAAAGTAGCATAATTAATAGTGATAGAAAATAATCACTGAAATTACTGGTAAGTTAAAATGTGTCACTGTTGTAAGTCCTTTAAGTTTTTAAAATTTAAGTGTTCAAGAAAATCTTAAGTAATTAAAAACTATAATTAGTATTTCAATTTAACCAATGAGAGACTTAGAATAACTTGTACATGATCTTGTAGTCAATGTGTGATAGTGCCAGGATTTAATTAACATAGCCAAACTCTAAAGCCCACTCACTTGATCAATATTTCCTACTGAAAAATGACAGGACCAGAACGCAGCTTCTCCTTACCTGGGGAGGAATGAATTCCCATCTAAATACACACACACACACACACACACACACACACACACACACACCCCTCATCTAAATACATACTTGCACATACATTCAGTGGGAATAATTTGTGTGCTTTAGATCTTGTAAGCTCATGTCCATGATAAAAAATAATTTTGATCTTTACATAAATTGTGGCATTAATTGCTGTCTTAGTTTGGTCTGCCTTAACAAAATACTATTAATTGAGTGGCTTAAACAACAGAAATGTATGTCTCAGTTCTGGAGACTGAAGTCCAAGATCAAGGTATAGGCAAAATAGATTTCATTCTGTGGCCTCTTCTTTAGACTTATAGGTGGCCACCATATTACACTGTGTTCGTATGATCTCTTCTTTGTGCATACATGGGAGAGTCAGCCAGGTGTCTGGTGTCTCTTATAAATACTGTCATCTCATCATGACAGAACCACCCTCATGACATAATATAACCCAAATTACTTTCCAAAGGTCACATCTCCAAATACCACCACATTTGGGGTTAAGACTCCAACAGAGGAATTTGGGGGGGGGGGACACAAACATTCAGTCTATAAAATAGTTTATTCTTACTGGTGTGAGAAATATGCAAAAGACCAAAGAATGTGCAAACTTAAAAAAAATTATTAACATTTTATTCTTCCAAATTCTATTCCTCAGATATGTTTTCCCCTTTAAGGAGACAAACACATAGGCTTCAGATTAAAAATCATATGGAATTTCATTAATATGTCAAGTTTCAGAAAAATAATTCTCCAACCAAAAATAGGAATAGAAAAAAAAAATCACAAATAGACAATTTTCATTTCCGACCAAGATGGAGCAACACTCCTTGATTTAAAATTTTGAAAATTTGAAAAAAATATTAAACACTTTGAAAAATGGGTGAAGTCTATAAAACACTGGTTTCATACATTCAATGACAGGCAGCTCAGTGCTGTGATCCCTGAGAGAACAGCAGCAGATAAGGTGATCCATATGACTGCATCAGCTTATTGCTTGTATGAAATTCTCAAGATGCAGGACAAGAAGAAATAGAACAAACAGAGCCTGCTGATGAGAGAGAAATCACAATTCAGAGGGGTCAATGTGTCTAAAAGGAGGGGACTTCAGCGAGAGAGCTACAGAAACAGACAGAGGAGTCTCAACAATTCATTAGTGATATATACCTCTGTGTACATTTGAGAGGAAATATCTACGGCCAGGAAAAAAACAAACAATAAAAACTCACCTGGAAGGAGTAGTTGAAATCCTTCCAGGACCCACAGAGGGCTGGAAAGAGTTTGTGTTCCCAAGAGGCAGACTGAAAATGTCTCAATACTCAACATATCAGAACATTCTTACAAGTGTGGCCCTAAACTAAATAATGCTCAGGACCCATCCTAGAAACTTTAAACTGCATTACTAGGTCAGTTTTCAAGAAAGTGTTAAAAGGACAGGGTTTCTCAAACTAGATATTATTAATGAGTTTGATTTTTGATTTTTTGAGAAAACGCCATACTATTCTCCATGATGGTTGCACATTCACAAATTCCCACTAACACAACAGTTCCCTCTCCTCCACTCTATCAGTAACACTTGCTATCTCGTCTTTTTGATAATAACCATTCTAATAGGTGCCAGGTGATATCTCATTGTCATTTCGATTTGCATTTCCCTGCTATTGAGCACCTTTTCATGTACCTGTTGGCCATCTGCATATCTGCTCTGGAAAAATGTCTATTCAGTTTCTCTATTTTTTAATCGGATTATTTGTCATTTTGCTACTGAGTTGTCCTTGTTCCTTATATTTTTGGATGTTACCCTCTTATCTGATAAATGATTTGTAAATATTTTCTCCCAACCCATAGGTTGCCTTGTTGATGGACTCTTTTGCTGTGAAGAAACTAATGTAGTCCCACTTGTTTATATTTTTATTTTTATATTTTATATTTTGATACCTATGCTTTGGCATCATATTAAAAAACTCATTGTTAAGACCAATGTCAAGGATCTTTTTCCCTATGCTTTTCTTAAGTTTTAGAATTTAAGGTCTTACATTTAAGTCTTTAAAACCATTCTGAGTTAATTTTTGTTAGTGGTCCTGGATATCCAGTTTTCCCAACACCATTCATTGAAGTGACTATCTTTCCCCATTGTGTCAAAGGTTAGTTCACCACATATTATGTGGGTTTATTTCTGGGCTCTCTCTTCTGTTCCATTGGTCAGAAACAACCTAAGTGTCCACTGATGAATGAATGGACAAAGAAAATATGGTATGTATGAATGCTATAATGGGATATTATTCAGACATAAAAAAGAAGGAAATTCTGCTATTTGCCACAACGTGGATGAAACTGGAGGACATCACATTAAATGAAATATGCCAGACAGAGAAAGACAAATACTGTATGGTACCACTTATAAGTGGAATCTTGAAAGAAAGAAAGAAAGAAAGAAAGAAAGAAAGAAAGAAAGAAAGAAAGAAAGAAAGAAGCCGATCTCATAGAAACAGAGGGTACAGGACCTGGAGAGTGGGAGAAATAGAGAGATACAGGTCAAGGATATAAACTTTCAGTTATAAAATAATAAATTCTGAGGACCTAGAGCATGGAGCCTATATTTAATAATATGGTATTATATACTTGAAATTTGTTGAGAGTAGATCTTGAGCATTCTCAATATGAGAGAAAGAGGAAAGAGGGAGAGAGACATGGAGAGAGATAACTATATGAGGTGATGCATTAATTAACTTGATTATGATAATCACTTCCCAACATATATGTTACCAAATCTTCATGCCCACTTTAATTATATGCAGTTTTGGGGCACCTGGGTGGCTCAGTCATTACGCGTTTGCCTTTGGCTCAGGGCGTGATCCCGGCGTTGTGGGATCGAGCCCCACATCAGGCTCCTCCACTGGGAGCCTGTTTCTTCCTCTCCCACTCCCCCTGCCTGTGTTCCCTCTCTCGCTGGCTGTCTCTCTCTGTTAAATAAATAAATACAATCTTAAAAAACATAATAATTATATGCAGTTTTATTTGTCAATTATTCCTCAATAAATCTGGAAAAAAAACAATTACAAAGGATATAGTTAGCTGTAGTAGTCACATAGACTGTGATGGATATACACCAGTCTCAATGTAAACAGCGGCAACATGACTTTCTGGAATATAATAACTTCCTCAAAGGATAATAAACATTATGTTATATGGCTTTTCCTCTCCTTTTAAATTTTCCTCTCTTTTCTACTTGCTGTCCTTCCTTCCTGCCAGGTGCCTATATGAAACTTAAACACTGAACATACTGTCCCTTCAGGGTAGTTCTGTTCTGACAGTATCATCTAAGTCTTCTGCACTGACCTCTTACACTATCTGTTTTCTCTCTGCAAACCTGCATTTTGTAATATCACAATTCAATCCATCACACAAGAAACTGTTTTCTTACCCAATCACCTATTGCCTTGAGATAATGATAATCCATATTTGATAACAGGAATTTCACTGCTAATGTTATCAAATACTGTATACTTCTTTTAAGTATATGTTAGCAAAGAGCTGGATGTTAGTAACGGATAATGCTTGAATAATACATTATACGAGAGAATTCACTTTACCTCTCTAAGTAATGGACCTGGTATCTATCTACAAAGAAGAGTTCAAAATTATCCACTTTTCTTTGCTAAAGGCAACATGATATACGTAAAGGATGCAACTGGAGAGGGTAAAACTAGACATGAAACAATGATAAACTCCAATATCCAGTCAGGAAAACTTCTATAACTCTGGGTCTTCAACTGTTAAAGTAACCTTTATAAAATCACGTTTTATGCTCCAGTGCTTCAAATTATGCTTTTATGATTTTGTTTTATTATGTGCTTGATTCTTCTAGCCTACAAAAGGAAAGAAATAATGACAGATTTCTTTAAGCAGAACAAAACAGAGTGTGTGGTTAACTATGAAAAATAATATTTAAGAGGCTCTAAGGTAAAGAACAAAATTTATTCTGTATTTTGCATTGTATGTATATATATGCTCTTTTTAAGGATTTCTAAGTAAGTTCAAATGTTTGATGTAGTTTCATAAAGTCAACATTGAAATAGTTCGACTGTATATGAAATAGAGGTAAATTTTCAGCAAAATAAGATTGGACACAAAGAATGATAGTCCTATATAAATACGTAGATAGTTTACAAAAATATATATATATACATAGTATTGCCTATTGTTCTATATTATTTGGGTGTAAGCTTTCTATGTCAACTATAAAGCTACAATTTTTTAATATATATTTACATTTTTCAGTCTCTGATGACAATGGATAATGATTGTTGAATCTTCTAATCTTGAATTGGTCTAGTCCTCACTTTGCATATTAAAGAGTTTATATAACCATAAATTTAAACTTTTTGTTGTTGTTTATATTCATTGAAGGGATGACAAAGGCCCACATTGCTTAAACTTTTTGTTGTTGTTATATTCATTGAAGGGATGACAAAGGCCCACATTGCTAGATTAAGCTTATATCTAAAAGCACCAAAACATCTTTTAATTTATCATAGCTGTTAGTTTCATACATTTTAAAAATATCGATTTTTAATACGAAAACATTTAATTGCTACATAAAATTTAGAAAACATAGAGAAGTGTAAAAAGCCTAAAGAAAAAATAAAATAATATACAATCTCAAAATTCAGAAAAAAATACTATTGACATTTTTCTGTACTTCTTTTAGCCTTACACACACACACACAGAGCATAAAGAACACTAATTTACAAACTCATTGTGCCATACATTGGAAGAATGGCTCATACAAAGTAAAATTCCACATATGATCAGCAAACATACTCACTACTGCCTCTTATACAATGTACTGGAGATTCAATTTATCAAAAGTAAGAAAATATAAATAGAAAATATAGGGAATTCAAAGATAGCAACAACATTATAATTGTTCATAGACAAAATGTTACTATTCAGAAGACTCAAACGAATCTATATTCAAATTATTAAAATTAATGACAGTTCAGAGAATTTAATTAACATAAGATAAATTATTTTTAAAAATCATATTTTTATTTCAGCAACTGGAAAGTCTGAAATATAATTTTAAGAATATAACCTTCTTGATAGTAACAAAATAAAGAGCAAAAAAGCAGGGAGCCTGCATTGGAGAAGATGATTAAATATCAAAAATATGACAATTCTCTTCTCATAAATATGCAAATTGCTGAAATTCCAAGCAAAATCCAAAGGTTTTTCATAAAACTTAAAAGAAGGCTTTAAAAAGGCATATGGAAATGAAAATTTCCAAGCATTAAAGACATTACCGGAGAATAAGAGGAAAAAAGAATAGTAATATGCAGGTATTTACTCAACTGGATATCAAGATAATTATAATGCTGCACTGATAAATGCAATGTGGTATTTCACAGAAATAGAAAAAAAGACTAATGGAACAAAATAGAGAGCTCAGAGACAACCCCACATATGTATGACAACTTGACTTAGAACAATCACTATAGATCAGTGGGAAAATAATAACTTCAATATAACTTCAATAATAACTTTCCATATAATGATGATGATGGTGATGATAATATAAAAACCAGTTTTCTACTTCATGCCATACACAAAATCAATTTTGGTTAAATTATTGTCTCACATATGAAAAGCATTATTTTAAAAATTTTGAAGAAAATGTTTCCCTCAGAGTAGGATGAAACTATTTTAGACAAACACATAATTCAAAAAGGATATATTAATTCTAATACACTAAAATAAAATACTTGTAATTATCACAAGGCACATTCAAAAAATGAGAAAAGCCAAGCCACAAAACAAAGAAGAGACATTTGCAAGATATTGAATAGAAAATAATTGGTATTTAGAATATATAAGTAATACTTATAAATCAAGAAAAACAAAAGTGGTCTAATAGAAAATAGCAAATATGATAAATGGGCAATTCACAGAAATCATATTAGCCAAAAAAAATGTTTATGTTGCAGCAAATGCTGAGAAATCATTCTTTTTGATAACTGAGTAATATTCCATTGTATATATGGACCACATCTTCTTAATCCAAGGGCAGTAAGGAGGGCACGTATTGCATGGTGCACTGGGTGTTATACGCAACTAATGAATCATGGAACTTTACATCAAAAACCAGGGATGTACTGTATGGTGACTAACATAATAAAAAATATTATTATAAAAAAATCATAACATAAGTTAAAAAAATGTTTAAAGATACTGTATCTCAATTGAAATCAAGAAAATACAAATCAAAACCAGAGTGATAAATAATACTTCAATATTTTGATTAAGAAGTCAGCATTGGTTCACAAATATTGGAGTTTCCTGGATGAAATCTGAAACCAGTCCTCATATGGTGGACAGAAGAAAGAAGCAGACCATTCCAGATAGGTAGGTGGCAGCTTTAATAAGTAAGGGAACTCACATACAAGGTTTATCCTGGGTGGTCACAGACTTAATTCTACACCTGCCCTCCAGAATCTTAAAAGTTTATATAGCATTTTAATGGGGTTCAGTCACATATACTGTCCAGATGATCTCAACAACACATTGGTCTTTGAAGACTGTGTTCTTGAAAATGGCTCCCAATGTGGGAACAGTAGGCAGAGTTTATATTCCAGGGACAAGGGAGAGGGTGAGGAGCCTCTGATTGATTTAGTCTAGCTTTCAGGTCAACTGGTGGTCAAGTTCTCTCTATTACTTCTTCCAATAGTCAACAATACCTAATGTTGTGGAGGACATAGAGCAGAAGGTATTTATAGACTGCTAGTAGAGGTAAAAAAGTTGCAACCCCTTGGGCGAGAATATTAGCTAAAGATATGCTATCCCTTTATCCACCAATCCACTCCCAGATACATAATCTAAAGAACTCATGCACTTACCCAAGAAGTCAAGTAAAAGAATGGTCATAGCAGACATATTTTTAATAGGAAAAACTAGAAACAATCTAATTGTCTATCAACAAAAGAATGGATAAATAAATTGTGACATAATCACACAATTTGATACAAACAGCTATGAAAAGAAACAAAATAAAACTTCAAAAATCAACATGGATAACTCTCAAGAAACGCTGAGTGATAAACATAAGGTACAGAAAATAAAATAGCAAGGATATGTATGTGTGCTCACACATCCAAGCACACACATACAGGCACACAGACATGCACACATATGAAGAGTATGAAAGCATACATGGAAACAACAGACCTCCAATTCAAGATAGAAGCTACCTGTGCCAGGCTTGGGGCAGTGGGGGGGAGGGGCAGTGTATTCAGGCAGTAGTACTACATAGGCTACTTCAACCATATGGATATTGTTTTATTTCTTAACTAAGTACTATTTACTATTTGCTTGTATTATTTGTTATGTGTCTAAGGTTTTATAACTCCTAGAAGAATATGCAGCACTAGCACAGATGAAAGATGCCCAGAGTGTGAACTGTGGCATAGACCAAAGAGTAACAAGAGAGAACTCCTCTATGAAAAATACTTAGGAGATCAAATCATTTCAACTTGCTCATTGACTTGGGAAGCAGAGAAGAGGCTTCTGGCTCAGCATCTCATGTTGACAGCCTCACCTAACCAAGAGACAGAATGTGGGGGGAAGAGTATGAGGAGCTCAGCTCTCTGCATCTCAGTGTGTGTGCAGATTATCTGGCTGTTACTATTGAGCCATGTTTCATTTTCATATCCTTGAGTCAGATTAACACAGTTTCTGGGAAGTTTATCTACAAGCCCTAGTTTCCACAAGTATTTATATTACTACATAGCACAAATGCTTCCATCATTTTGTAGTGGAGTGCAAAAGGTCAAACGTGTAAAATGCAGAGTTGGGTTACTGCAAGGTTAAAGAAATGACCACAGTGAATCTGCTGTGGGGAGAGGTGCCAATCCCAAATCAAATTATAATGGGATTCTGGTTATTGCAGTTTCACTCCATCTCATGTTCCAACATGGATTTAGAAAATCATTGCCCATCTGAGCTGCAAAAGACTTCATGAAACACTTTGGCCCAGACCCGCTCTGTCGGCATGTGGATAACTAAGCCATTCCAGACAGATGCTTTTTTAATGGCTGGCCTCTGACTCTTCTCCAAGTTCTCCATGTTCCACTTAGCCTTATATTGCTTTTCAGCTTTTCAGTTGGAGAGGTTTTGTGTTTTGTTTTTTTTTCCCCCAACATGGAGTATCATTTAAGTTAAAAAAAAAAAAATCCTTTCCTTCTATATACCATCTAGTCTTTATACATAGAATTGTGATTGAGTTAATATAATTTGATTGATACAGACTAGGAAACAATACAATTTGTTTTTTTAATAAATTACAATCCTGAATAATTTAAAACTAGGTTGAACAAAGCATTTGATTGTGGTTGGTATTCATGTAGCGGCAGGGGGCTAGTGAGGATAATAATGAGGAAGGAAGAAATAATGTTTCTCTATGTTTAGAACCAACCCAAATCTTCTGGATTCTTAGTTTCAGACCAAATTTAAATTGCCTTGTGGAATTTGTTTACTCTTGGGCAGACATGACTTCCTGTTTCTCCAGGGGGAAAAACAAGCTTTTGCACAGTCCTAAAATAATCTCACAAGGCTTTTGGGGATTTTCTTTCACTCTTATGAAACATTTTGGTAAGTTAAAGTAATCATAATCATAAAAATATTAAATTTTGTGTTCCGCAATATGAATTTTATGAGACTTTACAAAATTTATTCAAAATTTACACCATCTCAAAAACTGATAAAAGAACCCTGAAATTAATATTAAACATGCATACATGGCAGTGTTAACATATCTGATTTCCAAATCTCAGTATATATTTAAAAAATATTCAGTAATAACACATAGCACCCCTTTGTAGAACTATACCATGAGCTGCACAAGGAAAGTGACACGTCTGTCTTAATCATCAGTCCATTCCAAGGTTTAACAGTGCTTGACCCATTGTAGGAACTCATTGATTTTCTCACTATTATGGAAAACATGGACTATTTTTATCCATGAAAATATAGTATTTATTCTTAATATTTATATTCTTTTTAACAAATGGTGTTAGGATAACTGGATATCCACACACAAAGGAAGGAAGTCCAACCCTGACCTCACAATTACAAAAATTAATTCAGAGAACAAAAAAGACCTAAAAGTAAGAGCTAAAACCCTATAGCCCCCAGGAGAAAACATGGGTATACATCTTCATGATCTTTGACTAGACAATGTCTTCTTCAATATGCACCAAAATTACAATCAACTAAAAAAAAAAATAGATAAATTGGACTTCACTAGTAGCAAAAACTTTCATGCTTTAAAGAACATCATCAATTAAAATCAACCCCCAGAATGGTGTACTTTAAGGAGGGAGTTACATGGTATATACACTGTATCCTAATAAAGCTGTTAAAATGTGAAATATGATTCAATTTAGCCAAAATTTGGAAGATCTGAATAGTGAATACTATTAAAGACTGCTGGAAGAGTAAGAGGTTCTGAACAAATAGAGAGATGGATTATGTCTATGGAAGACTAAATTTTGGTAAGAGGGGAGATATTCTCTGCTGACATGTAGATTCAACGAGATCCCAAGTAAAACTTAAGGAAGTTTGTTTTCACAGAAACTGGCAAGCTCATTTTAAAATTCATGGGGAAATGCAGAGGAACTGAAATAGTCAAACAACTTTTAAGAAGAATAAAATTGAAGAGCTAAAATGACTTGACTTCAAGAGTTATTATAAAGCAACAGTAGAAAAAAGTGTCATATTCATGTAGAGATAGCTAAATGTTTCTAGGCAGAATAAAGTCCAGAAACAAATCATACATATATAGCCATCTTATTTTTGAGAAGGGTGTAAATAAAATTCATCAGAGAAAGTATTGTCTTTTCTACAAAGTATTGGGACAATTGGATATTAATATGTAAAGAAAAAAAAAAACTGTGATCCAGACCTTGCATGTTATATGCAAATTAACTTAAGATGGATAATTAACCCAAATGTGGAACCTAAAATTATATGGCATAAGAAGAAAACAAGATATCATATCAAAAGCATGATCTATAAAAGAAAAACTTGATGAAGTGGATTTCATCAAAATTAAGATCTTCTGCTCTTTGAAAGATACAAATGGATAAAAAATTTAGAAATCACATAACTGATAAAATACTTATATCCAGAATATGTAAAGAAAACTCAACACAATAATAAAAAAATTTAAAATGGGCAAATATTTTTCACTAAAAGAAGCTATATAAATGACAACTAAGCACATGAAAAGATACTTAATGTCATTAATCATAAGGGAAATGAAACTTAAAACCATTAGATATCACCAGGCAACTGTTAGAATTTCCAAAATTAAAAAGACTATTGTTGATAAGGACACGAAGAAATTTTGGAATACTCATCCATTGCTGATGGGTGTATACAAGAGTGCATCCAACTTGCTAAAGTATTACATAGTTTTTAATTTAGATAAACACATGCCTACTCCATGACACAGCAATTCTACTTAGGTGGAAGAATGGAAGAAAAATTGTTCTATATGCTTCTTCAATAATATTCATAATCTTCATTCATAATTGTCTTCTAAACTAGAAAAAAAATCAAATATCTACCTATATGAGAATCCATAAACAAATGGTGGTATATTTATCCAAGGGAGCTCTAGACATCAAAAGAAATATATGTATTTTATATACTACTACATACAATGACCAGGATAAATCTCACAGACACACGAGTGCAAAAAAAGTACATAGAAGAGTAAATAATTATTCTCTTTATATGGAATTTAAATACTAGGAAAACTCACTGAAGTTCTGGAAATACAATGGTAACCTTTGTAGTTGGTGATTGAAAGGAAATGGGCCACAAAGAAACTTTCTCAGTTCAAGGCAAGAGTTTGACAATAGCTACCATGGTTAGAATTTAAATGTCATATGGCTAAAAGACTTCTCAGTACTCTTAAAAATCTAAGAATACACAGAAATATGATGAAAATTTGCAATGCCAACAGTTAAGATTATTAAATAAGAATCTTGTAAGGGCTAGAGGAAATTTTTATCAGCTCTAAACCACTGAGACTGGATTGATAAAATTAATCTGTGGTTTATCAGACCTTCATGTCCAGAAACAGTGTAGTCATGACCACCTAAAAAAACACTACTTTCACCCCTAACACCTATCCCTTTGGTAAAAAATCCAAGGATTATTGCTAATAAGAATACTGGATACTTGTAAAGGAACAATTAATCTATTTGTATCAGACTTTTTCCACTATTAATGGAAATTTTCAAGATGAAAGTCTAAAACCTAAATTTTAATGCCAACCAAGTTGGAATTTATACAGGATGGCAATAAAAATATAATCGAAAATATGTAAAGCTTCATAAATTATGGAGTTCACAAATTCATCTTGAAAAAATTACTATATGAGACATACTAACAATAAGTGTGTCACATTATGAGCTCAAATAGAAGAAAATTTTAATAAGGAAGACTGGTGGTGTACCAATTTAATAAACCAGGTAAATAAAGAGTTAAGCCTAACAAAACATTCATGAATACAGTTACAAAGTTAAACCCTACACAAAATTATCTGTAACTACAAGAGCATTAGGGTAAAGTCATCATTTTCAAATAAATATTTAATTTGTAAATACTACAATATATCAAAATGAAGTATTTATGAAGGTGTGTACACTTACGTGTGTGTGTGTGTGTGTGTGTGTGTGTGTGTGTGTGTGTGTGACAGGTAGAGGGAAAGAAAAAGGTGTATCTCAAGAAGTAAGAAAGTTAAGCAATACCAACTTTATCAACTTAAACAGGAGTAATTTAATATACTTGGATGTGAAAATCCAACAAATATGCTCAAAAAAGTAAAATTTTCTTCTCAAAAGAAAAAAAATGAAATAAAGTGTATGAGAAATGTTTTCCTTTAAGAAGAAAGCTTATGATTAAAGAGAAATTATAAAGCAATTCATGGATCTTTATTTTTTTCAGATGAAGTATAATTACAGGGCCTCATCTCTCAGAAGATTACGGTGGACATTAAGGGCTCAATTCAGAATATATTTTGCTATGCTTTTCTTTTTTTTTCTTCATAGATCATAACTTTTCTATGTTTCCTGAAACACAAGATGACAAAAATAAGAACTTTCTCATATTTACTAAAAATCTTATCTTTATCATTTTGAAATATAAAAATATGGATAGGCTTTATATTTATGTCAAGTTTTGTGAAGTATATTTTGACAATACATGAAGTCATAAAATATGAGTAATATAAAAGAAAATGAAAGTTCATAAACTACTCCTATGTATTTCTAAAATTTATAATAAATTCATAGGAATTTATAGTTTTTTTCCCCTTTCTGACTTCCCTGGGTATTTTTTCTCTAACCATATATAACCCAGATATAAGTCCTAAATTTGATGAAGCATTTTATTCTGCTGACTCATTCCCTCTAAGCTGAATAAATTAAATGTATATGCGCCTCTGCCTCCATTACCAGCCATGAGATAGTAACTACTAATGTACTATTAGCCTTCCTTCCACACACAACTCTAAATAGGTATGAAGTATGAGGTAATTGTTTATAGCCATTGAACAACAGGCCATTGAACAACAGGCAGCAGAACACTGAATCCCCGAGAGAAAGGAAATTTAAGGTGATTAGTTTAGTAGCCACCCTGGACTTTTACACAGAGACATTTCCTAATAATTGCAAGGGAAGCTATAAACCAAGCAAAGGGCAATGAGCTATTAAAATGAGGAGGCACACCTTAGTATCTGGTACTGCTGAAGCAGCTGGAATCTGGGAAAGAGCACCAGAGACAAAGGGAGAAAAATGTAAGTAGGAAAATACATCAACAGAATTTACCCAGGAATGCAAGGTTGGCTTAACATTATAACAAACATTCTAACATCAACATAAATTACTATATTAACAAAATAGAAGATAAAAATAATTTTATCATCTCAGTAGATGCAGAAATTTTTTTTAAAAAATCAGTATCTACTCATGATAAAAACTTTCAGGAAACTAGAAATAAAAGGGAACTTCTGCAAACTGATAACAGGCATGCAATAAAAACTTACAAGCTAACATTATGCTTAATGATGAACTACTGAATGTGTTCCCTCTAAGATAGGAAACAAAGCAAACCTACTCCTTAATATTTACTCAAGAAAAATAAAAAGTTAGTCCCACAAAAGCCCATGAGCATCAATGTGTATAGCAATTTTACTTATATTGGCTTCAAATTGGAAACAACTCAAATGTCCATCAAGAGGAAAATGTATAAAGAAATCGTAGTATACTCACAAAGTGGCCATATTACCCGTTGATACAAAGCAATTAAGTACTCATGACAACATGGATTGAGCTCATAAACATTATCCTAAGAGAAAGATGGATACAAAAAAAGAATATTTTTGCATGATTTCCTTTAGATGACATTCTGAAATAGTTTAAGTGAACCTATATGGCTGAAAGTAGTCCAATGGTTGCCTAGTTGATGAGGATAAGGATGAGATTGACTGAAAAATGTCAGTAGGTATTTTCCTGTTTGATGGAAATACTGTATATCTTGACTCCCTTAGAGATTACATGGAGTTATACATTTGTCACAATGAATATAGTAAAGATGTATGCCTTACATTGTGACTAAATTACACCTAGGTAAAGTTAACTAACAAAAGCAAATATAAAACTTGTGTTCTTACTCAAACATAATAACTTGGTTTGTTTTTACCTTGATACAATTATGATCATAAAAAACAAAAACAGCAATACTTCATGACCTGGAAGCTCATGGAAAGACCTTTCGGTTAGCTACAAACAGGCTCTATTCACTTCAATACAAGTAAGTATTAGGTGTATGCAATCTGCCTGGAACTATGCACAAGGTAAAGGACATAGAGATGCACAGGATATTGTGTTTTCAGAAGTTTAGTCTAATAAAGAACTAGGACACAAGGACATTTGGTAATTCAACCTTACTAAGTTGCAGTTTCCACAAAGGAAAAAAGGGATATTAATACCTATTCCACAATGAGTCTCTGAGGATAAAACTAGGTAAAGTACATAAATCAATAATCCTAGAAAATAATACAGGCTCAATAAATTGTAATTTGAAAAATCAGTAGAAAAATAAAAGCAAATAAAGGTCTATATGGCAAAAAGAATAGAATTTTATTTTTAAATGGAAGAATAGTGTGAAAACATATCACAAAACACACTGGCCCAAATAGATGGGCATACTCTTTAGAACTTCCAAAGAGCAGGTTATTATCATGTTACATAAACTTGTAGAGAATATAAAATGGTAGAAATTTCCTAATTTATTTAGCTGGTGTGACTTTGATACTCAAACCTGATTAAAATAGCTTACAAAAGAATAAACTATAGTACACATTGACTTATAAATATAAATGTATTTATTCTAAGTAAATTATTAGTATTTCAATCGCAGAGTATAGTAAAATAATACAGCATGATGAGTAATTTTTCCAGGAATACAAGGACAGTTCAACATTAGGAAATCCATTAGTGCTTTTATGACATTAATAATTTAAATAAGGAAAAAAAATGTAAGTTCATGTCTAAGGATTCCAGAAAAGCAAATAATAAAAATTAAACATCCATTTTGATTTTTAATAGCTTTTAGTAAATTAGAAATTAAAGACTGCATTATAACCACTTTATTATTTATTTATTTATTTATTTATTTATTTGACAGAGAGAGACAGCCAGCGAGAGAGGGAACACAGGCAGGGGGAGTGGGAGAGGAAGAAGCAGGCTCCCAGCAGAGGAGCCTGATGTGGGGCTCGATCCCAGGACTCTGGGATCACGCCCTGAGCCGAAGGCAGACACTTAACGACTGAGCCACCCAAGTGCCCCTATAACCATTACTTTTAATGCTTACTTTATGCTTAGAAAACCTGAGATAATCACTTGATTAATAAACGGAATACTTCATTACAAATGTCTGAGTAATACATAGGATAAATGTTTTTTAAAAAAAGAATCACTAGTTATCCTTTGTTCCAGCTATTACTTACCACAGGAAAACACAATTTTTTAAAGGCCCCAAATACGAATGATGTAAGAATAAATTTAATAAAATTTTGGGATTTGTATGCAAAAAAAATGGAAAAGCTTCATTTAGAAACTTAAAAGAAATGAAGAAAGAAAAAAAATAATATTGTATAATACTGATTATTTTCCAAATTAATTATCCTTTCTGGTATTGTCATTGTTTATCATGTACTATGTAGTAACTTCTAACATCGTTTTCTAGTTCTTTTGTAGGAAACATCTATACATCTTTCAAAACCAAACACAAAGTCTTTTGTTCTCTGTTAACAAGGGTCATTAACTGAGCCTAGACTATAGTAGGTACAGATACTTAATATTTTTTTTTTCTGATTAAATATGTAGCATCTAAATCCATGTAAAAGGTTTCTGGATTATTGTTGGTAGGCATCGTTTCCCATTTCAACTATTTCTAGAAATATTTAAAGCATAAGACAAATTACATTATGTATAGTTAGAATTCAATAGATTCTCTGATTTTACATCTCTTCACAAAATCTATCATTTTCTCCCAATGCTTACGCTGAATGGTAGTTTCTGACTTCCGAAATGCTATACCATCTTCCTTTGCCTGCATCTGAGTTCACCTGAAGCTATGGCAGACAATGTTTTTCATGCTGAAACCAACCCACCTCAGTGCCTCTCTTCTCTTCCACCTGCAGGCTGTCTCTGACACCAGGGGAGCTTGTCGCAGGTGCATTCGAAGGGCCAATATTCCAGCCCTCCTCAGCCTCCAAAGTGACAATCCTAAAACGTGTTCCACATGGTTTCTCAGTGATCACCTGTACATCACTGCACTGTGTAGTGACTTTTCTCCCTTTCTTCTCATCTTCCCCACCCCTTCACATGTGCTTCCTGGGATTAGCTCCTCAGTAAACAATATGCTTCAGTCGTTGACTCAGGTTGGCTTTGGGAAGACTCAAAACTAAGATTTGTTTTTCTGAGGAGAGGTTAATGGGACTTTAGTTCATTTTGCAGGAGGTTACACTTTTTGCTTTTGTCTCTGCCATATTCCAATACATCTTTTGGATTCATCTTGCCTTAGTAGTTCTCTGAAGGTGTTCTCTTCTTCTTCAATCCTTTTTCCTCTCTGTGCTACTATCTTGTTCCATATTTATACAAAAATGGAGTCCAAATCATGTAAAAAGAAATATTAAATTAAAAAAATAGAGGAAACAGGAAGAGCAAGATAAAAGCAAAAGGAATCTCTTCTTTATTTTCTCTCACTCTCTTTTTCCTAGTTTTGCAGCATTATCAGTTCAAAAATGTCATTGAATAATTTAAGTTTAATTTTTATAAGGCTAATTGAAATGTGTTACATTCAATCCATTGAAAACATAAAGCTAAGACTAGAACAGTACACTCTGTTAACCAACTTTCCACCCACACATTGACTACAGCACATTAAGGAACTTATTTGGCTTATATCACCAAAGGAAAAAAAAAAAATAAAGCTTAAAGTCCTTACATTCCTGTGTGTGTGTTAACATTTGCACAAAAATTTCAAAGATTCTAAGCCCAAGAATCAGTCTATTATTGTGTTAGTCTGCTTTGAGGCATCTTGCCATATTTAATGATGCATTTTTAAAGATAATCTATAATCTCAGAAGACTTTCATCCAAAGTATTTTAAATCTACACTATATTTTTGCATTGGCTAAAATGCACATTTCTAAAGGGTTTCAAAAGTACTTATTGCATTTTTTCAATAGAACTCATAACAAACATTCCTAACTCTGTGTTCTTGAAAGTTCTTTGACAATTCCTTGAATTTTTCATATCATTGAATATATTTTGCTTTTGCCCAGTCAATTAATATTGACAATTTGCCAACAATAGACTTCTTACTATTATAAATGCTTCTACTATCTGGCTGGCAGAATTCAATACACTTACTGTTTCTTCGAATTAAATTTGCCTCTACAATTATGAATAGTAAACTATTCTTTCTAAAGGTTGTAATGTTCTTTAAATGCAGGTGTCGGAATTTCTTTCTGGCATTCAAAAGTATCACAGAGTAAACTTAAAGGTTTTATATTTTCCATTAAATGGTCATCCACTTTGAAAATTTTCTATTTAAATTGACCAACAAATAAAGAAATAGAATAATCTCACTAGAAAATATAAAGCCTCTAGCTTAATTATTTTGAGAGGCCAGAAACTATTCCTCTATATTAGTAAATTTTTAAAGTCATGGGCTTTATAATGTTTCACTAAAATTTGGGTGAATTATTTTGCAGTTTCAACAAATTATATTTTTTCACTTGTGTTTTCTTTCTTCATCTGAATCATAGTATCTACTGAGTATTTAATTTGATAGCCTTCTCAAAAATGTGACCAATAAAATGCCACTCTAAATTCAGAAAGCTTTTATTATAAGTAACTATTTTCTACGTAACTCCTAATAAAAGAGCACTGAAATATAAGAAGTTGGAAAATTAACAGATATTATAAAAAGAAGTATACTGAAGTAAAGAGAATTTTTTTTTTGAGGGCTGTTCTCTTGGGCCTCCTCTTTTCTCATATGCTATTAGCAGTTTATAAAAATGACAGCCTCCACCTTAGGAAGACTAGCTAGACCATGGTAGTGTTTTAAGAAAGAAAAATATTTAAAAAAAGAAAGTTATTGAAACTCTGCTTTTTTTCATTAAAGAGAGAACTTTCTCTTTTTTATTATTTGTTATCATCCTTCACCTATAATTATAGTATTACATAATATCCTGAAGGTCAAGACTAAAACATGGACTTAAGAAAAAGGTAACCATCAAACCACACAGTCTGCATCTAACCCTTTAACTGAAAGCTATAAAGAGTGCAGCCTTGCTCACCAAAGCAGAAGACCACACAGAAATTTAGGAGTCAAAGCCAAAGTCATAGAGCAATGTTCTATAAAGAAGCCATTTATCAGAATTTCTTGTAAAACGTTTTTAAACACCCAACATCTCGTGTTTGACCTGGTGAATTAGGTTGCCTGAGAATTAAAGTCAGGCAGCTGGATTTTTTTAACTCTACAGATGATTCAGATGTGCAGCCAGGGTGAGGATAACTGGTCTAGCATGTGATTAAAAAAAAAAATGTGCATTTTCATTAAATGACACTTCCCATGAACTCTTTATAGAAGTTTCTACATAAAACTTCCTTGGCTCTGATATGATAGGTATCTGGGAGAAGTTCCATGATAAAACAGATCTGAGTTCAATAAACTTTTGTACAACTGATTGACTTTTAATATTCTCCCAGAATTAGCCTGGATATGACATAGCCACCAAGTCCAGATACTAGATAGTCTATCTAACCTTACTGTTCTAACTACAAGTTTCAAAAAGATGAACAAATGAACTGAAAGGTAGCATATAACTTTATTTATTTTAAAGCTACAAAGGGTATATTTTATTCACGTATACTTCTTTTTAAAAATTATTATGTTCAGTTAACCAACATAGAGTACATCATTAGTTTTTGATGTAACGTTCAACAATTCATTAGTTGTTTATAACACCCAGTGTTCATCACAATATGTGCCCTCCTTAATACCATATAACTTTAAATTATATTCTACTTTGTATGTTTGTTTTTAATGTAATAGATGAATATTTTTTCAAAGATTTTATTTATTTATTTGAGAGAGAGAGAGCACGCACAAGTGGGGTGGGGGGAAGGGGCAGAGGGAGAGGGAGAGGGAGAAGCATGCTCCCCGCTGGGCAGGAAGCCCTACATAAGCTTGATCCCAGGACCCTGGGATCATGATCTGAGCAGAAGGCAGACGCTTAAGTGACTGAGCCACCCAAGGGCCCTAATAGTTGAATTATTTTTTTAAGTGTATATTGATTTTGTTGTAATTAGTTTTGTTAATCAGATTTTCTATAGATTTATTATGTCATTTCAAATATGCTTTATCCCATTATTCTCATTTAGGATGGATTTTTATTGTTAGTGTTCCACTGACTTGCATTTAAAATTTTTATCTCACGGCACCTGGGTGGCTCAGATGGCTAAGCATCTGCCTTTGGCTCAGGTCATGATCTCCAGGTTCTGGGATCGAGCTCCATGTCAGGCTCCCAGCTCAGCAGGGAGTCTGCTTCTCCCTCTCCCTCTGCCTTTCCCACTGCTTGTGCTCTCTCTGTCTCTCTCTCAAATGAATAAATAAAATCTTTTTTAAAAATAAAATAAATAAAAATAAAATTTTTATCTCATGACTCCCCTTGCCCAGGAGAGTCAAGGGTAATAATGACATAAGATATAATTTATGATCCAAATTGTGGCATTATTAATATTTATGACAGGATTACAGGTATAAACTTGAACCAAGCCAGACAACTGGGACATGCAGTTACCTTACTGGTGGTCCTAAACAAATGTCTAAAAGGAGAGTACCTATTTAGTTGTTAGTTTTAATAAGTAAAACACCTTTCTTATTACAAACAACTATTCTTAATATGTTTTTTTTTTAATCTTAATAATTACACATTGATTTCCAAAGTCTGTCATTGCTTATTAAAATAGGTGGTAGAAACAAAAATATGTGTAAATTAGTCAGAGACTTTCCTGGTGTTATCAATCCCTTTGTATCTTTTGTTAGTTATTTTCTTACAGTCAGTGGCGAGAAAGGATACTACAATAAGCTGCTCTACCCTTACTGAAAGAAGGCACATGTACACATTCTCTCTCAGACCAGACTCACATAAGTTTTTTGTCATCAAGCTTTCAGCAGAGAAATATGCTGAATTCACTATTCCAATTCAAAGAAATCTTGTGACAAACTATGACATAGCTGCCAGTTCTACCTAAGATTTTATAAATCACTGTAAGCCATCCTTCTCTGAAATTGATTTTCTTCAGATTGATCAAGAAAAGGACGTGACATTTAAAGTTGTTTTTATTTTCATATTTCGGGCATAAAGAATCTATATCAGATTCAGACACAGATATATATTATCCCCCGGATTCCATCTTGGCATTGGCAATCCCCATCAAAAGTGAAAATATATATTCTTTGACATTTTAAGCACCATGTCAGGACTTCAACCAGTTTTTTCAGAATAACTTTGTAAACCAAACATAGAGTCTGTACTCTCTATTGATCTCCATGTGCTTACAAAATAAATCATAACATTTACTTTTTCTAAAGAGACTGAGGATCCAAAGGTGTATGATAGTATACAGACAAAATTTTTCAGGGTTAGAAAAATGTTAGGAGCTAAGGGGCAGATGACCCTGGGCCGTAAAGGGAGAAATGCCTGACCAGCCCAACAATGCCCCTGGAGTCAAATCCATAGATCTCAGTCTGATTCACATCTTCTTCTTTTTTTTTTTTTAAGATTTTATTTATTTATTTATTTATTTATTTATTTATTTGAGAGAGAGAGAGCACAAGCAAGGTGAGTGGCAGGCAGAGGGAGAAGCAAGCTCCCCCTTGAGCAAGGAGCCTGACGTGGGACTCGATCCCAGGACCCCGGGATTATGACCTGAGCCGAAGGCAGATGCCAACTGACTGAGCCACCCAGGGATCCCTGATTCACATCTTGAAGTGGTCCTGGAATCCTGCTCCCACCCCTCTCAGCCACACTTCTCCAGGACCCAAAAGGAGACATATCCTAATGTGCCTCTGAAGGAAGGCCCATCAACATTAGTCACCTGTGAATCCCAAAGTAGGCCAACTCCAACCCACTCAGCCATGATCTGGAAGCAGTCCTGCCCACCCAGGAACATGGAAGGGGACATATCCATCCATGCCCTGAGAGACAGGCTTTCAGACCTTCAGTTTCTGAAGCAGCCTTGTGACTCTGTTCTAGTCCTTCTCAGCTGTGGTTAGGGTCAATTTTGCCCACCCGAGGACCAGCTCAGTGACATATCAGGAGCCCTCCTAAGATAGAGATCCAGAGCGAGCTGCAACCACTCATGTACCTGGTAAAAGCCCACTGTCTGTAAACCTGAAAGCACACCATTGTCCCAGTGTCAGCCTTACCAACCAAGGTTTTGAAAGGTGTCCTATCCACCCACAGACCAGACAAAATCTATACCAATCCAAACCCCTGGTAACAAGCCTGCCAAATGTAGACCCCACTTTGGACCAAGGATCAGCATGTGACTCGCTCCAACCCTATTCTACTGTGATTAGAAACAATACCATCAGCCTGGGACCTGACAGAAGAAATCTTAACTTGTTAAAACCAGTCTGTAAACACTGAAAGAGATATTTGCTTCTTCAAATGCACAGATACCAACACAAGGCTACATGGTTCATGAAGAATCAGGCCAACATGATACCACGAAATGAAACTAACAAAGATCTAATAATCAACCCCAAAACTGGGAAATTGAAAAATGTAGAAAATTCACAAATACTTTGAAATTAAATAGCACACTCCTGAACAACCAGTCACTGAAAGAAAAAAAAACAAAGGGAAGTCAAAAACATCTTAAGACAAAAAGAAATAGGATCACAACATACCAAAACCTATAGGATACAGAAAAAGCAGTTCTGAGAGGGAAGTTTACAGTGATAATTGCACACATTAAGAAAAAAGAAATATCTCAAAAAGAACCTAATTTTACACATCAAGAAACTAGAAAAAAACAAAGCCCGAAGTTAGCATGAGGAAGGAAATAACAGAGACCAGAGGAGAAGTAAACGAAATAGAGACCAGAAAAACAATAGAAAAGATCAACAAAATTAAGAGCTGGTGTTTTGAAAAGGAACAAAGCAGATAATTCATTAGCTCAAATAAATAAAATTAATATTAAAGAAAAGACATACAAATGATACATAGAAATACAAAGGACCATAAGAGACTATCAACAATTACCTGACAAAAACTTGGAAACCTAAAAGAAATGGATAAATTCCTAGAAACCTACAACCCACCAAGACTGAATTATGAATAAACAGAAAATCCCTAGAAACCTATAATCCACCAAAACTGAAACATGAATAAACAGAAAACCTGAACAGACCAAGAATAACTAAGGATGAACAAGCTCAAGATCAGATGACTCCCTAAGTGAATTCTACCAAACATTAAAAAATGTTCTAGGTGACAATCCTTTTCAAACTCTTCCAAAAAATTGGAGAGAAGGAAATACTTCCAAACTTATGAGGTCAGCATTATTGCCCTCATAACAAAGCCAGATAAGTACACTACAAGAAAAGAAAATTATAGGCTATTATCTCTGATAAATATAGATACAAAAATCCTCAACAAAATACTAGCAGTCAATTTGAAAGCACATAAATAGGATCATACACCATGATCAGATGAGATTTATTAACATACATATCAATGACATATCAAGCAATAAAAGTAATGTACCATATTAAATGAATGAAGAATTAAAACCATATGATAATCTCAAGAGATGCAGAAAAAGCATTTTACAAAATGCAATACCTTTTCATCATTAAAACTCTTTAACAATTAAGTATAGAAAAAATGTAGCTCAACACAACAAAGGCTATATGTGACAAGCTCATGGCTAACATCATACTCAATGAGGAATGCTTTAGAAGTTTTTCCTCTAGTATCAGGAACAAGACAAGAGTGCCCATTCTCACCACTCTTACTCAACATAGTGCTGGAAGTCCTACCCAGAGCAATTAGGCAAGAAAAGGAAATAAAAAAGTCACCCAACTGAAAAGGAAGAATTGTCTCTGTTCATTAACGATGTCATCTTATATACAGAAAACCCTAAAGACTCCACCAAAATACTTTTAGAACTGGTAAGAGATTCAGTAAAGCTGCAGGAAACAAAATCAATATACAATAATCAGTTGTCTTTGTATACACTAACAATTAAGTATCTGAAAAGAAATTAAGAAAACAATCCCATTTAAAAAACATCAAAAAGAATAAAATACTTAGAAATAAATTAAACCGAGGAGGTAAAAAAATCTTTACACTAAAACTATAAGACATTGAAGAAATAAAGTGAAGACAAATAAATGGAAACATATTCCATGTTCATGGACTAAATTAATACTGCAAAAATGTCCATATTCCTCAAGTGGACCTACAGATTCAAAGCATTCCCTAAAAAATCCTGATGGCACTTTTCACAGAAATAGAGAAAACATTTCTAAAATTTATACAGAAACACACACACACACACACACACACAAAAAGAACCACAAAGATTTTGAAAAGTCAAAGCAATCTTGACAAAGAAGAACAAAGCTGAAGGCATCACTCTTTCTGGATTTTAAAGTACATTAGAATGTTGTAATAATCGAAACAGTATGGTACTGGCATAGAAATAGACATATAGATTAACAGAATACAATAGAGAACCCAGAAATAAATCCACATATGGTCAACTAATCTTTGCAAGGGCACCAAGAATACACAATGGAAAAAGAATAGTCTCTTCATTTAATGGTGTTGGGAAAATTAAATATCTACATGCCAAAGAATGAAACTCAGTCCCTATTTTATACCATCCTCAAAAATGAACTTCAGTTAAGCAGCCAACTCTTGATTTTGGCACAGGTCATGATCTCAGGGTTGTGGGATTCAGTCCTATATGGGGCTCCATGCTCAGTGTGGAGTCTGCTTGAGATTCTTTCTCTTATTCTCCCTAAACCCCTCCCCTTGCTTACGCTGTCTATCTAAAATAAATATATAAATAAACAAAATCTTTAAATAAATGGATGAAGGACTTAAATGTAGGATCTGAAACAGTAAAACTCCTACAAGAAAACATAGGAAAAATGTTCCTTGACGTGAATCTTGCTATTAAATTTTTGAATATGACACCAAAAGCAGATTAGAGCCATCCTAAGTTATTTGCGATTTCATTAAGCATAAATACTGCTTCAAAATTCTAAAATGAAGACTAAAGACTTATTTCCAACTCTCAGCTTGATTTGTTTTATTACCTAGTCACTTAACATATATTAATATATTGGTTTCTATCTTTAAAGAAATGTTTAAGAACACTAAACTTTGGTCTACTCAATTGACTGTGAGTTCCTATCTGATCATAACACCTCCAGATAAGTATATAACATATACAAAGTACCCCCCAAAATATATAAAATTGAACTGAGCTCATAAAACTGATGTAAATGATAGTGTGAATTAAATAAAAGTGATAATATATGTAGCATCATTTACAAACATACTGAAAACTACATTTTTGAATATAAACATGTACATAATTTCAGGATTTTTACTGATTTAGTAGTTTACTTCAAAATAAAAAAATTAGACCTTTTATAGCTAGAGAAAGTACATTTTAAAATATAGGTTTGCTACTAGACCTATATTTCTTACACCTTTGGCTCTGAATCTTCCAACCAGAAAGCCTACAAAGTTGAAATGTAGGGGTGCTATAAGCTCTTAGTGATGCAGATACTTTTGAAAATGTAAATGAAAATAAAACTGAAAACTTTTGGAAGAAGGTATCACCCCCGTAAACGCAAGTTTGCCTCTGAGTAAAATAGCAGTTGAGTACTTGAAAAACAACTTAAGAAACTTTCTACTTAAAATTAAAAATAATGCTTTTAAATCTTAATGTAATGATTCAAATATGTAAAAATTTAGAGCAAGGTCTTTTACATGATAAGAATAGTTGGAAATTGGTTTGGGTGAGGCTGTCTCTTCATCTTAAAAAAGTCCAAGTATGAGAAGAGTCTTACATAATAAGCTGTTTATCCCCCTCTAGGCGAAAGGAGTAAAAAAAACAAAACAAAACAAAAACAACAAAAAACAAAATACCTTCATCAGAAAAGACCCGAATACTTGCTAAGAGAGAGGAGACCGGAGAGGGTGGGAGAGGAAAGTGGTGGTCCTACTCAGTGCAACCTTGCCCGCACATCCACACATTGCATACTTACTGCCAACACAAGTTTCGAAGCTCTCCATCTTTGCTGTCTGACAGCAGCCATCATTGATGCCAGGCATTTTAATTCAAGGCCAAGGATAAGTTTGCTGCTGATATTAGTTAGAAAGGCAAAGAAAAGGTACATCAGAGGAAAAGAGGGAACTTAACAGTTTTACTTAGCTTTAAAATCAAGATTTTAAACATCTGTATTCTTGCCGTGTTAGGACGAAACCTGCTCTTGCTGCTCTAAGAGTTAAGACTATACAAAATTGTCCAGCATGTTTGCTAATTGTATGCTAAGAAACAAGCTATTTTCGTTTTGGAACTTATTAATGACTTCTGAAAGGTGTTTGAGTCCATACACCACTTTAAAGCCACATAATTTGTATCGTTGAGGTTTAAAAGACTCAAAGAAAGAAAATTATCTCAAGCTAAAACCTTAACTACCATGTTTCAACCTGGAGGTACTTTTTAATCAGAACTCTAATGGATCTTTGACAATAATGTTAGGAATAAAATTGCTTTAACTCAGGAGGGTACCTACTAAATGAAAGAGAACACAGTTAATTGCGTGGAAATAGCTTTATATACAGTACATGAAACATGGTATTAGTCATTATGGATGATGACAGATGGGTCATGATGCTTTTGCTCACTTTAGCACTGCAACTGCCAAGCAGGATTCATTAATTTTCACATTTCCATATGAATGTTCTCATCTATAGCATTTAATAAGCTTTTCCTTTTTACCCTATTTTGTAAGTTGTTTACCTCCTGCAAATGATGTATTAGGCAGAGATGACCAATCGAAAATAAATGCTAAGAAATATAATGAAAAATAGTTTTCTATTCATGTGGACAGAAACATGGAGATTAGCCTTGATCTATTCTACTTAAATTTAAGTATCCCATGATGATAAAGTCTATTAAAATGCGTAGTTGATGTTCTTCCATTATAACTCCCCCTCTTTTGGTGAAATTCACAACTCTAATTGATCAATGGCAACTTTCTAATGAGTTATTTCCTAAAAAGTAGGTTAGTGTCCTATGGTTGGCTTTAAATGCCACATTTTGTGGTTTTCCTATCTTGCAAAGACACAATAAGACTTATGCCCACCCTAAATAAACACTTTAATTAATGCTAAAAAGCAAAAATGACCTGTCAGTTAAAAGTTATCTATATAGTTCTGCAATGAGCTTTCACAAATATGATTTATTTCTCACAACTAAACAATGAGGCAACTAAAGAAAAGATCATTATCTCTATGTTATCAGTAGATCCTTGAAGCTCAAAAAGTGGTCGTGACTTAAGTCATACAACCTACACCTGAGTGAAAACAGAACACGTCTTTCGCTACTGCTTCAAATATATTTCCCCTATGCCATATTTAATCTTAATTAATTCCTTAATTGTGTCTTATAGCAAAACAATAATTTGAGAAAAAGGGGGAAAAGACAAGACGAGCTAATATTTACTGCACTAGGTACTATTACATGCTGGTTACAGGAGTATCTTACTGTTTTTCTTTCTTTTTTATCATGTTCATATAAGATACACATTTGGAAAGCACATTTACAATTAGAACAAACAACTCATTTCTTATCCTTTAATTCTGTAATTTTATAGGACAACCGTATTAGAGAAATTTCAGAAACACTTTTCCTTTGTTCACCAATTCTTAAAATAATCTGTTGATTCCTTTGCATTTCTAATTCTTACATATTCTTTTTTTCTTATTTTTTTGCATATCAATGTAAACTCATGGATTTAAATTTTATTTATAATTAATTTCAGTTATTATCCTTACTGCTGATGCTCAAGGTATCCCAAGTGGACACTATGAGTATATTAGTCCAATGGGAGATGTGTACACACACACACACACACACACACACACACACACACACATATTTAGGTCTTGAATTCTAAATATAAGAATTTTGAGTTAGTTTTTGAATATGGTATAAGGGTCCAAATTTGTTCTTTTGCATGTGGATAAACAATTTTTAAACACCATTTCTTTCATTCATACATTAAAATGCTAATTATTTACCAGGGACTTTTAAAAATACCTTATACAGGGGTGCCTGGGCAGCTCAGTCGGGAAAGCATCTGCCTTCGGCTTAGGTCATGATCCCAGGGTTCTGGTACTGAGCCCCAATCTGGGCTCCTTGCTCAGCCAGGACCCTGCTTCTCCCTCTTCCTCTGCCTGCTGCTCCCCCTGCTTGTGCTCTGTCAAGTAAATAAATAAAATCTTAAAAAAATACCTTACACATAATAATTCACCTAAATCTTACAATTACTCTGTAAGATAGTCACCACTGTTATTCCCATTTTATGGATGAAGAAACTGAGGCACAGAGATTTCAAACAGGTCATATAGCTAGAAAGCATTGAAGCTGAGATTCAAACTCAAAAAACTCCTTAGTCTCTGCTTTTCTTTTTTTCTTTAAAGATTGTATGCATTTGAGAGAGAGAGAGAGATCAAGCTGAAGGAGGGGCAGAGAGAAGGGAGAAGCAGACTCCCCACTGAGCAGGAAGCCCAACTTGGGGTTCGATTCCAGGACCCTGGGATCATGACCTGAGCCAAAGACAGAAGACACTTAACTGACTGAGCCACCCAGGGGCTCAGTCTCTGCTTTTCATTACACTATAATAAGTACCTATCTAATAACAATATACAGAACACTAACAGAGTCCTTTAATACTGTTCTAATAATAGGAGACTAATAGAAAACAAGAGACAAATCCCTGCCCCTGCTGTGCTTACATTTTAGTCACAATTCGGACAATAAATAAGGAGACAAACAATTGGTATGAAGGAAGTAAACTGGTGGTGCCATAATGACAACCCACATGAGGTAGGGTGGGGGAATCTGTTTTATATAATGGCAGGCAAAGAATGCCCTTCCTGAGAGCTGAGGCTGGAGCTACAACATGAGGGATGCATATAACAGAGCAATTGGAGGAGTCAGAAGAGCCTTCCACACAGAGAGACCAGCAATCAGAATATTTAAAATGAATGTTGATCAGGATGATAAGTATATAATAAAAAATTTGGCCTCACCTTAAAAAAAAGTTTGGCCTTTGACCTTGGCTTCTGTGAGGTACTCTACGTCACACCTGATAAGAATGTCTTTGCTTAGGGTGGGGCTGGCCTCACAGGTATTGACTTGTATAATATGAAAGAGCCTGACACAGTGCCTGGACATAGTAAGTCATACTATAGTAGTGAACTTGTCATTACTTCCAGCGTAGCCTCAAAGCGGAAGGGCAGAAGAAAAGGACGAGGGAGAAGAGAGAATCAGAAATAAAAGGTGCCTCTATTAAACACCCTTAGGATATTCTGATACAGAATTTTCATGGTAATGCCCTGTGCTTGTCTCATCATTCCCACCATGAGAATGACTGTCTTGGTCCAAGTACTGTCTCAAACCAACACATCTGGGAGAAATAGCTGTTTTTTATTGTCTACTCTTTAGAGGACACACAAATTTTCCCTTGACTTCTAGCAACAGTGCATTATATAGTCATATTGTTCTCTAACAATGTGTGATTTGATAATAAATTGTTGATTATTTCAATAATATAGACATTTACATTCTGTCATCTCTTAGTTCATTACATATTTTTGTTATTATGCATTTCTGACTGTTATTCAAGTTTGATTTCAAGATCACTGAGATCACTGATATAGTTCTTGGAAATGTGGTATTGCCCTCTTTAATTTTTGTTGATCTTGCTTTTTTCCCCACCTTCCCATTTTTATTCTACTTAGATCACATCTTAGGGCTCGGTCTTTTGGGGCCAGTTTTTTAACTCTTCCCAGTCTCAGCATCTACACTGGAAATAAAAGGATGAGAACTATGTTAAATGTTATAGGTCACCAGCAGGATTAGGTATATAGACAGTAAGGTGCCAGAATAGCACCAAGCATAGCCTTCAGTATATATTAGCTTCATTTTCAATCACTAAACTCAGTACAAGGCAGAAATCAGTACATACAGTGTCAACTATATTTAAAAAAAAAAGAGAGAGAAATGAGTATATGCATTTTTTTTATTTTAGTCAATTCTAACATAACCAGAAAATTCAGTGAATCAGGACATACCATTCTGTTTTTAATGGTCAGTTTCTTTGTTTTATATTTGGAATAAAAAAGGAAAGGGGTACTGGTTTTATTAATGATTTTATTACTAATAATAACAAATTTAAATTTATTTAGCACTTTAAAAAGTACATTGCCAAATACGTTGATGTCACAGATCCAAATTATTATGATTAATAATAAAAACCAAATGTGCAAGATACTTAACAAATTATTTTTGTTTAAATTATCTCATTTTATTCTTAAAACAACCTATGAACTCATTACATAAACTACTTGGCATAAAATTTCCATTTTATCAAAATGACAAAACTGTATCTCAGAGCTGTACTCTGGCTTTTAGGAATACAGCTAGCAAGAGGCAGATCTGGGATTTTAATCTGAGTGTTTTGGCTCTAAATCTTATTCCTTCTACTCCACCTTATAATTTCGAATTGTGCTGGATATTTTTCTAGCCCTTTGCATCTGCAAAGGCAATTTGTTTTCCTCACACTATCTCTATTTTTATACCACCAGAATTCAGCCTGAAGTATGAAGAGAATCATGAGCCCTATTTGAGGAATCTAGTTCAGCTCTGCCCCCTCCCCAGTGTCATGCCCTCAATTCCACTTGTTTACAAAACTTCTAAGGCTCTTGCCTTGAGGTCACTTAAGAGCAGTTCCTTTGTGTTGTTATCATAGTTTAACAAGTTGTTCCCATAATTTCACTTGGCCTTGGCATTTCCAAAGACCTGCCCTGACACTTTCAACTTGTCCTGATTTCCCTATGGCTTCTTCTCAGACCTCAAAAATTATATAATGCATTCCTATTGATGCAAATAACCAAAACTGGTATTCACTATCACAAGCAGCTGGGCAAGGATGAACGGAAAAATTTACAGGGCCTAGGGGAAAGCAAAGCAGAAAAAAATTAAAATTAAGCAAATTGAGACTGATCTTCAGAAAAGGTAAAGTTTTAGACCTTCATACACTTCACTCAGTTCATACTATTAAGAAAACGAGAGAATGTATAATAGAAACTGAATTTCCTAACAAGCCACAGGAACAAGTTTAAGATTTACAAAAGATGTTTACAAAGCTAGATTCCTGATTTTGGATGTACCAGTGGTAATAGCAACGAAACTTTGAATAACCAAGTCTGGAATGATTCTTTCCCCATAGTTCCTATTCAAGTATTTCCAACTATGGTCTGTAGATGTAGACCCCACAGATTCATTCTGAATCCAATGTTTTCTTGGATTGTGGTTGCTGTCTTTTTTGACAGTGTTCCCCAAATTTTTCAGTATATAGCATAATAGTGCAAGGTATCAAACTGATCCCTCTTCTTGACTTGCTCCAGAGCCTGCCCCCACCATCATACACAGAACTCTAACATTTAAGGATTATTTATAATAAAGATCTCCAAAATTTTACCTAAAAGAAAGGACAAAATGGCAGCTAAAACCCAGAAGTAACATAATGAAAAATCAGAACAGTTTTAAAGGTTCATTAGCCTGAAAATATTAAATTATCCACATATGCGGCTAGTACCAAGCACAAAAATGCAGTAAATTTGAGACTCAGATGCTTCTAATCTAGATTTGAAGCAGTAAAAAGCTGGATGAAGAGCATAGATCATGTATATTTAAGCAAATGTTGTCTACCTTGCTTGTGCTGATTTCAACATAAGACCAAGTGGTAGAAATTAGAGTTGACATATTAAAGTTACAATTTGGCTTTTTCATGTGCTAAATTTCTTTACTTAGCAAAACCTCTTTAATTTTCCTGAGCTTCAGACTCCCTTTTGGTAATCCTGGATAAAACTCTTCTACGTCTCAGGGATTGGGATATGATCGAGTAAAATATGTGAAAGTCTGTAGAATAATACTCATCAATTATTAGATAAATAAATATTATTGAAGTAAATTAGAAATAGACAATAGTGATTGTTTTGGGTCATTTTCACCAATATGCATACTAAAATTATATGCACTATTATAGCTACATATAAAAGCAAGGTGGCCCTTTGTATATATCTTATAGCATTTACCACTACCACTCTTTGTCTTATGTTATTGTTATGTCTAATTATTATTATTATTGTTGTTATTTAGAGAGGGAGAGTGGGGGAGGGGCAGAGGGAAAGGGAGAGAGAGAATCTTCAGCAGGCTCTGTGCCCAGCATGGAGCCCGATGTGGGACTTGATCTCACACCCTTGAGATCATGACCTGAACCAAAATCAAGAGTCTGATGCTTACTTGACAGGTATCCCTACAATTATTTCTTATTTAACACTTTGAAATACACAAAAATGATTACTGAGTGTCTATATTAATTTGCTAGGCTGTCATAACAAAGTACCAGAAACTGAGTGGCTTTAACAACAAAAAAAACCCTCAGTGTCTCATAGTTCTGGAGGCTAGAAATCTGAGAAAGAGAGCTTTAGTTACTTCTGAAGGCCGTGAGGAGAGATCTATTCTAGGATTCTCTCCTTGTCTTATAAGTGACTGTCTTCTTCTTGTGTCCTTACTTAGTCTTCCCTCTATATGTGTTTGTGCCCAAATTTTCTCTTCTTTTGAGGACACCAGTCATACTGTATTAGGACCCAGCCTAATAACCTCATTTTCACTTAATTACTCATGTAAATACCCCATCTCCAAAAAAGGTCACATTCTGCGGTACTGGGGGATGGTTAGGAATCTGACACATGAATGGTGGGGGAGGAGCATAATTCAACCCATAACAGTGTCCTATGACTGGAAACTGGATATTTTCTAGAAAAGCCTTGTGGAGTTATCTCACTCTGTGAGGACCTGCATCTTTCATTGTCTTTGATAGAAAGTCTTCTTCATTGTCAAGATACAAGTTAACTTGTGGAGGGGCTGATGGTGAAGCAAATGGTTACCATCCATACAAATGCAACAGGTATTGTCTTTTGAAGCTGTAACTTATTACACCCCCAGTACAGAGGTCTGTTTTGTATCAAATAGCAAATTCTTTCAGTATTCTTGATTGTCTATCTGTGATATTCTTTAATTCTCTGTTGAACCAGTTTTTACATTGCAATGAGTTTAGTATAATCATTGATATGCAATTGTATGAGTCATGATTTTACCTTATAAAAAATATATCCTTAAAACTTATTTATTTGATTAGATTGTAAACATCAGAGAACAGTAACTAGCTCTGCTCCTGGGGTACCTGAAACCCACTGAATCAGCCGCCAGGAAGTCTAGTTCTCACTGTTCTGCCAGTCACTAGCTGTAAGAGTGAGGGCTAGGTGTCTTATCACCTCAGTCTTCACATATATACAGTAAAAGGATCCAATTCCATGATCATTATGATCCTGTCAGTTTGGGATATTTATTATAGTTCATGATCTACTAAGCCAGCTAACAGCTTTGACCATAATAGTTGTTCATTCATTTTTTTTTTTAATAGGAAAAGAAATAAATAGCCTTTTGCTACAGGAAGAAACCTAGAGTAACCCAAAGTATGTTCATGGATTTGTCCAAAGTGAAAGAGCCTATCCCGTGTCACACCCACATTCCTTAGGTGAGTAATGCCATTAATTGTTCTACAAGGCAGGATTACGGTGGCCTCAAGGTTAGGCTGAGGGATGAATGTTACAGCTTCATATCTGAGGCTTATTTCTGCCATCTTTGGCATTGAAAAAGATAGAGCTAAGATGGTTCCAAAAGCAGAGTGTCAGAGCAATAGCTGGTACTTGCAGGTCTCACTACCATGCAGAACAGATAATAGTAGATAATATTTATTGTGTACTTACGGTGTTACCACGCTAAGCGCTTTTATATACATTGACTCATGTAAGTTTCTCAGAAAACTCTATGAGGTACAATAAAATATTACCTTCATTTTACCTATTCAGAAACTAAAGAACAAGTCAAGTAATTTTCCCAAGGCCAGTCTCCACTCAGCTAGTAGGTGGAAGGGCCAGGGTTCAAACCCACATAGTCCAGCTCTGGGACTTTACCCTCAACAATTACACTTCAATATTCCAGTATAATGAGGCCAGCAAATTATTCTGTTAATCCTTAAACAACTCTACATCTTGACCAGACTCCACCGTACTTGTATTGCTTAGGACACACACACACACACACACACACACACACACACAGCTGTTTTTGTTGTGAAATAGCATCTATACTGTAGACAGAAGAGCTCAATGTATCACACATGTGGACCCCTGTTCCATAGTTCCATTTGTAAACTACACTGTGTTGTCTGACATGTCCTCAGAGGGTATTACTTCATAAACTTAACAATAGCTTGGCATAAAGTATATTATATTATATTGTTGCATAATTATATATATCTCATATACAGTATAGCACATTATATATTAAGCGGTTTAATTCCTAATACATACCTATACATTCATCCACTATATTCTCTTACACACACACACACACACACACACACGTATCCCTTTGCTATGTCTCATTTAAGAACTTTCAAAGTAAACTGGTAGATTATTTAATACTTTCTTAATCGCTTCTTTAAATTGTTTCTCTTGCCTGGCCAAACAGCAAGAAGGCAAGTACCTACTCCTGAGAGTACCACAACACACCAAAAAGAATGTTATTAGAGAACTTAGAAATAATTTTATATTCCTGCTTGAAATCACTGAAAGCCTATTGCAGGGTAAAAGAAAACTCATCAGTGTACTCATTGCTATCACCATGTGTGTGGGTTTTTTTTCCCACACCAATTCTCCAACTCTCTGAATACCAGCTGGATGTTCTATAATTCAGTTCTGACATTACCCGGAGTTAGTGCAGACCTGACAGGTTAAGGGCCCAGTCCCACAAGACTGCCCCCACTTCAGATGCCTGGTACACATTCCAGATTGTCACTTGTACTTCTGACCAACTGGCTGTAAATCAGAAGTCCTCACAAACTCCTCCTCAATTTTGATAATTTGCTATAATGCCTCACAGAACTCAGGAAAATATTTACTGACATTTACCAGTTTATAATAAAGGATATTACAAAGGATATAAATTAACACCCAGCTGAAAAGATACATTGGGTGAGGTGTGGAAGAGTCCTGAGTATAGGAGCTTCTGTCCCCATGGAGTTGGGGGTACACCACTTTCCCAGCACATGGATACATTGACCGAGATGGAAGCTCTCAAAATCCCATTTTTCAGGGTTGCTATGGAGCCTTCGTTATTTAGGATTAAATCACTGGCAGGATTAAATCATTGGCAAGATTAAAACGTTGGCAATTGGTGAATATGTCAATCTCCAGTCCCTCTCCCCTCCCCAGAGGTTGGCGGGTGGGTGGAACTGAAAGTTCCAACCCTCTAATTATGCCTTTATCTTTCTGGCCAGCCCCAATTCTGAAGCTGTAGGGACCCAGCCACTAGTCATCTCATTAGCATTCAAGTGGACACTCTTAGACTCCAAAGATTCCAATGATCTTAGAAATTCCGTGCTAGGATCCAGGAACAAAGACCAAACACACACTTCTTTTTATATCACAATATCACAGTAGGCAAAGATTTCTCTTCATTATGTAAATACTTTTTGTGTATGTAGAGCTAAAAATGGAGTAAAGAAAAGCTCCTGGGTACTTTTTAACTTGTTTATTGAAGCCAAAATAGTTAGATTTAAATATGTAATTAGAAAGGATTCTTTACTCTTCATTGCAAAGTGTATGCAAGTCTCTATTAGGAGACCTTTCTTCATCTCCCCTCTTCTCTATCCTCTACATACCACCATTCATCAAGGAAGTTCATCACTGACATTAATTACTACCCTCTTGCTGAAATCTGACTAACTCCTAAGGATCTAAATCTGTATCTTGAATTGACCACTAGTAAAATATTTTCACTCCATGCTGATCCTTGAAGCAAAACCAAACAGGGATTTTCATTTATTATGGAGAATCCACTCAGACTAAAGCAACTGTGAGCAATGTATCATTTACTCAGGATTTCAAAGAAAAGGCAGGTGAGAAATATATACAGTATGCACGTTTCCTGGACACAATTTGCTAACACATAGTTGTTTGAAACCACTTTTCTCAGCCAGTCACCCTCCAGACCTCCTCTATCTCTAGTGCATGCCTCAACCCTCCTAGTCTTTTCCTTTCAAAAAAATTTCGGTTTTATACAAATGGCTAACAGACACATGAAAAAATGTTCAAAATCATTAGCCATCAAGGAAATTCAAATCAAAACCACACTGAGATACCACCTTACGCCAGTTAGAATGGCAAAAATAGACAAGGCAAGAAACAACAATTGTTGGAGAGGATGTGGAGAAAGGGGATCCCTCCTACATTGTTGGTGGGAATGCAAGTTGGTACAGCCACTCTGGAAAACAGTGTGGAGGTCCCTTAAAAAGTTAAAAATTGAGCTACCCTATGACCCAGCAATTGCACTACTGGGTATTTACCTCAAAGATACAGACGTAGTTAAGAGAAGGGCCATATGCACCCCAATGTTCATAGCAGCAATGTCCACAATAGCTAAATCGTGGAAGGAGCCGAGATGCCCTTCAACAGATGACTGGATTAAGAAGTTGTGGTCCATATATAAACGGAATATTACTCAGCTATCAGAAAGAACGAGTTCTCAACATTTGCTGCAACATGGACGGCACTGGAGGAGATAATGCTAAGTGAAATAAGTCAAGCAGAGAAAGACAACTATCGTATGATTTCTCTCATCTATGGAACATAAGACCTAGGATGATCAGTAGGGGAAGAAAGGGATAAAGAAAGGGGGGGTAATCAGAAGGGGGAATGAAACATGAGAGACTATGGACTATGAGAAACAAACTGAGGGTCTCAGAGGGGAGGGGGGTGGGGGAATGGGATAGACCGGTGATGGGTAGTAAGGAGGGCACGTATTGCATGGTGCACTGGGTGTTACACGCAACTAATGAATCATCAAGCCTTACATTGGAAACCGGGGATGTACTGTATGGTGACTAACATAATATAATAAAAAATCATTAAAAAAAAAATTTCGGTCTTTTTAGCTTCTGATTCCAAATTTAGATACCCTGAATCCACTATGTTATACAGTTTCAAAGAATGCTACTCATCATACTAAACATGCTTAAAGCAAACAAAAGGGGATCTACTTATTACCACTCACAACTTCCTGAGAGTGACATAAATGATTATACATTTCATAATTAGTTTATATCAAACACATAAAAAGGATGAATGATCCTATGAGAGGCAGATTGCTAATCAGGAACTGAAAACGCAAATATATAGGGAAACAAATTTTTTGTGTGTGAAATTCCCAGCATAGTTTAGACATCTACACATGCTAAGACTGCTATCTCAGCTCCCAGGCAACTTTCTTCCCTACTCTATTTCATACTCTGTGAACTTCTTGATTCCAGAGGAACTCTCCAAAGATCTGGCAGAACCAAAATTCCAAAACTGTGGAATAAGAGACCCTAATGAGATCTTATTATTTGGAAGATTAAATAAGATGATATCTGGCATAAAGTAAAGCACTCAATAAATGTTAGTTATTATTATTACTCCTGCAGTCCCCTACTCCTCTTCATGCACAGAGTCCTAATATGAAAGATAATACAGAGAAGAATTGCCTAAACTTGCTATAAATCAGAGAAGACTAGGGATAGCACTGCATCATGCCTAACCAAACCCCACAGATAAAAATAACATCAGACCCAAACAAGTGACACGTTCAAGAAACAAATCTAGAAGCCAAGGCTCTAGACTTGAAGAATTTTAACTGAAAGCAAAATCAATCCAGATGGGAAACTAGACACAAAGCAAGGCTGTCATGGGAGCCACCATCAAAGGAAAGAGGGAGAAAAGAGATAATAAGGATTAATTCAGGAATGACCCACTGCTTCTGGTTTACATTAAGTTTCTACTGTTGCAGGTGGGGGTTTCTGCATGGTAAAGGTGATGGTGAGAAATAATCAACATTTAATAACTTTCAAATTCAGTCTCAGACCTTAGGGTTAAGTATCAAGTCTATTTTTACTAAAATGATAAATATTCAGTAACTGATCCATCTCATTCAAAAACTTAGCTGCTTTCTTTCTTCCTACACCAATGTGGCCATATCTGCATACTCTTCTCTGATCTTGAGGTTTAATTCTGGTACTTTCTCCATTGTCTGAAGGAATCCAGTGGCCTGCTCATTAATAATCATTTGGTATAGTTATTATTATAGACAAAGATCTCTGATGCTCCTTTTTTCCCTGATGCTTTTTTACAGGACTTCCAAGTATTGCCAAAGATGTATTTGCTCACTTTGCTGTACCTCCCTGATGCAACAGGAAACATTAATGATAGCCTGGAACACGTTAACTAAAGTGTATTCACAGGAATACCCTCGTAAACCAAATTACTTTTATCAGGGTCTGTGGGAAGATCAGATCTCCAAGTTAATGTCCTGCCTCAGTGGATTACTTCTAGTATATTAGTAGATATATTTCTAGGCTGATTATTTCCCCTGCTGTTTTGCTTCTATAGCTGGGTTGTCTCCTCAAACAGCTCCCTCATTAAAAAAAAAAAAAAAAAAAAAAGCAAATGCTCAAAGTTCTGAACCCGGATGAAGTTCTGGAAGCTTGACTAGATAATCTGACTGGCTTGAATTCTCCAACCACAGAGGATAAAGCCAAGGGAAATGCATAATACACTGCATGAAAGTGGAAATGTAAGGCAAGCACATAATCCAAATAACCACTCAATGAAATAACTGGGAAAAGGGTAATTATTCAAGTGGGCAAGGAGTTCTAGAATGTAGGCTTGGAGTATTGGACCTCAATGTTTTTTCTGAATCCTGAAGAATGAGGCCTGAGTTCTCATTTATGATTTGAAAGAACGCTGTGACAGGCATCAAGTAAATTTGAGAAAATGTGACTGATTAGGCACCTATATGGTTAAAAACACCAAAACAGAAAATTTTGGTGCTAGAGAAACTCTAGCCAAGATTCTTCATACAATATATCTTGCCAGATATAGTTGTATCACATGTAAAAATTGGAGAGCATTTTTTTTACAGAGGATTTCTAAATGTTTTATACAGGCTATGAGGAAAACAATAAATAGTGTTCATCTTTTTAAGTGAGGTTTTAAATTACTCAAATGTTAAAGACAGTGATAAAGAAATAATTTGGAGTCTTCTATAAAATCACCCTCTCCTATCACTGAATTTGTTGTTCTATATATTAAAAACCAACATGCAGATATAAGACCATTAACAAAACACACACATGCACACAGGCACACACAGACACATACATTTTGGGAGAATATTTTGGGAGAACTAAAAGATAGGCACCACAGCTCTTCATTTGTGGAGCTGAAAACAGCAACATCATCGATGACATTGAAAAACAACAACAGCAGCAGCAATAATTAATGATGAATTCCTAAAGGAAGCAAATTTTATATTCTTAGATTACTATATAATTCTAGAATCTGTCCCCACGCCCAGTGTGTTCTCTACACCCTGTCAGGCTGCAGCTCTGCAGTACAGTAGACAGTTTTCAGCTTTCACAGGATTCATTCCATCCGCTCCTTTCCTAACAGTTCTCTGAACGTCCCTGCCATGTGGCACAGACTGCCACTGTATTCCTACCCTTGGAAACCACTCAGGTGTGTGAACTAAAAAACTTCCTTGATTGCATAACTACCTTATTGGGCTTTCTATCTGACCCAGGCAGCCTGCACTTAAACACAGTGACAAGGATCTGACTAATCGAAGTTCCCATGTGGGTTTTTGTTTTGCTTTGTTTTATTCTTAATATAACTCTAAAGAATAAAATCTGCTGTCTTTTAATAAACCAGATCCGACTCATGTTTCTAACCCCCACAGACTGATACTACTGCTGCTTTGCCATCTGTAGAATGCAGGCAAAAGCCCACTTCCTCTTAATTCAATGCAGTTAAAATCATTACAAAGTGTAGAAGCAAACTTCATTAACTCAGATTTTTACCTACTCATGAAATCACCAGTTATTTTTCTTCTTTTTACTCAACTGTGCTTTAAAACTCCAGATCAAATAGTTCCATACATTTGGTCAGATACTAGTTACCAATTGCACGTAGACTGCCTCACTGAAAAATGGGTTTGATGCTGCCTATGAAGAGTGACGTGTGGAGCAAGGTGCTGTCCAGATTGATTTTCCTGAAGGGCTTATAGAATTTTACCTGCAATGATAACTCTTGTATTCAGCAAGAAGCCTTAGGAAAATGATTATATTTTTTGAATAAACAAATAATACATACTGCAGTTAAGAAAAGTCACAGCACATATGCTCAAAATTTGTAGTCATAAAATCCAACTGAAAAAGTACTGTTTATCAAGAGGTATTTACATAGTACTGAGCCTTCTGTATTTTGCCTTTGTTATGGGACACAAAAGAAATGTAAAACCTATTTCCTGGTTTTAGACTCTTTTACAATGAATGCTGGAGTAACATGGACAACATTCATTCAAGAAAAATCTTTGCCTAAGGAATGCTGCTTATCTGGACTGACCATCTTAGAAACCAGCATTTTACCAACGGTTTTCATTCGGGATCCTCAGCTCAGATAATTCATCTATAATACTACCAGATGAGTTTTGCGTTTTTGGTTGTTTTTATTATTTTTAAAGCAGTTTTATTTACACACTACATAATTCACTTCTTTTAGATGTACTGTTTAATGATTTGTAGTGAATTTACAGAGTTGTGCAACCATCACCACCATCTACTTTTTGAACATTTCCATGACTCCAAAAAGAAACCTTGTGCCCATCTGCAGTCACACCCATTCTCACCCTCAGCCCAAGACAACCACTAATTTGTCTTCTATCTCTGTAGATGTGCTCCTTCTAGGCAATTTATATAAATGGAATCATACAATTTGTGACATTTTACCTCTGGCTCTTGATGGGTTCTTTAATAGTGACTTTTAAATGATAGCAAAAGTGTTAATTGAGAATGACTCACCAATCCTTCCAATCCTGAGTGCCAGCCTATTGAAAAATATACAAAAAGAACTAAATGAAGATAAAAGCACATTATTAGTGAAAAGTTTTATTTTGGACATTGGAATAGAATCAGTACTCCTTTTATCAGTGTTACACTATGAGCTCTTTACCCTCCCCCACACCCACCATAGGAATGGGAGGTAGAACCTTTGGAGCTTCAACGTTGAACTAACAAAACCTTGGCTCTTTCATACAGCCCACTTTTCCAGAAGATTCCAAGTGGCAAAGAGGGTGCATGACAGCACCAGTATGCCTCACACAAAATTTAGAATGCATAAACAATCATCTAGGCTATGCAGGCTAGCCCATTACAAAATCATTTTTCAAAACCCATATATAGTCTAATACAGACACATATTTCTGATACAGGACAAAGCCAGGGTATAGACTGACAAAGAAAGCATTAAAGAAAGAGAAAACCTTTATTTCAGCCACAAGTTTGTTATCTACAATCTGGAAATGTGACCATATTTGGGAAATTTTTCATGACATTGTTCCCTATATTCAGGGCAGAAATCCATCTATGTATTGATGGATTCTGTAGCATTTGACCCTCTCCTATCTCTTTGAACTGTCTAGACATTTGTAATGGTGGTACCCCCGGTCTCCAGGACTTTTTTAAGGCTTCTTTCTTGCATCATTGTCTCCCCACACATGAGAAACATCATTTTCATATACACCTTGCATTTCCAGCCCTATAAGTTAACCCGAAACTCCATCTAAAAGCAAGCACTCCACAATAACAGATTTTTTTAAAAAAAGCTAAATTCTTAAATTCTATAATTGCTGTATCTTCTACCTCTATCCCCATTAAAATCATCAATTATTTTTAGATTTTCAGTACAATATATATTGGCTATTACCATAGAGCTTCCCTCATAAGGGCACTGAGGAGTATCTAAGCAGGTACTCTCACCTTAATTCCCACACATTTCTTTGGTTTAGTTTGATGTTGGCACTCAAAGAGCCTATGCTTTCAGAGACCAGTGAGAAATTTGCTGTATTTTTTCTCCTGGAAACTTTTCTCTTCCTTACCAGTTAATTATTTAAAGATCGCAGAACATTACTTCACTGCTCTTTTGTCATTCCAAAGTCTAACTTTGGTGTCAGTAGTTACCTTCACCTTGGCTTACAAACAGGTTGCAAGAAGAAGAACAGAAACACAAACTAGAAGACTAGATACCAAAGCAAAGCTTGCTCATTATTTGTCTCTAGCTTTCATGGCCAGGGCTGGCTGTAGCAAGTCCTTGGAGAAATAAAGCCAGTATTCTACACAAAGCTTCCTAATAGAGATTTCTAAGGTGAGAAAAGAAATCTCTCTCTGCTTCAAACCAGATCTCTTCTATTCAAATTTCTGAACAAAGCTTTCTTAACCCTTGAAATGAGTTTTCCTGCTAAAAAAAACCCTTGAACTGAGGTCATACTAAAAGCTGTACCCCTGCAGCCCAAGAGCCGAAACTTGAAAACCAGCAGGTGCCTGTAAATCCAGTTTCTGACCAGTGAGCACGAACCACTATAGCCAAATGAAGTCTACCCATCTTGCTATGGGATGATTTGTTGTTCCTCAAATGTTAATCCTTATTATTTTTCTAAAAGATAACCACCTAGTGAATAATGTCTCAAAATGGGAGGCAGTAATAATTCCTGTAGTATCTTCCACCAAGTCCAGCCAATTGCAAAACCACAGAAGTGTTCCAGAGGGGTAAGCTTACAATGTCAACTTTAGGCCCAAGTAGAGAACACGGAGCAGAGTGAGCTGAAAGCTCCTTGGGTCTTGTAGGTTGAAGCCCAGTTCTCTCCCTTATTTTATGGAGAGTGGAAACATTATAAGCCCTCAATTAGTCTGGGAGACAGTAAACAGTACTGAGAGAGAGAGGGGAAAAAAAAGTACATTTGCGAGGATCATACACAGAAGTCATAATTTTTTAACACAGATAAGGAACTTGAGTAAGCAACTACCTCTAGGGAGAGGAGCAAGTAAGAAAACAGAAAATGACAGATTCTGCCTTCCTATATTTTCTCAATAGCCTGGAAGATTGGTGGCAATTTTCTTGTTTATGGGCTAATGTGAAAATATGAGAAGAGAAAAAACCGGGATATTTACCAGAGTCTAGACCCACTCTGTAGAATGTTAACTTCAAGTCAATCACCTTACTTAATGAAAAATGAACTGTAAGAAGTGAACCATGGCAGTTATGAGTATGGGCTCTTGAGCTGCACTGTTCAAAGCCTACCTTTGTCACCTACCAACTGAACAGCCACAGTCAAACTATTTAAAACTCAATTGTTTTCTGTAAAAAAGGGATGCTAGTGGCTACTTTATAGGGACTTAGTCACATAGCACACGTGAAATACTTAGAAATATGGTTAAAATGTTAGCTGCTGCTACCACTTACTACTACTACTACTACTACTACTACTATTACTACTATAATATGACAGGTATAAAACTATATAATATGATAATCAATCCTTTATCATTAAAGAACTGGCATAGCTCTCTGCAGTATCTCTTGTCCATAATAATTATGCCCCTTTTATCATCAGCTATTGCTGATCAGTTCTTATTTTTATTTATGAATGATTCTCAGCCTTTACATCTCTATTTGGCCCATGTCATTTTTGTTTTTAAATGATGGAAATTATTTTTTTATTTAAAGATTTTATTTATTTATTTATTTGAGAGAGAGAGAGAGCGAGAGAGCACGAGCCAGGGAGAGGGGTAGAGGGAGAGGAAGAAGCAGACTCCCTGCTGAGAGGTAGCCCCACATGGAGCTCAATCCCAGGACCCTGAGATCATGACCTGAGCAGAAAGCAGATGCTTAACCAGCTGAGCCACCCAGGAGCCCCCATTTGGCCCATATAATTGCACAGAATACTTGCTTCTTCCAAATGCTCTACAAAAGCTTTTCTGAGATACCCCAGAAATAGATTTATAGCTCTATTTCTTGGAAAGTTTCTATATTTCTACCATGCTATGATGTCAAGAGGAGTTTTTATAGCCATGATCCTTTTGTCAGGAAAAATGACTTCCAGATTAATACCCTTGAGAAAAGGATTCCCAGTTGGGTAGAGTCATGGTTTCCATGATTCTTCCTCGCATGTTACTATTAAAAATAGCTTCTCTAGCAACACAGGTTTTTGTAATTAACTATTTCATGCCTGCTATATAAGCCAGTAGTTTTCAAACACTATCTATGGGTCAGCTACAGTAGAATAACCTGGGGGATGTTTTCCAAAATTTTAGATTCCCAGTTCTCATTTACAAATATTCAATAGGTCAAGGCTAGAGGGAAGAGGGGAGGTACCTATGCTCTGTATGTTTAAACCACTCTCCCAAGATAACAGCAATATTCATAAGTCATGTAAAAGGGCTAATTTCCTTATTATACTAGAGCTATTACAAAAAATATAGAAAAGACTAACAATATGAAAGAAAAATGGATCAAGAATATGAACAGATGGCACACACATGTGCATATACACAAATGGCCAAAAAATACATGAAGAGATGCTCAACCTCACTCATAATTAAAGAAACTCAAGTATAACAGAAATAAGATGCCAATTTTCACAACCAGGATGGTCCAAGATTAAAGTTGGATATTACCTATATAGGCAAACACATGATGAATCAGTAATTCTCAATTTTCCTTGGTGTGAATGCAAATCAATTCAAAATTTTGAACACAAACTACAACATCTATTAAAATTTTAAATGCATATATCTTTGGAAGCAGCAATTCACCTATGATAATATAACCTCTAAATATATCCAGAAAAGTAGTTATAGATATGTATGTAAAGATATAGATATATTTACATATCCTAGAATGGTCATTGAGCTTTCTTTATAAGAGCAAAACAAAATAAAACAAAACAAAACACAGCTTTTAATTTGTAAGAAATCTTTTCTGGTGAGTTTGATCAGTTGCCAAGTTTAGACATTACTATTATGCTATTTAACCGGACTAAATACTGCATTGTTCTAGTTCACCACATATCTGGTTAACACAGAGCTATCTCACTGGGTTGCTAAAACATTAAATAAGATAATATATGAGAAAGTAACTTTTTGTAATTCTAAGCATTGTGTAAATTATTGTTACTACATTATATATTTGCTAATATTTTAATCACTACTATACTAGCAAAATACTAGGAATAGGAGACATAGAGGCAAATAAGGCAGATTATGTGACCTTGAGATGTTTATACTCTAATAAAACAAATGGGTAAAAAAAAAAAAAAAAAGCAGAATACTGTATAAGGAGCACTACAAAAGAGTCATGCAAAAATTACCAGAAGAGCATGTTTTGTTACATACAGGGAATATTTAACACAAAGATTGTTAGGAGTTCCTCAGGAATATAAAGGGAAAGAAAGAATGTATGGTAAAGAAAGGGTGCCATTCAATGGATGTATGAAAGCATAAAAGAATATGACTTACTCTAGAAAATGTGAATAATTCTATATAGTTGACACACAGAACATAGTATCAATTTTTCTTAAAATTTTTATTCAATAAAATACATTTAATACTACTGGGCACATTCCAATCTTTTTTGTTAATGCTGGAAATACTTCCATATCCTCTAATTCCATGGTATCATCTTAGGCATGTTGATATAATTGTAACAAAGAAGCAAAAGGGCTGATCTAGCCAGTGGATGGTGGGTAAATCAGCCTTTCATGAAATCACTGAAATCTAGCTTCTGAGAGGCTTTTTATTCTTCATACAAATCTACTAGGGGAAAACCAATGATTATATTCGTTACATGCTTATGCTGACGTTATTATACATGTAGTCATCTGGACACAATGAGCAGTAGAGAATAATTAGTAATAAACAGAGAGAGCATTGTGGGGAAAGACAATGCTAATGGGTGGAATATTTGAGTCTAATTATGTCTGTAAGTAAAAAGTGTTTTCCTTTTTTTTTTTTTTTTTGGCCCATTAGAAAACATTTAGACATTGAAAAAATACTTTCAAAATGTAACTCATTTTTCCTTGGAACATTTTGTATTTCCAATTCATAGAAATGATTATTTCCTTCCTTTCCCTGCTCCCTCCTCCCTTTATTTTGGCATTGTCAGTTTAGCTGTTAATGTTTGGTCATGAATATGTGCTTTGTGGCTGGAGTCAACAGGAAAGCTACTTTTTCATTTAATAGTGTTATGTATAAACTTGCAAGTTCACTGAAGAATTTTTAGTTGTGGGTTACTTTGCCAAAACACTTAGTACTTGGGTGACTCTAAGTTTTCCACCTTGGTAAGTAGGATCCAAATCTGTAGGTCATAGCTCATGACTATGCCTTTTGCTATAGTAAAAAAACCATTAGATGGTTCTTGGCCAAACCAAAATATATTTCCAAAATACATTTTCAAATTTATTTACAGAAAATCTTACTAAAATATAGTAGCCCATTGCTAGTTTTCCCCATAAGGCTTGCCCTCTTTCCATACGAAAAGGGTTAAGGAATACAGGCTCTGTAATAGAAATTCTTCACAATGTTTACTTATGTTGACCAACTAGTTGCTACTGCCTTGAAAATGAAGCCACAGCCAGTAGAACTAAGGCTATTTGGCACTGACCTTTGATTCTGTGTGTGTGTGTGTGTGTGTGTCTGTGTGTGTGTCTGTGTGTCTGTGTGTTTACACACAGACACATGTACATAAAGCATATATATGTATATTTTATTTATTCCCTTTGTATTCTAAAAATGGTTTTACATTGTTTTCCTTTGTGAGCTGCTTTCCTGTATTTTAAGAACAAGAAAATGAAATGAAGTTTAGTAAAGGCTTTCCAGAAAGTTTTAATAAAAAGAATTCTATTTTAAATATATGAACTCCTCTCTTCTCTCTTTCATCACACTCTTCATTCACAAAACTCATATGATTCTATATTAGAATTTTTCCATTTTATATGAGCATACATTTGAACCAACCCTCTTTTAGGAAATGAAAGATTTGCACTAATATAGAAGATGCAAATGGCAATCATTCAGATTTTTTTTTCCAATTTTCTTAAACTTCATGCTTTGTTTTGATGTAGAGAATCCTGCATTAGTAAAATCAGATCGATTTCTCTTATTTTAAAATATCAACTAGAAAGTTTAAAACAAAAAGATAACTGAAAAATAAAATAGAAGTTCAAAACAGAGAAAAACAGCATTACCATTGAGACTTAACCATCCAAACTACAAGATATTTACATTTTAGAAGGTGGGGTATAGGCTGCTTGGAACTAAATTCCGCTTCTCTATAAACATTAAAATTCTATACCCGTCCTCTATGCCAATTTTCTACTTGAACCCTGCCTCCTTTCATATTATTTAAATTTTTTAGTATATCTTTTTAATTTACTTCTTAGTTTTTTGTTTGTTTGGGAAAATTATTTGAAATATATCACCAAATGGGGTTTATAAGTAGCACAGGGTGAAATGGGATGAGAAGATAGGGAAGCTCTAGAAATATAATTTCCAGGAACAGAATGAGGTCACAGAGATAGAACTCATTCTCATGAAATAAATCAATAAGATAAAAGAAGCAAAAAATCACTGGTAGTTTTTAACTCAAATGATCCCAACCTAGCAACCCTAATATTTGAGGTAAAGCCTGGGATGAAAATGATGGAGCTGCGGCACCCCTCCTCCCCCCAACAAAGGACAATATATGAAATGAGGAATCCAGCTCATCTTTTTACCTTGAAATAATTAGGAATCAGTACAAGGAAAGGGACTTTCAGTTCCTTAGGGTATACCATAGAACACAGAGAGATGAACAAAGTCCCAGAACAGATGTCAAGCAGCCTTGATTAATTTACTAGCACTGTGAGAAACCTTATGGGGAATTTAAGAAACACTTAAGAGGAAAAACCAATGGATCTTGAAAATGCACTTGATTCTGAAATTACATAAATGAGGACTAAAGTTAGTGAAAGTAATGTAGTCCTATCATTTTATAAAGCTTGGCAAAAACATCGGGGCTTAGGCAATATATACAGGATGATGTATTAGTCAGCTAGACTGATACACTGATGATGATTCAAGGCTAGACTTCTGTATTCAGAGATTGAATGATATCTTTGATTTTTTCTTTTTCCTCACCAGGAGTAATTTATTTCTTCCTCCCCCAGACAGCCTGAGTAAGTAGTGCATTGATTGTAGAGCAGATTGAAGGTATCAGAGACTCAGACTCCCTTCCATTTTTGTTTCTCTGCTACTCCTAGGTTGCTCCAAATTGAATATGGCTTATTATCAAACTCACATTTCAGCCTGTAAAAGGGAGAGAAAGAGAAGAGGAGGGAGGCAAGTTCCCTTCCCTTTTAAGAGATAATCTAGAAGTTGCATCAGTAACTTCTGCTTCATTTCATTGTCCAGACTACAACTAATCATAGGACCAGAACTAATTGTAAGAGAAGCTTGTAAAAATAGTCTTTAGATGGTTAACCATGTAACCAGTGAAGCGTCAATTATTAAAGAGTAAAGTGTTAATAAATGTTGTGCAGACTCTGTTCATGTCCAAAAATATTGCCTTTAGTATCTAATGGGTGCCAGGCTACCAGGTATCTGCAAAGCACACATTTAATTTTCACAACTCTGCAAAGCACACATTCAATTGTTGAAGGAGTTAAATGACTCTCCCAAATTCATGTAGAAGTTATATGATCAAATTTAGATTTATCTAAATCTAAGTAAAATTTGTGCTTTTTCTGGCATGACACCCTATCCCTGACATAAATGTGGGGATGATAATCTCCTTGTAAGTTTCATTGTGCATGATTCGTTTCTAGTTTGTTGTGATAGTTAAGAATTAAAGGGGTAATAAGGAGATGTGATTATTTCACCTGGGGTAAAAAAAATACAACTCCTCTATTTTTTATACTATTTCAAAGCCTATGGTAAGGTGCTTAAGATGCAAGGACAATGCATTTCAGTTCCTTTTTACACTTTAGAGAACCTAGCATTATATAAACACCAATCAGGCAATTGACATACACTCTTCACAATCACATGAACCAAAAACCTATGATGACTGTTATTTTTCTCTCTGTTCACGATGCCAGCATGCAGAAGGATATGAAGTTGACAGTGAGCTCTTTGAGGGAATTTGCACCTAATTTACTTCTGCAATTCCAGTGATTAATACACCTGGCCCTTACTAAGAACTTAGTTTTTTCCTTAAATTGCATTGAATATCAGAGTTTAAGAAAATAGGGGAAGAATGTTTTTGCTTATTCAAATTATTGTGAAAATTACCTTTAGTGGGTATTTTTCTGACAACCATGCAAATACATATTACATTTAAAAAAACTGAAATGTTTTTAATTTTAAGGTTTGCCAAATCTTAACATTCAGAAGAATGAAATTGGACCACTTTCCTACACCATATACAAAAATAAATTCAAAATGGATGAAAGACCTAAATGTGAGATAGGAAATCACTGAAATCCTAGAGAAGAACACAGGCAGCAACCTCTTTGACCTCGGCTATAGCAACTTCTTACTAAACCATCACCAGAGGCAAGGGAAACAAAAGCAAAAATGAACTATGGGGACTTCAACAAGATAAAAAGCTTCTGCACAGCAAAGGAAACAATCAACAAAACTAAAAGGCAGCCTACAGAATGCGAGAAGGTATTTACAAATGACATATCTGATAATGGGTTAGTATCCAAAATCTATAAAGAACTTATCAAACTCAACATCCAAAAAATGAATAATCCAGTCAAGAAATGGGCAGAAGACATGAACAGACATTTTTCCAAAGAAGACATTCAGATGGCTAATAGACACATGAAAAGATGCTCAACATCAGTGATCATCAGGGAAATACAAATCAAAACCAGGATGAGATACTACTTCACACCTCAGAATGGCTACAGTTAACAGGTCAGGAAACCATAAATGCTGTCAAGGATGCGGAGAAAGGGGAACCCTCTTGCACTTTTGGTGGGAATGCACGCTGGCGCAGCCACCCTGGAAAACAGTATGGAGATTCCGCAAAAAGTTAAAAATGGAACTACCCTACAACCCAGCAACTGCACTACTAGGTATTTACCCAAAGAATACAAAAATGCAGATTCGAAGGGGTACATGCACCCCAATGTTGACAGCATCATACCAACAATAGCCAAATTATGGAAAGAACCCAAGTGTCCATTGAGAGATGAATGGATAAAGAAGATGTGTATATATACACAATGGAATATTACTTAGCCATCAAAAAGAATGAAATCTTGCCATTCGCAAAGACATGGATGGAGCTAGAGAGTATTATGCTAGGCGAAATAAGTCAGTCAGAGAAAGACAAGACAAATACCATATGGTTTCACTCATATGTGGAATTTAAGAAACAAAACAGATGAACGGATGGGGAGGGGGAAGAGAGAGGGAAACAAACCATAAGAGACTCTTAAAGACAGAGAACAAACTGAGGGTTTAGGGAGGGAGGCGGCTGGGGGACGGGCTAGATGGGTAGAGGGCACTTGTGATGAGCACAACATAATTTTTTAAATAAAAATTTTGAGAAAAAATAAATAAGTTTGTTGAATCTTTGGTAGAGTTCATTCCATTCAATAAATATTTTATAATTGTTTTTAATTTCAAGTATTTCAACTGTTTTATTTTCTTTTGGTTTTGAAAAAAAATTAATTTCTGTTCAATATATTTTTGATTATAGAAAGATATGCATTTGTTTTCCCTGACAACTATATGGTAATGATATTATTTTTCCCCGTCTCTCCATTTTGCTGATGATTTTTCAAAACTGTAATATCTTCTTATCAAACGAGGACTAAGGCTTGAGAAAGAGTCAAATTCAAATACATAATTCTTATTTAATTTTTCATGAAGCATTAAAAAAACGGCACCATAAAGTAGACATAGTGGGTGGGGAAAATCTACAATGTTTTTCTGTATAGTTACATATTATTCATCCTACGTATTTTGCTTAGAATCTATTTAACTCTTCTTCCACATCTTGTTATTCATTCATTATATTAAAAAGAAGAGAAATGCCACTAAGCATGTGTCCAAACCCAAAGAATGTATAACACCAAGAGTAAACTGTAAAATAAAATATAGACTTTGAGCCATTATGATGGGTCAATATAGGTTTATCAATTCTAACAAATGTACCACTCTGAAGAAGGATATTGATAATGGGGGAGGCTATGCATGTGTGGAGGAAGGGGGGGTATGGGAAATCTGTACCTTCTCTTCAATTTTGCTGTGAACCTAAAGCTGCTCTAAAAAAAAAAAAGTCAAATTAAGAAAAAAAAAAAGAGGCAGAGAAAGAGAGAGAAATCCAAAGTGACAGCTATGTGTCTTGAGCTCTATGTTCAGCTCTGCTGCTAATTTTAAGGATATTGTTTGTAAGTCACATAAACTTCAGATCTCTGTTTCCTTATCTGTAAAATTAGTATTGTGTTAGTGTATTGATGTGTAACAAATTTTTACACACATTTATTATCTCATAATTTCCATAGGTCAAAAATCTCATCACAGCTTAGCTAGGTCTTGTGTACAGAATCTCACCAGGCTAAAATGAAGGTGCTAGCTGGGCTGTGTTCTTAACTAGGGAAGAATCTGGTTACAAGTTTATTCAGGTTGGTAGTAAAATTCATTTCCTTGTGCCTGGGTGGCTGAGGGACCGAACTTTATATTGGCCATTGACTGGAGGCTGTTCAGAGGTTGCCCACAGTTCCTCACCATGTAGACATCTCCATACTCAGCTCACAACATGGGTAGTGGCTTCTTCAAGGAAAACAGGAAACTCTCTCTCTCTCTGGTCTACTAAGATGGAGTCTTATATAACTAAAAGTAATCATGGGCGTGACATTCCATCACTTTCTCATACTCTACTGCTTAGAAATAAGTCATAATTTGCACCTCTTTCAATGCGAGACTATAAAGCGTTTTGGTCATTAGGAGTCAAGAGATGATATCTCTGTCACAAGGGTATTGAACCAGACACTCTTTTCCAGCTGTATCATTTTATGATTATTTAGGAAATGAGAATCGTCCAATTCTTATTTTTAAGTTGCAATCTCTAAGCTCTCACGGTTCAGAAAGGTTTCCAACTTCCTTACAGTTTTACATCCGATACAGCCATGGTACTCACCATTTTTCATGGGGCCAAAATGTAAGCAAGGGACTTGTAAAGAGAGAGCCAAGGACCCTAGAAGGAAAAGACAAAGCCAAGCCAAAGTATTCTGAGAAATGTCTAGGCTTGATTATAAGATAAATCAAATGGGAGACCATGAGCACAAATTAGGAGAGAGATCACAGACAAGAGTGAAGCTAAGTAAAGAGCCAAATCAAAATGGGTGAGCCTGGGAGGGGGCAAAGTGTGTTCTGAGGTGAGTTCCATGAAATCAATTCATTTTTATTATTAGTCTAAATTAAGTACCAGGTGCAGAGCTTATATAGCTTGAAGTGATGATTCTCAACTTTGGCTGCATATCACAATTACCTGAGGAGTTTATAAATATCCAAATGTCCATGCCACATTCCATTAAGTCAGAATCTCTGAGGAAGGACCCAGGTCTCAATCTAGTCTGAACCTGCATTTTAACAAGATTCTCACATGATTCCTACATGATTGGCCCAGTTGAAGACCTCTAAGACAAAGATAACAGTACCTAATATCTCTTGGTACAGGATTGTTTCTCCATAAACATAAAATCTAATAGAATTTTCCAGCCCACCTTTTGACAATTTGAGTAAATAATGAATAAAACAAAATGGGGGTAGTAGAAAATGTACTACTAGAGAGATAAAATAATAGGAGGCTCTTTTTTTTTTTTTTAACTAATAGTGAAAGGGTTGCACTAATTTGTTTAGACCTTCGAAGATAAACATTTGACTTTCTTGTGCCAACTCTGATTGATTGGTAGTGGCTGCCTGGAGACCTGTATTGAGAAATAATGTCCCAAGATTGCTTTGATTGAGAAGAGCATCCTGATAGATTAACTGCGTCTCAGAGAATGACAGCTGTTGTACCACATATTTGCCAAAATTGCTCTGGATTTTCTTATCCAATAGTAACTCTCATGACAGAGCCCACCTATTTTAAAGACACCTGACTGAGATTAAGGATTTATGGCCCTGCAACATTTCCATATTTATTAACTCATTCATCCTTTCATAGATTCATTCATTTATTGCTTTAATAAAAAGTTATCAAATACCAGTTTTATGTCCCGGACACTCACTGTGCTGGGAGTCAGATTCTTATGAGATTAGAGAGACTTCACCTTTTACCATAAACATGCCATAGCTCCTTGAAATTCCATGAGAAAAGCAGCCTCACATCACCATCAATCATGCTCAACCCTGATGAGGGAACTGGTTTCACTGGAAGGTCTTGATTACTTTGCATGTCAGAGAGATGCTTAGCAGGAACCAAAGGCATGATGTTTCAATTCAAACAGCTTCTTGCTGAATTTTAAAGAATTGCACAATTCGAGTAGCTTTATTGCGACCTTCAGAAAAATCTTTACATGAAAATTCTGTTTAAGCACAGGCTAGAAATAGTTAATCCATAAGAAAAATACAACTTATTAACCTGTTCTTTAACAAATCTTATAGGGAAAATTTAAAAAGGACTATGATTTCATCTTTTTAACACTAAGAAAGTAAAATGTCTGTAGGTGGCTATCTTTGAAGCCCCAAGTGAGGGTGATTTTCCACTTATATTCCTTTCTGTAATAAAGAGCTGCTGGAAGCTCTATAGAAATGTTGTTTTTTAGTGACTGTGCCAATATACCTGGGCTTTCTTTCAAGCAGTGAGTGATTCCTTTGAATTATGTTTCAGCCAAAAATAGGGTTACTCATAAATTGCATGAATACCTTCCAGCTCATAATTGCCAGGTTCCAGTCTTGGATTTTAGTCATTAAGCCTAAACTCTCATTTTTTCTAAATCTCAAATTGATATAGCCTTCTTCTTCTCATTCTTCCTCTCCAGCAACAACCACCCCCTCCTCCCTTTCCCATTCCTGGATACCACACACACAGAGGAATTGCACTATCCAGCACAGTGGGTTATACACAAAGATTGTCTCATGATGATGAACCATTGCTGAACATAAGGCTTCAATTTGAATGAAATGCTTTCTCACCACATTAAAAAAATCCATTAGCAGTTACTGATAAGCTCAGGATTATTTCGGTAGAAAAATCAGTTTAGGTTCAAGATAAATACATGGAAACTGACAAGCAATTAAGCAGGAAATTTTTTTTGGTGCTACTTGTCAGATATTTGAGGAAGATATTTTAGGAAAAGTGCTTTTGGTAAACAGAAAAATTACACTGGCATTTTCTTCTGCTTTTCTACTTCTGAGCTCTTTTTTTTTTTTCTGAAACATACAAACAATGCAGCCATTAAATATTGGAAATTAAAAGAAATTAGAAGAAATTACACATATTCAGTAAATAATTTGTATGAAGATGAACAAAGTAACTTTTAACTTATAAAAATAAAAAAGACTGAGCTCATCTGGAACAAGTAAAATTCTATCAGTGATAGCTGATTTCCACAGTGAAAAGTTGCGTTGCAACTTTTCATTTTAGGCAAAACAAAGAGTTCAATCAACATTCAGTACGTTTCTGTTATCATATACAAGATGAGTGATGTTCATTTATGGTGAAAATGGCTACATGCTTGGTTCATTTATGGAATATCCACCACCATAAATGTCTGTGTCACCCAGCCTTAATTCCACATGGGTTCCAATACCATAAGAACTTCACTGGGAGATGTTGTAGCAAGCAGAATATCATGAGAATACCAGATAATTAGATGGAGGTAAAAGCTAACAGGGATGTCATCAACTTTCCAGTTTTCTCCAAAGCTCATTCGGAGTTATATATACCATTTGTTACATGTATAATAGGAAAAAAAAACAAATTTAGAAAAAAGAATATTAAGATAGTACAGATTAATCTTATAGTTATATCATTGATCTATAAGAAATGAACGACTCTCTTTAAAACCTCTATAGTGTCAAGCCAATTGAAAGTGAAAAAAACCCTAGAGGTATGTTTTCTCCAGACATTTGACCTTCTATATGTTCAGCTGTAATTAAGTGTCAAAGTGTTTGTTATGTTTGTAACATTTAGGATGAAAATTTTATTTCCTTCTTCTTAGTCATGCTGAGATGGTACAACATCTACATCTATATCCCACTGCTCAAGTTCAGCAGGGAGCTATTCAAGAGCTAATGCATGCTATTTATTACTATAATGTGAAACCCCTAGCTTCAGAAAGAACCCATGGATACAGTACTTTTTGTCTCCTGCCTAAAAGTTTAGGCTAAGGGAATTCTTTTTTCTCCCTAAACCAGTCCCCTTATCTTGGCTTTCCAGCTCCTCATAGATGTTAAGAGAAGCACAGAAAGAAGGGAACTCCAATGGGAGGAAAAAATCAAGGAAAAGAAAAACCATTTCCTAAAAACCTAAATGATCCACATGTTGGTCTTTCCAGGACCAGCAAAGTACACAATAAGCTGTCTTACACTCTAACTGTAGAGTGAATCTCTTTCTTTCTCTCTTAAGGAAAAATACAAAAATAGAATAATGCCAAAGTAGCAAATTCTAAGGAGGAATAAGAACGGTAGTCCAAGCAACTTTACTGCTTCACAGTGTGCTTGATCTTGCCCCTCACTGACCCATAGCAAAACTGCTTTCTTAGCTTGATTCTCCACAGAAGTTGGAATATGTCATTAACATCCACAAATAAGGTATGTGCACTTAAACTCCAGAAAAATGATTAGGACATACAGGCTAAGAAGGAGACTCTTTTTTGTTTTTTTAGACTGTGGCTGCTGTAGACAAATCAGCACAAGTGGTCACAAAATTTAACAATAAAATGGCTAACACAGCACAACCAATATGTGACTTGTCTTCCTTACAGGCTGATCTCAATGAATTTGAATCCAGACCTGGATGACTTAGGAAGCCTATACCAAACCCAGGTCAGAGTTCTAAAGATCCTGGAAAATTCAAAAGACTGTGGGGTCTTGATCAGGTTAGTTAGGCCACATCCCACTTGTACCAAATAGTCCCCCAAAGCTCAGGACCTTTCCAAAGTAATTTGGCAGAAATTCTGATTAAAGCAGAACTTTTAATAGCATGCTAGAACGATTATATCAAATGAGGTTTTTATTGAATATTAGAAGAGGCAGAGAATAATTTTTACTTTAATGCAATGTTTGACTCCAATTCTTTTCAGTGACTTCTGTTTCATTTCATCTGGCTCCTGTATATCGAAATGGCCAAATACTAATTTAAGCAGCATCAACTTTTTTCTTATTAATGAGAAGGTAAGAGGATGTGCCAAAGCAATTACCACACTAACCAGGCTTTTAAATTCTGATTTTAAAATAATGAATTTGGCATGACATGCTCACTACTTCAGGTAACTATAGCTTCAAAAACTCCATTTAATAATCTTGACAGATTTTTAACTCTCCCCATTGATACATGCTGGAAGGCTGGTTTGTGCAAGCATACCCTGAATGTCCCTGTTAATCAATATCTTGAGAATGTAGAGATCCTGTCCTCCCTTTATATTCCCATCAAGCAGAATATGTAGAAGAATGTGTTGTTCAGCATTCAAGGACAAGGGCTACGGGAGTGGCCAATCAATACCATCTCCCCTGTAAGGAAGACTGTGAAGATGGCAGGCCTTGATCTACTTGGAATGCTGGCCCAGCAAGGAGGGAGAGACTACAGATAGTTGCCAGTCTAAGCTGCTATACTGTAAAAGCTCGCTGCATGTAGATTCCACCAGTAGATGCTTTGTCCAGACTGCTACTCCTGGACTCACTGTACATACCCTTCCCCAATAAACCTGTCTTCTTTGGTTTCACTAGACCATCGCCCACCCTTGGCTTAGAGTCTGTCGAAATGTGACTACACACCATCTATCTTAGTTATCCAGTAAAAATGGGTAAAGATGCTATTAAATAAAGATTTAGAACCACTAACCCAACACAGGACATCATTTATGCATTTGAAGATTAAGGAGAAAGATTAGGATTTCAAGAAAACTAGATTGGGGCGCCTGGGTAGTGCAGTCATTAGGCGTCTGCCTTCGGCTTAGGGCGTGATCCCGGCGTTCTGGGATCGAGTCCCACATCGGGCTCCTCTGCTGGGAGCCTGCTTCTTCCTCTCCCACTCCCCCTGCTTGTGTTCCCTCTCTGGCTAGCTGTCTATCTCTGTCAAATAAATAAATAAAAAATCTTTAAAGAAAAAAAAAACAAAAGAAAACTAGATAATCTAGAAGAACAGATGTCAAATTGTGGAACAGGACAGTTTTGAAGATATTTCATTGATTATGAAATCTGATAAGACAGAAAATTTAAAACATATAAAGTATACAAATTCTAAATGTTTTCTTGACACAACTGAACTAAAATATGTTCTCATTTAACAGAGTATTTTATATTAACTGTTCAGTGTAAGATACAGCTGTAAAGAAAAACGATGGCCAAATATTATTCGATGTACCATATATAGATTTTCATTCAAAGTTCTGCTTTGATGAGCATTTATTAAACATCCATTGCACTATATGCAGCTTTAGATGAAACAAGCCAAAACAGAAACCAAGTTTTTTTGTGTGCTAAAACTTTTACTTAAAAAAAAAAAAACAAAACACACAGCTTTTTATGTGAACCATCACTGTTTTACTCTGATTCTCTTAGTATTAAAGGCGTGCTAGTTTTCTACTGCTGCTGTAACAAATTACCACAATCTAGTGGGTTAAAGCAAAACAAATGTACTATCTAACAATCCTATAGGTCAGATATCCAACATGGGTCTCACGGAGCTAAAATGAAGGTTTCAGGATGGTTGTATTTCTTTTTGGAGGCTCTAGGAGAGAATCTATTTCCTTGCATTTGTAGAACTGAGGTCCCTTTTCTTCTTGGTAGCTGTTAGTTGAGGGCAATTTCCAGCTTCTAGAGACTGCCCACATTCTTTTGGCTCACAGCCACTCTCTTTCATCTTCAAAGTTGGTTAACAGTGGGTCAAGTCCTTTTCACTTCACATTTCTTGACCTACTCTTCTACCTTTCTTTTCTCTGAAGGCTTCATGTGATTAAGGAAGGCCCATGTAGATAATCTAAAATAATCTCTCCATCCCAAGGTCCTTTACTTAATCACATCTGCAAAGACTCTTTTGTCAAGTAAGAAAATACAATCACAGGTTCAGGTGATTAGGTACCAGATTATGCCTAAAACAAAATGTACTATGAAAATATATACTTTCTCAAACATCCAGAGGCATCCTTACTGGAGAATATGCATTAGTGCCCCCCGAAAGATTTAATTCTTTAAATAGAATTTAATCAACTTCAGTTTTTTGTTTTGTTTTGTTTTGTTTTTAGTCTTGGTAAATATGTTGAGTTTCTGATGAAAAAGAGATTTTGCAAATACAGAACATTTACATTTCCTCCAGTTATGCCCTTTACCCCTTATGGATCCTACTCATCTTCCAATACCTGGCTCAAATATTGTCAATTTACTTTTTAAAAGATTTCTGAAATAATGTAAGTATGAATAAAGGGGGATTTTAAACTGAGGACAATATTATATGAAATTTTTATTTTTAAACTGTGACTAAAATAGACAATTTTCTAGGGAAAGTAATTGATCCAAATATAAAATTAGGATTGCTGTCAAAAACTATTTCCAAAAAAGGCATGGGGACTGCATGATTTAGAGACTGCTTTTTTTTTTTTCCAATGCTTAAACTTAAGAAAAATGGAAAGCTACCCAATTTCATTCTATGATTTTTCACATATTCATGGATTCCAAATCTGACAAAAATAGCCCCCCTCGTCTTAGTCAATTCAGGCTGCTATAACAAAAATACTGTGGAGCAGGTGGCTTAAACAACATTTATTTCTAAGAGTTCTGGAGGCTGGAGAGTCCAGGATCAAGACACAGGAAGACCCAATGTCTGGTGAGTGCACTTTTCCTGACTGGTTCTTTTCTGTTTGTATCCTCACATGATGAAGAGCTAAATCTCTCTCATGTCTCTTCTTATAAGGGCACTAATCCCATTCATGTTGCCTCCACCATTGTAAATTAATTACCTCCTCAAGGCTCCAGCTCCTAATACAGTTGGATTTGGATTTCAACTCATGATTTTTGTTTTTTGTTTGTTTTAAAGAGAGAGGGCACACATGAGCAGGGGCAGGAAGGGGCAGAGGGAGAGGGAGAGAGAGAGAATCTCAAGCAGGTTCCATGCCCAGCATAGAGACTGACTTGGGGCCCCATCCCATGACCCTGAGATCACAACCCTAGCTGAAAGCAAGAGTCAGATGCTTAACTAACTGAGCCACCCAAGCGCCCCTCAACACATGAATTTTGAGAGACATAAATATTCAGTCCATAACATATCACCAAAAGATTAGAGCCAAATCTCACATATATATGCAGACACTAAAATACCAGCACCTCAAATCCATTAACACATTACAAGAATATTACACTGTGCACAAATACAGTAAATATAAAATAAAGAAGTTTCAATATTAGAATAATTATTACCTTAATAAGTTAGAAGGTAAAAGAAATGTTATTCTTTCAATAGATTATTAAACATTTCTTAATTAAATGAACTATTCATTCTTTTAATAAGCTAATATATCTTTCTCAAACCTAAGTGAGCAGTTCCAAAGTGCAATCTACACATCTTCTCTGACAGTCCTGCTGAGATCCAGCCCAGCTGCCCACAGTGTTGACCAACTCCAGAATGTACCCTTGTACTGGCTTTCTCTCTATCCCCATTTCCCTCTCACTAGTCCCCTCCTTTCCCCTGGATCATTACCCCAAATAAACTACGTGCATGCAGCTCTGTTTTCCTGGGGCAGACCCAACTGATACTTCTGGACATCTAAAAATGTCTTTATTTTCCTTCACATTTAAATAATTAGCTTTGTAGAAAATTGCAATTTTTTTCAATAAAATGTTGGAGAACATTCTCCATTGTTTTCTTGTACCCAGTGTTACAATGGGAAATGTGTTGTCAAACTGATTCTTTTTTTTTTTTTTTTAAGATTTTATTTATTTATTCGACAGAGAGAGACAGCCAGTGAGAGAGGGAACACAAGCAGGGGGAGTGGGAGAGGAAGAAGCAGGCTCATAGCAGAAGAGCCTGATGTGGGGCTCGATCCCATAATGCTGGGATCACACCCTGAGCCGAAGGCAGACACTTAACCGCTGTGCCACCCAGGCGCCCCGTCAAACTGATTCTTGATTCATTTGTAGATCATCTTCTTCTTATTCCTGGATAATTTTTAATTTTTTTCTTTGTCTTTGATTTTTTAGAATTTAACTTTAATGGATCTATGAGTGAGGTTTACTTACTGATACTGCCTGCCACTTTGATCCATTTCAATCTAAAGTTTCATGTCTTCTGTACTTCTGGGAAACACTTTTCCATCATTTATTCAGATTTTTCATACATGTGATTTTTTTCTTCTCTTTCCTTCTGAGGCTCCACTAAATAGATTCTGACTCTTCTACATCCACTCACCATATTTCAACTTCTGTCTCAACCTTTTCTCTCTTTATGTCTTTATGACTCCTTACTAGAGAATTCCTCAAAATGATATTCAAGTTCTTTAATTTTTTATGTGTATTCTGTTTAACATAGCCACAGAGTTCTTTACTTGAAAAATTATATTTTGCTAATTTATTCTTCTTTTATGCAGTCAGATGGCCAATTTTCCTTAATGTATTGGGACTGGGTTTGCTGCATTGTTTTCAGAAGTCTCTTTTAGTTGCAAGAAAACTGAGAAACCATACAAAGTGCCTCAAGAAAAGAATAATTTTGTCTTCTCATATCTTTTATGGGTCACAGGGTCTCACTTATCTAGCATATTTGATTTTTCCTGAACACCAGATATTAATTGATCATGTACTATGTGTAAGGCTCTTTACACATTATGAGGATAGGGCAACATATAAGATTATGTTCCTGTTTTCACTCTTCTACTTGTTCATTGTGCCAGGCCCCTCATAATTTGTCTTAATATCTCAATCATTCAGCTCATCAGCTGATACTTCTCCATGTATTTTTATTACAAATTCCAAGAAGAACTATGATCTTCTGATTCATACTGGGTCATAGCATATAAAGTAGTAACCCTTGGGTCTGGTACAATGTCAGATTCAGTAAATCATGGACAAGATCAGTCAGCATGGCTACTGAAGACTTTGTAGATAATACAAACAGGTATTTGTAGTGAAACAAGTCCCTGTGGAAGAGGTTAAATGCAGGAAGGTAGCATAAACATGAATAGTACCTTTACATTATAAAGTAATTTTAAAGTCTACCTTTAAAAGTTCCAAAGACTAAGGACACATCTAAGTATAATATATCTTTTAACAACTGATTAGGGATTCATAACCCATAAGTTCATTAACATCTACTATGAATTCACATATTTTGCTTTAAGCTAGAGGAAAGATCACGTCACAAAACAAAGGCATCATTTTGACGATTTCAGACAGAGTGATCTGGACCTGGAACCAGAGAAAACCACAATAGTATGCCCAGATGTGCTTCTATGAATCACAGCTGCAGAGCACTTTATTCAAGAAAAAAAGTTACCGGAAGCTGCATTTGCGTTAGATTTTAAATCATGGAGATATGAAGAATCAAGATACCAATAACAGTTTACGCCCATTTGATCAGGGCAGCTACAAAAAGCAAACACTGGTAAACAAATATCAGAAGATAGGGTTTCATACAAAGAGAGAAGTGGTTTACTTCCTAATTGACTTAACAACACAAAATGACCTCCCCTATACTTCCCCAACCACACTACCATCATCAGACAAAGCCCTTCACCAATTTTAAAACCCACATCGAAGAGTGATATGGACAAAAATGCAGGCAACACAGCACCATATTTAGAGTTGTTGCTTGATTTGTTACATGACTTTGGTAGATCTTTTTAAAAAATATATATTTTTATGTTCATGAGTGGTCTTCATAATTTCATTCATTTTTATACTAAACTGTTAAATCAAGAGAGAAACAAGTGTTGACTTAAAAGGTGGAAGACACAATTTCAATGTATGTATTAATTTAATAAACATTTTAAGCACTTTTTATTACAAAAGTCATCTGAGATTTAGAACTCAACCTAGATGCTACAGAAACAAATAAGCAAACCTTTCCTCAAATTCTTTTGAGATATTTCCTCATTTGTCAGCTGTGTAATGTTTCCCTCACCTAAAAGATCTAGTCAATTAAATTTTCTTATGCAAACATTAAGTTAATCCCTTAAGGAAATAGCACTAATCAGTTTTAGGAAATTTTTCTGACCACTTGTTAAGTTTTTCACAGCAAATGCCAATATATTAGGTAGAAGATATAAGCTTAGAATCAGAAAAAACTCATTCACTGCATTCTTATGAGTTACTTAGCTTTGCATTTAGGATGCAAAAGAGTATTGAGATACCTGTAGTTCCCTCTAACTTTTTCAAGGCATCACAACACAACAGCTATACCCAGAACTAATTGTCATCACTATAATTATAAATATAATTTTGATTCCAACATGTTGTTATTGTGAGGCTGGACATCTGGGGCTGCTATCCAGTTTAGGGGCAATGGTAGAGGCAGGAGTGATACAATGCAGATAAAGATGAAAAGAAGAAAGGAAGAAAACAATAGCAAGAACAATGCAGGACATAATCAGAGAAAAGAGAGTGTCGAGTACAGTATCTAAACTCAAGCAAAATGACTAAGGGAGAAACAGAATAATACGACCAGTACCCAATAGACCTGGAACTAAGCAATGACCCAGCAGTCAAAACTGGAACACTGCAGCAGAGTTAAAAAGAGTAGCACATGTGATTCCATGCTGAGCCATAAGATGTTGATGTAAAACTGCTTATGTACCATTTGCTTGAGGCTAGGATTGGTTTTCGGGACATAGGGGCAAATTTAAATATTCCTGGCTTTAAAGAGAAGTGTAGCATCTGAGAAATTAGTATGCCCTTCCATTTGTAAATTTAAAGATATACACAACTGGGACTGTACTTATGGATACTACTCAGAATACTTGAGTTTCCTATATCAATGCACCTTAAATTCCCTTAAAGGGAAGCTAAACAAACAAAATGAATTTGACAGTCCACTGAAGGTATTTCACAACAGAGAGGTTTTGAGTTCAGCAAGAGTATATTTATATCATGCATTCTCAGTGGGAACAATATCTCCCTCAAGAAAGCAAAACTTAGTTCTTTGGGGCTGAAATAAAACTTAGTCTTTTTAATGTAAAGCACAGATATACATACAGTACATAAACAGATATAAAGTATAACTAGTATTAACTTTATTGGGTGGTGCTACAGACTGAATGTTTATGTCCTCCCAATGTGCATATGTTGAAACGCCCAAACCCTACTGCGAATGATATTTGAAGGTGGGGCCTTTGGGAGGTAATTAGGTCATTAGGGTAGGGTCCTTGTGAATGGGAGTACTTTCATGAAAGAGACCCTAGAGACCCCCCTCTCACTTCTACAGTGTGAGATTACAGCTATCTATGAACCAGGAAGTGGACCCTCACAGCCAAATCTGTGGTGCCTTGATCTCGGAATTCTCAGCCTCCAAAACTGTAAGAAATAAATCTCTGTTGTTTATAAGCCACCCAGTCTTTGGTATTCTGATACAGAAGCCTTAAAGGACTAATACAGGTGGAGATGATTAAGAAAAAACAAGGTCTTACCAAAGGTCCTTATGAAGATAGTAAAAATAGATTGAGATATTGACATATGAATTAATTCCCAGAGTTATATACACATGGATAAATTAAATAAGATCATATAATAAATCACCAGAGAACAATATACATTCAATGGGTATCTTCAAGAAGAAATTAAAAGCTAATAACAGACTATTTTAAATGTCTTTTCTTTAAATTATGTATTTAGGGTGGCACCTGGGTGGCTCAGTCAGTTAAGCATCTGCCTTCAGCTCAGGTCATGATCCCAGGGTCCTAGAATCGAGCCCCACATCGGGCTCTCTGCTCAGTGGAGTCTGCTACTGCCTCAGTCTCCCTCTGTGCTCTCTCTCTCTCTGTCTCTCTCTCTCAAATAAATAAAAAATCTCTTTAAAAAATTATGTATTTAGAAATAATTACCTAACAAAAATCATGCTATTGATAAAGAATGATCTGTATTTTACTGGTCATACTATCATCTTAAATTAGCAATATTCTCCCTTCATTCAGAAAACAAAGTTTTAGTATATAAATAAACTTATCAAAAGGACTTAATATTTACTCTCCAAAGGTAATCACCCTACTATATCTTAATAATTCCTTCTATTTAAGGATAATATAAAGCTGTCAATCTTTCTCAATATAGTAGTAACTTCTATATTTGAATTAATGTGACTTTATTTTATTTAAAAGCCTTCTATGTCTGGCTATTTCATTATCCTATTGTGTATGTCTCACTTCCCTCACCTTCCTCACCTGAACCTGATGTTGTTTTTACTTAAGTACCCTGATTTAAACTTTCAAAGAAAAAAAAAATCCTTGAGGAAAAAACAAAAACAAATAAAACACATGCCAGATCAAAAAAGAACAATATCTCAGAAAAACTAACGATTTTTATTTTGTTGCCCTCCTACCTGTACTAGCTGGCCTTCTCTAAAGAATCAATAAAGAAAAATAAATTTCTGGCTTGCACGCTTCAGCAGTAGATGCCTGATGACAGCTTTCCCTAAGCTTCCTTTTATTCAACTGACTTTCTGAGCTGAATATCTTATGTAAACCAAAATTGATTTCACTGAAGGGTGGTTCACAAAAAAGATTAAAAATCAATTGTCTTGCTAATTAGAGAGTAAGAAAATCAATAAAATGATGACATTTAAATTATCTTTATTTACTAGGAGTGTCTACTACAGATGAAGCCATTGCTCCTGTGGAATAAAGTGAACTGTTTTGGTGAATTGTTCCTTTCTTTTATGTGGAAGGAAAAAAAAATCAGAAGGGAGGGAGAGTGGAAGGAAGGAAAGAATGCATTTTCTAGAATATGGCTGCAATCTGCAGACTGTGAATAGCTGTAAACTGTCATTAAGGAGTTTCTTAAAGTAATTAAAGGATGACTTAATTAAATTCCATATTTGGAAACCAAATTTGATTCAAACCGTGACATTAAAGAAATTCAACTTTTTTCCCATTTATAATGTAGTCTCAAATATATATGTATTCCTAACTTGGAAAATTTGACTATTATTATTATAAACATGGAGGAATTGGGAAGATAGAGAGGGTTTCAATTAATGAAAAGCAACTGTTTTAATACAAATCTGGGTTTCATTGAGGCTCTCCTCTCTAGTGTGTTAACTTTGTTGACCATAAAATAAGAGAGCAATGGCATCAAAATTACCTAACTAAAAATTCTAGGGCAAAACTATTTTACAGAATTTGCTCCTTTATGCGATTTATTTTAGATGTATATTTTGCCAAGTACTTTGACATCCCCAAGTTTATTCACATAGCAATGACTCTTAATGGGTTGGAAGCAAACACAAACCTAAATTCCATTTTATTTTCAAGATCACTGTCATCTGCTGGAGATGGGGGATGATCTGGAGAGGAAAAACTAAAATATAAAGAAAAAAAATAGCCCATTCCTCTACTCCCCACCCCCGAAGTTCTGTGAATTCCATGGAAAGTCAGGCCAGTTTGAGCCATAATGGGGAAATAAATTTATAAAATATGTGTACAACTTACTATATACATGTTTTCTAAAGCTCTGTCTTCTGATCATAGTTATGATCTTTAACACTACAACTACCATCTTCAAATACTTCCAGCACTTCTTGCACTTCTGTGTTTGATATTTCCCCCTTGGTTAGCTGTCTTGTTTCACTTGCCTTATTGTTAAAGTATAGAGTGCCTACTTCTGTATCTTTGTGAAAAATTCTTAGTTTTGATAATATCACTGTAGTTAAATTAGGGCCAACAGCAAATCAAAGGTCCTCCCTGTCTCCTAACACTCAGGTTATTCTTGGATGAAGCAGTGGACCCAGGCCTCCAGGAATAATAGAGAAAAGGATCCATTAATACAAATAACCAATAAACACATCTAAAAATGTTTATCTTCATCGATAAGAAAAAAAATGTAAAGTAAAAATATATCAACAATGCTCTTTTTAATGACAAGAATAGAGGAGGTAAAAAGTCATCACAAAATCTCTACATAGTTTCCTTCTTTATCATTTTTCCTATTTTCCAAGATTTCCAAAAACAACCTATGCTAGTTCAATAACCACAAAAACAGTAAGTTATTAAATAAATATAACCATCTAAGTATAGTAAATAAAATATCATAGTCCCATTTACTACTCATAGGCATCCACTGATCAATTTTCACGCTTCCTTCTGATCATTTTTCTATTCATAATCATAATTTAAAAAACATTTTTGGGTTTACACTATAAGCTCAATATTATATCCTTTCCCCCTAATTTAATATGAATATCTTGCTGATATGCTTTCTTTCCAGGGTAGGTATTAAAAGTATTTAGATTGAACCACATGAAATAGCCATTTTTGTAGATCAAAATGGTTATATCAGCAATTTCTTATGATTTACTAAATCATAGTGGTAATGAGTGACAAGTAAAACAAAAGGAAAACTTTTTTATGCCAATATATATTTCCTTTTTACATGTTTACCTACAGGAACATCACACAAGATGTTTAAAATATGAAAATGTGTATAAAACAAAAAGATGCTTATGTTGCATGAGTAAGTAAAAGTAAAATATTGAGTTGTCCAGTCCATTCATTTCCAGAGAATTGCTGCTCTAGAGGAAACCGTGAAAGGTCAGTCACACCACAGTTGATGGGCTTAGTTCTGTGACCATCATAGCCTGGTTCCATGCCAAAATTGAAGTTCAGATGCAGGTCAGCTATATGGCAAAGATCCATGCTATACTAAGGATGTAACTTTCAGTCATTGCTATGACTCAGTGATTGGGTTCAGCCACAAACCATCTGCACTCTGTAAATAAACTGAGTTCCACTAATAGGCAGAGCTAACCAGAAACACAGTACTCAGTAGTTTATCTCCTCAGCATCACTTGAGGGGTGCCAAAAAGGCTCAGTACTCAAAATATCTTTCCCACAGTTGTCTGAATTTGCCATTAATGTTGACTCATTTCTTTTTGTTAAGGTTTGTACTCCTAACCTGTGATACTTTTAAATATAAATATCACTGAGGGTAACACATTAAGATACTAGCCAAGTGTTACCCCTTTTCTTTAAAAGAGGCAAACAAGAACATGACTCATCAGGAAAAAAAAAAAAAAGAAAGAAAACTTCATAAAGGGAAGATAGACCACTAATGATAAATTTGCTTCCTTCATAATTTTCCCTATGACTGATTGGCTTAGATTTCATCCATTCAATATTAACCTTCAGAAATCCAGCAACCCAATAATAATTGGGTTATATCCCAGAAAATTCTTTGAACGGAACTCACAGTGTATTTTATAGAAATCTTGAATTATTCCTAACTGTGGTAATATTGGAAACCCTTGTGGCAAATACTTTTAAGGGTACCTGCCCAGCTCACAGCTTTCCCTATTTTAGAATTGCCCCCATACATGCAGTTGGATTCTAGCTGTTGTTTTCACTACAGAGTCTGCATACCAATAGCCAATTGAACCAATGGTATGTAATCAACAGGCCTAAAAAGAATCAATTAGAATCTTCAAGGAATATAAAATGGGACTGAATGGGGCTTGTTAGTTTCTTACAGGTAGGAGAGTTAATGTAAACTCAGGAAGTGTGTCCTGACCATGATTTACCATGCTTTGGAAGAAATAAAGACAGTCAACAAAGAGAGGCATAGAGAAAGAAATAGAGTTGAGAAGCTCTGTGGTTTCCATGAATGATTAAGACAGAGGCCACTTTGGTAGATTTCCAGCTCCTGATTTTAGTATTTTATCAACGGCACGTGACTGTACTCTGATACTGTGGGTCCCATGGGTACCACTGATCTTTTACAACATATTCCCCTGTAATTATTAAGCTAATTTGAAGATGTGGTTACTAACTGAAACTGCAACAACAAAATCAGCAAAACAATACTAGTGAACATCATGGAGTATCTTAAATGACAGGTGGTCTTTAAATCTTTGTAAGATTTTCTATTTTATCTTCACAATGACCGTATGTGATAGGCCAGGATCACCTCGAAGCTCATGTCTGGCAGAACCAGAGTGTGAAACCAAGCAGCACAATGACTACCTAGTGTTTAACTACAGAATGTATGCAGAATACCATAAAGTATGGTGTTGGCCATCTGCATCACATTCACCAGAGTCATGGAGAAAAAAAAAGAAAAGAAAATCAGCACCTAGGTCCAGACATGACCACAGAATCACAATTTCTAGAGGATAGAAATTTTCCAGATACTCCAAATAATTCTCATGGTTGAGGAGGGGTTGTGGTGTCAGTATCAATATGTGTGTGGGGAGAGAGGGGTGGTCTAAGGAAGGGCAACAATGCAAAGTGAAAGAAGGATTTCACTTCCATTGCTGTCTCCTGTATCCTTCAGCACCATTTGTCCTGCCACCACAGAGCCTAATTTTGGGGGATTCAAAGTCTGGGAAAGAAGTAGTGGATCCATCAATAGAATGAATTCAGACTAGCCTGGTTGGTTATATTGATTTGGTTACACAGACTGGTTATATAGATTTCTAATTCCAATCAGAATCATGAAAATTCAGTTTTGAGAAATCCTAACCCAGAAAACAAGGGACTTGGGAATAATGATTTCCTAAATCATAACATTCTATTTTGCATGTGGACATCATGTGCATTTTCTTTCTTGAGCAGAAATATATAATTGTATTTTTCTTCTTTTTCACCACCACAGGAATTTTCTGACAGGCTATCATTTGTGCTGATGAAACTATTCCATTCTTAAAGAGTGGGAAGTCTTCCCTGTCATATTTTATTGGTTCTTCTGGTCATTAAATTTGACAGACTACAAAACCCCTGTTAACCATTAAACAGACTATGAATGACAAGATAGTATTAAGCATTTCTGGTATACAGACTGTAGTTGGGCAATCAACAACACCATCACTCTAGGAAATTATTGCCGCAATGGAAGGCGGGGGATGATGATCATCAAAAAGAACTGTATGTTTTCTTTATATGTGAACTTAGCAAAAAAAAAACCAAAAATTTAAAAATAAAAATTAGGACAGTTCACAGTTGCAAACATTTTGATCAATAATAATGATAAGGGAGGGCAGGAAATAAATGGTTGGGATTGAGATAGAATATGTGGCCTTTCTTTTGGATAGTATTTCTCAACTAGTATGAGGCATGGGAAATAAGAGAGACCTGCATCTAAATGTAACAGCACTAACCCCCAATCTCATGGCCAAATGCACAAATCACCCATTGTTATTTTTTTAATGTGTATGTTGTGGTGTTTCTCTATTAATGAGTTGATTGTATTTTTAGAAATCATGGAAAATATGTAGACGCTGATGTCACTGTACTTTGGCTTTGCTAAGGATGTCTATTGTGAACAAAGTTGTTTCCTCCTTTGGCTCTGGGCACCAGACTGCTGCTCCCTCCTCCCCCACCCACCTACTCACTCCCTCCACTGCACCCAAACACTCTAGATCATAAGGAAAATATGTTTCTAAAGATTTAAATCTTATTTCCATTGCTGACTAAATTAAGTTCTTCACTATGTAGTTTCAAAATCCTCTGTGTTTTTCCTACATGGCTCCTCTTATGAATGCAATGAAAAGTTATTTATATTATTGACTTCCTGTTTGTGTTCTCTGACACAAACTCCATGAGGATGAGAACCTTGTTTTTTTGTTTTGCTTGGTTTTGTTTTCCCCCACCTCAACACCTATAAACCGCCGCCCCATGAAGAATGCCAGGCATTTGTGAATTGTTATATAAGCATGGTGTGTTTATGTGTGGTGTGAATTTGTATTTTAATGTTTAATGCCTACCTACCAATTAACCTTTTACCCATTGTGACTGGATGCTTTCAACTGAAAGAACATATGGTAACATTACTACTTCACTAATACAGCTTAAGTTAAAAGATCTACGGGAGCAAGAGAACTTCTACTTTCTCTCCAATTCATAAAAATACACAGATTTAACCCCACCCAAAACAAGTCCATGTTAAGCTTCTTAGGACACAGTGATCTAACTCATGCTTCATCTTCCATATTTCAGTAATCCCAAAATCTTTGTGTGTTTTTTGTTTCTTTGCTTGTTTTAAATTGCTCTTTTCTTTTGACTCAGCTGCATCTCTTTCCTTAATGCCAATGCCCCAATTTTTCCAACATGGCTCCTAGGCCTCTAGTCCCCTACAGAATCGTAACACTTCAAGGATGGAGACCTTACCAGGTATATCAGGGAACACTCACACACAAAATTAGGTCATTATTGAATAGTTAAAGCACAGTGTATGGAATGGGGACTGTACTTCCACTTCTAAATAGTATTTCCAATACTGATATTGTATTGTGTTGTCAGTGGCCCCACTGTTGAGCAAAGCAATCCTTTCTGTTTCTCTTCCTCAGAAGCTTTGACTTCTGTTAAGCCATGTGTAGCTCCATTAAGCCATTATAACCAGCACACAGGGTATACCCTGAGATGTTCTTCAGTTGAGCGCAAACTTGTGAATCAAAGGGCTGGACACTTGGTTTAAATTAAAAGGCATCTTCAGACATTTCAGTGGAATTATACCATGGAAGAGGAAGACAGTCACAAATGATAAATCTTCCTTTGGTAACCTTTGGTAAGCATTCTACCCAGTATCTACTAAAAAGTCTATCAAGAATATAATGAAGTTAATAACTCCATTGACATTTTTCTTTAACTTGTGGTATGGATTCTATCAGGAAAAAAAAAACTTAAAAATAATTTTATCACTTCCTGTCAAAAATATCAAAATCATTATCCTCCAGTAATTTAGAAAAGAAGAATATGGGACAAAGATAAATGTGAAAAGCATCTTGAAAAAGGTAAGGGATAAAGGCTAGAGAAGTAAGATACAATGAGGAAAACTACTGAATAAAAAACATACTATACCGTATGACTGACAGAAAACACAGAGAAACAGAAAGAATAATCCAAATTTTATGAGAAAAATAAATCTCCACAAAACTTTGGCATAAGATTAAAGTCATGGAGTATTTTAATTAAAAACTCTGTAAATACAGATTAGGGGCATATTTCACCTTGAAGATCCAAGGACAAGTAGTAACTGATTTCTCTGCTTCATAAGGTTTTCAAGCCAGAAAGTGATGATTCCAAGATTTATAAAGTTTTGCAATAAACATAGGAGAGAGAAAAGATAAAATCTTACCTTTCTTCTCTGATGAGGTTTATGGATTCTCATTCTCCAAAGATGGAAGCCTACCCTGTCTTCTTGGGACTGTGACAGAATATACTATGCAGGCATACACACACACCCATACACAAGATTCATAATAATAAACCATTATTTTCCAGTGGATTCTATTTGTAGAAAGATTTTTTAGTTCTTTAAGGGCAAGGAAAAGTCTCTTCTTCTGTGCCCTAGAGCATTTGAGATATAGATGGTAATTAGCATGCACTAATTAGATAGAATTATATAATCAAATTTAAATAAAAAGAATTCCTTTCTCTATGATTTCACATAATTCCCTCAGACTTTCAGGAATCTGAGGTCAGCCATTTTCCAGCAACTAATCTCCAACTTAGTTGCTGGCAAAAACGTATCTGTCTATACTACGCCCTCCAGAACACAAAAATCGAGACAATATCTAGGGTTAAATATCCAGATTCCATTTTGATAGTCAAGATTTTTCAATTTTGGATAATACATGCCAGTGGATTTGAGTTCTAAGCAAACCCATAAACATCTGTGAGCTGATATTACCTTATATTTCATAGTATTTAGATAACGAGGCTGTTATTTTGTACCCATCATTTACAGAGAGCCCAATGATGCACCTTTAATATACTTCATCTTCGTTAATGTTAATAAACACCTTGAAAAGCCTATATTTTTATCCTTTGCTTTCTGATAAACTGAAACTTGGCGTTTTCAAGTTAGGCAGAGTCTGCTAGTAACATCTCCAGTAACTATGCTTTCCTTCTTTCTTATTTAACGGAATACTGATTTTGTTGGTTTGGCAAAGTTTCTACCTATAAAGCATTTCTCAGACTCCTGTGCTGATATAGGTAGCCATGTAGTGATATTTATAGACAAAAAGATGTAAGTGAACTTACTGGGAAGAATTTCTAGAAAAGCACTGTAAATAGAGAATGGACTTACATAATACCACATGTACCCACTTTGCTCTTGGCACATTTCCCCTCTTCCTCCCTGCCGATGTATAGGCCAGAGCTCCAGCAGCTATCTTGAGCAGAGAAAAGCCAAAAAAATCAACCCTGACATCCCTGAGACATCAGGCTGCCTACATCTGAATTTCTTGCTTTGAGGGAGTAACACAATAGCCATGTTGCTCAAACCACTGTTCCTAAAATTATTTGTTACATGCAGCTGAACCCTGTGCTTAACTTTGACACCCAGTGACAAGTCCAACATCCCACAGCTATAAAGTAATGTAATTTCTTCTGATTCCATATTCAATAAGAAGCATAAGAAAAGAAATCCTCAATGTTAAATCAGTTTGCCAAAATAATATTTAAGGGCTTACTTGCAGGGCTAGAATTATCCCTTAGACTCAACTCTGTTCTAAGATGCAAAAATACATTCTTTACTGCCTCCTTCATTGTTTCTATTTATGCATAAGTCAAGTTTTTTTTTAAAATATTTTATTTATTTATTTGACAGAGAGAGAGCCAGCCAGCGAGAGAGGGAACATAGGCACGGGGGGTTGGGAGAGGAAGAAGCAGGCTCCCAGTGGAGGAGCCTGATATGGGACTCGATCCTAGGACTCTGGGATCACGTCCTGAGCTGAAGGCAGGCACTTAACGACTGAGCCACCCAGGTGCCCCAGCATTTCCTAAGTATTATTTAAAAGTTTACCATCAAGAGATAATGTGTTGTCTAGAGACCAAGGACTGAAAATTTGACTGCTACCAAGAAGCTTACAGTCTAATTGGGTGGCTATGGAAAATAAATAATTAAAGGAAGAATTACTGTTATTGTGATAAATTCTACAAAAGTAATGTGTTATTATGACAGCATGTAACAGGGGAGTCTATCCCTGCGTGCAGGGTTAGAGAAGGCTTTGGAGATATTAAAAAGTAAAGTGAAGCACATTAAAAATTTTCAAGAGTTTATTTGAGCAAACATTGATTCCAACTGGGCAGTACCAAACTGATAGTGGTCAGAAACTCCGCCAATAGGAACTAGGGGAAAGGTTTATATAGAGAAAACAGAAACAAAGCTAGGACATCATTTGATTGGTTACAGCTTAGAAGGATGATTTATTTAGGAAAGCCTATTTTGCTGTTTGTGATTGGTTGTTCTTAGGTTTAGATTTCTTAACCTTGAAGCATTTGAAGGAATTTACTCTGGCTTAGGTTTTGGTTTGCTTACTTAGGTGTCAAGGCATTAGTGCCACCTTAGTCTAATGGCCTCCTTGTTTAATTGCTTTAACAGTGAGAATGTAACATTTGTGCTGACCTCTGAAAGATAAGTGTGAATTAGCCGGACGACTGAAAAGAGTGAAGATTTAGGCATAAGAAATAGTATGTGTAAAGGTTCTGAATTTAATAAGGGTGGGAGAAGCGGTTCACAATTAAACTGGAAAAGTAGGCTTAATAGGCAAGTCCTTTAAAGGCTGTCCTGAGATTTTAGATTTTATCACAAAAGCACTGGAAACGACAGAAGACTTGCAAATGGGAGAGGCACATAACCAGATGGATTTGGGGATTAAGAAGAAAAACAGATCTAGGAGTTAAGATGGCGGAAGAGTAGGGGACCCCTTTTTCAGCCGGTCCAGTCGAGTTGGATAGGTACCAGACCAGCCTGAACATCCACGGAATCAGCCTGAGACGCAGGAAGATACATCTGGATCTCTACAAATGAACATTTCCAGCGCTGAGTATTGAGGTATGCAGCGGGGAGCCGTGAAACCGCGCACACATATCGGAAGATAAACGGAAGGGGAGGGAGCCGCCGCGTTCAAGCGCCGGGAAGCGGTAGCCACCTGCACAGGAGTGAACGGACTAGCGGACCGGCACCCGCGAAAGAGCAGACTGAGACTGTGAGCCGGGGAACACGCGCCACCAGACTGAAACGGAGCTCCGGTGTGCTCACTGGAACCAGACTGAGACCGGGAGCTCCGGGAGCACACGGGGGGGGGCGGGGGGGCAGCTGGCGGTATTAGAAACACAAAGGACAGAGACGTGCCAGCCCTGGAAGTGAGGGCTGGGACGCCCGGTGCGGGTCGCACATCCCGGGACGCTGCAGGGTTGAGCAGCACCAACAGAAACAGAGTTAAAGTGTCCAGATCATCAGTGGAGAACGGTCTGTGATCCCTCTGTTCTGAGACAGAGGCTGAGATTCGGCCACTGCTGCTCTGACTCTCAGAAGAGGCACAGCAAACTGCCAGGGAAAGCCGCCAGAGAACAAAAGCCTGGAAATACTGGCTCACAGTGTGCCCACTCTCCATCCCCTCGCAGGGGACAGGGAATCACCCAAACAGGGTTGCCTGAGATATCGATGGCAGGCCCCTCCCCAGAAGAGGCTAAAAAACAAGAAGCCCCATCCCTAAGATCCCTAGAAAACAAGGGTTGCACTGCCTGGCCCGGTCAATAATTTGGGCTCTGGACAACCCGAACCTCTCTCCTCATCAGAATGACAGAGGAAAATCCCAAACAAAAAGACAATGAGTCTGTGGCCTCTCACAACAAGAACTAATGGATATATAATGAAATTATCAGAAATGAATTCGAGTAATAATGGTCAGAGATATGGTAGACTTCGAAAAAGTTGTAACTCGAAATGTTAATGAGAATATAGAATCTCTAAGGGAAATGAGAAATTCTGCAGAAATAAAATTCTATTGGCTTCAAATGCAGTAAAACTAGAGTGCTCTGACGGCAGGGTGAATGAAGAACGTATTACGAGAATATACTGATGGGTTAGTAGAAGAAAAGAGCTAAATAGAATCTGGACTCAAAAATAGCCAGGTGTTAGCACGGAGATTACTGACTCAGCGAAACGCTCCAATGTGAATCATCGGATCCTGAGGGGGAAACAGACAGAAGTCAGAATAGATATTGAACAAACTATAGCTGAAAACTTCCACTCAGATGGAAACAAATAGATTACGCAATCTCGAAGATATGGAGTGACTCTCCCAGCTTTCTTGGAACCACAGCCAAACCAGGCTTATTTACGGCAATGTCACGCACCACGCCTGCGTACGTGGTCTGGCCACACATCATGTTGAACCGTTTATCCAGCGGTTCCAGCTGCTGCCAGGCAAGAAAATTTCTTACGTATCAAGGCGTAAGTTATCAGACACGACCGTTCATACACAGACCCGGAATGAGAAAGCTGGATTTAAAGCTCTTTCAGAGAAAAACATGCAGCCAAGGATCCTTTATCCAGCAAGGCTGTCATTCAGAATTGATGGAGAAATAAAGACCTTCCAGAATCGCCTGTCATTGACCAATTTCGTAACCACGAAACCAGCCCTACAGAAGATATTAAGGGGGGTTCTATAAAAGTAAAAAGGCACCAAGAGTGATACAGAACAGAAAGTCGCAATCTATAGAAACAAAGACTTTACTGGCAACATGGCATCATTAAAATCACATCTCTCAATAATCAGACTCAATGTAAATGGCCTAAATGCCCATAAAACACCACAGGGTTGCATGATTGGATAAAAGGACATGACCCATCCATTTGCTGTCTACAAGAGACTCATTTTCAACCTAAAATACATTCAGACTGAAAGTAAAGGGATGGAATACCATCTTTCACACCATCTTTCACACCAGTGGACCTCAAAAGAAAGCTGGGGTAGCAATTCTCATATCAGACAGATTGGATTTTAAACTAAGACTATAGTTAGAGACACAGAAGGGCACTATATTATTCTTAAAGGATGTATCCAACAAGTGGATATGACAATTATAAATATATATGCCCCCACCAGGGGAGCCGCAAGATACACAAGCCAACTCTTAACCAGAATAAAGAGACATATAGATAAAAATACGTTAATAGTAGGGGACCTCAACACTCCACTATCAGCAATAGACAGACCACCGGAGCAGAAAACCAACGTAGAAACAAGAGCTTTGAATGGCATACTCGACGAGTTGGACCTCATAGATATATATAGAACACTACACCCAGAACCAAAGAATACTCATTCTATTCTAATGCCCATGGAACATTCTCAAGAT
>NW_024424564.1:28205734-28235822 GCF_017311325.1 Ursus maritimus | reverse complement strand
AAGACTTATCCAAAAGAATAGAGAAAGGACCTAAATTAATAAAATTATGAATGAAGAAGGAGAGGTCACGACCAACACCAATGAAATTGGAAGGATTATTAGAAACTTTTATCAACAGCTTTATGCCAATAAATTAAGCAATCGGGAAGAGATGGAGGCCTTCCTGGAAACCTATAAACTACCAAGAGTGAAACAGGAAGAAATTGATTTTTTAAACAGGCAAATCAATTATGAAGAGATTGAGTCAGTGATAAACAACCTTCCAAATAACAAAACTCCAGGCCCGGACAGTTTCCCTGGGGAATTCTACCAAACATTCAAGAAGAAATAATACCTATTCTCCTAAAGCTATTTCAAAAAATAGAAACAGAAGGAAAGCTACCAAACTCATTCTATGAGGCCAATATTACCTTGATCCCCAAACCAGGCAAAGACCCCATCAAAAAGGAGAATTACAGACCGATTTCCCTAATGAATATGGACGCCAAAATCCTCAATAAGATCCTGGCTAATAGAATCCAACAGTACATTAAAAGGATTATCCATCATGACCAAGTGGGATTGCATCCCTGGGATGCAAACATGGTTCAACATTCGCAAATCGATCAGGGTGATACATCATATCAACAAGAAAAGACACAGGAACCATATGATCCTCTCAATTGATGCAAAAAAAGCATTTGACAAAATACAGCATCCTTTCCTGATTAAAACCCTTCAGAGTGTAGGAATAGAGAGTACATTTCTCAATCTCATAAAGCCATCTATGAAAAGCCCACAGCAAATATTATTCTCAATGGGGAAAAGCTGGAAGCCTTTCCCTTAAGATCAGGAACAGGACAAGGATGCCCACTCTCGCCACTATTATTCAACATAGTACTAGAAGTCCTTGCAACAGCAATCAGACAACAAAAAGGGATAAAAGGTATCCAAATCAGCAAAGAAGAAGTCAAAATGTCTCTCTTTGCAGATGACATGATACTCTATATGGAAAACCCAAAAGAATCTACACCCAAACTATTAGAAGTTATAGAGCAATTCAATGATGTGGTGGGATACAAAATCACTGCTCAGAAATCAGTTGCATTTCTATACACGAATAATGAGACTGAAGAAAGAGAAATTAGGGAATCCATCCCATTTACAATAGCACCAAAAACCATATGTTACCTTGGAATTAACTTAACCAGAGACGTAAAGGACCTTTATTCTAGAAACTATAAATCACTCTTGAAAGACACTGAGGAAGACACAAAAAGATGGAAAAAAGTTCCACGTTCAAAGAACTGGAACAAATAGTCCTTAAATTTGTCTGGAACCAGAAAAGGCCCCGAATCTCCAAGGAACTGTTGAAAAGGAAAAACAAAGCTGGGGGCATCACAATGCTGGATTTCGAGCTGTACTACAAAGCTGTGATCACAAAGACAGCATGGTACTGGCACAAAAACAGACACATAGACCAATGGAACAGAATAGAGAGCCCAGAAATGGACCCTCGGCTCTTTGGGCAACTAATATTTGATAAAGCAGGAAAAAACATCCGGTGGGAAAAAGACAGTCTCTTCAATAAATGGTGCTGGGAAAATTGGACAGCTACATGCAAGAGAATGAAACTTGACCACTATCTCACACCATACACAAAAATAAACTCCAAATGGATGAAAGACCTCGATGTGAGACAGGAATCCATCAAAATTCTAGAGGAGAACATAGGCAGCAACCTCTACGACATCGGCCAAAGCAACCTTTTTCATGACACATCCCCAAAGGCAAGAGAAACAAAAGATAAAATGAATTTATGGGACTTCATCAAGATTAAAAGTTTCTGCACAGCCAAGGAAACAGTCAGAAAAACTAAGAGGCAGCCCACGGAATGGGAGAATATATTTGCAAATGACACTACAGATAAAGGACTGGTATCCAAGATCTACAAAGAACTTCTCAAACTCAATACACGAGAAACAAATAAACAAATCAAAAAATGGGCAGAAGATATGAACAGACACTTTTCCAATGAAGACATACAAATGGCTAACAGACACATGAAAAAATGTTCAAAATCATTAGCCATCAAGGAAATTCAAATCAAAACCACACTGAGATACCACCTTACGCCAGTTAGAATGGCAAAAATTGACAAGGCAAGAAACAACAATTGTTGGAGAGGATGTGGAGAAAGGGGATCCCTCCTACATTGTTGGTGGGAATGCAAGTTGGTACAGCCACTCTGGAAAACAGTGTGGAGGTCCCTTAAAAAGTTAAAAATTGAGCTACCCTATGACCCAGCCATTGCACTACTGGGTATTTACCCTAAAGAGACAGACGTAGTGAAGAGAAGGGTCATATGCACCCCAATGTTCATAGCAGCAATGTCCACAATAGCTAAATCGTGGAAGGAACCGAGATGCCCTTCAACAGATGACTGGATTAAGAAGTTGTGGTCCATATATACAATGGAATATTACTCAGCTATCAGAAAGAACGAGTTCTCAACATTTGCTGCAACATGGACGGCACTGGAGGAGATAATGCTAAGTGAAATAAGGCAAGCAGAGAAAGACAATTATCATATGATTTCTCTCATCTATGGAACATAAGAACTAGGAAGATCGGTAGGGGAAGAAAGGGATAAAGAAAGGGGGGGTAATCAGAAGGGGGAATGAAGCATGAGAGACTATGGACTCTGAGAAACAAACTGAGGGCTACAGAGGGGAGGGGGGGTAATGGGATAGGCTGGTGATGCATAGTAAGGAGGGCACGTATTGCATGGTGCACTGGGTGTTATACGCAACTAATGAATCGTCGAACTTTACATCAGAAACCAGGGATGTACTGTATGGTGACTAACATAATATAATAAAAAAAACTTAAAAAAAAAAGAAGAAAAACAATATAACTGAAATATTTTAAAAAATGCTTTGGAGTAAGACGAGAGAGAAAGCAGAACTATTAAAATACTATTGGTGTAGTTCAGGTAAAAGATGTTGGTGAGTTAAATTCAGTGGTACTAGAAGAGTTAGAAAGAAGTAAGTAGATTTGGTAAGTATTTAGGAGGTAATTGCCTCTGGATGTAATGGCTGATGGGTAACAAAGGGGTAAGAATGAAGATAAGTGACTTCCTTGCTTCTTGTCTGAACTACTGAGTAGGTACTGTCACAAAACAACAAGATAGAGAATGTAGGAGAAGAACAGATTTTTAAGGGTAAAGCATTGCTCCAGTTTGTTGAGTTTGAGGGATGGACACCACAATCAAATGAAGATACTCAGCAGGCAGTTGAGTACAAGGGACGTAGCTCAAGAGAAGTCTGGGATGGTATTCTAATTGTGGATGTGGCCCACAAAGAAGGGATAACTATATATTTTATTGCCATACTCCCACCTCTTTTGTTTCTAGATTAGAACTTCTTTGTATTACCATACCAATAGTAGTTTTATACTGAGAATTTGGTAGATCATTGTATCTTTATCCATCCTACCTGCCTTGCTTAATTTCCTCTCTTGACAATTCCAAATGAATTAGTCAATAAGCTAACTTTCTCAGACGGCAGCTTCACCACTGAACATTGCATCTGCCTCCTATAACTATTAAAATAATAGCTAGAATAAAAACACCAATGATTCACGAAGCACATAAATGTCCCAGACACTGTGGCTTTCTTTGTAGATATGATTTCTAATCAACTCAACAACTCTATAAAGAAGTATTTCGACACCATTTTATAAATGAAGGAACTGAGATCCACACTGATCACAGTATTCCTATGGGGACTGGGAGGCCTCCCTTCAATCCTAAGTCTCTCAGACTCCCACACTATCCCTCAGTGTTCTCATTGAGGGGCTGATAAAAATGTTTCATGGTAGTGATGGAAACAAGTACCAGCTCTTCCTAAATTAGCCCTAAATACTACATCCAAATATCCCAGGAGTGTTTGAGAGAGTGGTTGAGCTCCTTTTCTGAGGAAAGCTATATTTAGAGATGAGATATGGGTGAAGTTCAGAATATAGCTACAAGAGCAGATTTTATATCTACTCCCTTTGTTTACTTTTATAGGGGAGATGAACAATAGAGGCTTACATTTCATCACTTTATAAACTAAAATATCAAAATAGGCCTTAAAAGTCCATTTCTTTTAATAAAGATCTCAGAGGGATGTCAATTTAGATTAGTTGTGATGAATGCCAGCTTAATTTCTATAGAAACAGCAGAACGCTCTGTCTGTAGTGGGATAGCCAGGCCCCCTTCAGTATTCACTGCTTTCAAGAATTTGGCACATTGATGAGACAGGTGGGTAAGGTGGGAGAATCATCCTTTAGATTTCATCCTGACCTTTCTTTGTCTTTATCCTAATCATTTCACCATTTGTTTTGGCAAAATCTCACTCTTCAGATTTTGCTCATTTTTCGCAAGTGAGGTTCAAGATGGATGTAATCTTTTCTTAGTATATTGTTTCTTCAAGCAGAGAGTACAAATTAATGATGTAAATCATATATTTTAAAAAGCATTCTAGGGGCGCCTGGGTGGCACAGTCGTTAAGCGTCTGCCTTCGGCTCAGGGCGTGATCCCGGCGTTCTGGGATCGACCCCCACATCAGGCTCCTCCGCTATGAGCCTGCTTCTTCCTCTCCCACTCCCCCTGCTTGTGTTCCCTCTCTTGCTGGCTGTCTCTGTCAAATAAACAAATAAAATCTTTAAAAAAAAAAAAAGCATTCTAAATAGTGTAGAGTAGAAATAAAAATACCCTCATCTGCCTTAAATATACCCATTTTTATTTTCAAATATGTTTCTTAAAAATTATTTTGTATAGTAAAAATAGGTTTTCAAAATGATATATTGAATATTTTTCTTATATTTATTTTAAAATAAAATTTCTTTAAAAACAAAATACACTAGTTTTCCCAGCATAAAAATAAATTCAAAAATTACACAGACATAAAAAATTTAAATTTGCTATATTTATTTCCAGCTCTTTTTCTCTCGTGACTATGATAAAATATATACAATTTGTGTTTTGACAGCCAAGTTTGAATGATTTTTTGCTTGTGAAAAGTACCATATCATATTATGAATTAGCTTTGGAGACTTTTATCAGTTCAACTAGCTTCACAGCAAATTCACAATATATGAAATTGAAATTAAACAAACAACTTAATCAGTGCCTGCCACACTGAAGCAGTGATTCTAGAAGTTCCCCCTGAAAGTGTTGCAAACCTTAAGTCCATTGTCCTCCCAACATTTTACCCTAATGCCTCCAGAATCATGGCTTTTCCCTCCCTTCTGCCTCGACTGAGTGCCTCTTACTGGCAGACTCTTCCCTGGACTTATTCAGGGAAGGTGATTCTGAGAAATGCTGTTCTGTGAGGATGTGGTATGATGCCAAACAGCAAACCATCTAGCACATTATCTTACTGAGAATTTGAAAAGGCTGAAGACCACTAAAGTTTCCTGATTTAATGATACTCACTGAAACATCATTATTACTTCTTCTGCCTGCTGGTACCCCAGGTGCTCTAAAGTTCAAAAGGAAAGGAAACTTACTTTTAGATATTTCTAAAAGCATTGATTACAGTGAAGGCCAAATATAGTCCAATCCTAGACCTCTGTTTTTGCTACCACATTTATCCCTAGGTGTCACAATGCAGATTTGTGGCTTAAATTACCATCTATACACTGGTAACTCCCAAATCTGTATTTCTAGCCTGAACTTCTCCCCTTTTACCATTACAATATTCCCAGAATCCAATTGACCCTAATGTCCATGCCTACCACCTAAGCCAAGCTAAAACCAACTGCCTGATTCTTAATTAGATTTCTAGCTTTGGCCTTTAGTGTCTTAGTCTCAACAAAGCAGACAGAGTGTGTAGGTGATTCTTTTAAAATGATGTGTTATGTCACTCGTCTGCCCAAAACCCTTTAGTGGCTTTCCCTGTCTCTCAAAGTAAATATTCATTGTAGTGTCCTACAAACAAGGCCCTTGGATATCTAGCCATCATTATCTCCATAACTTCTTTTTTTTTTTTAAAGATTTTATGTATTTATTTATTTTGAGAGGGGGCGGGAAAGGAAGGGGCAGAGGGAGAGGGAGAGAATCTCAAGCAGACTCCATGCTGAACACAGGACTTGATCTCAGGACCCTGAGATCATGACCCTGAGATCATGACCTGAGCTGAAACCAAGAGCCAGACTCTTAACTGACTGAGCCACCCAGACGTGACCTCCCTGACTTCTTTTTCTATTACTCTTGCTGACACTTACTTCACTCCAGCCTCACCAGCTTGTTGTTTCTCTACTATACCAAGCATCTTTCTACCTCAGGGGTTTTGAACTTGCTTTTCCTTCTACTTTGCCTTTTTAACTCAGAATTCTGACCAAATGCCACCTTCATAATGAGGCCTTCCTTGACACCTGTATATAAAATATCATAAAAAAAAGAAAATAATATATAACTCAACCAACTGTTCCATCCCCTCCTTTTAAATGCTTAAATTATTGCTTGGCAAATATGTGTGTGCATATAAATACGTATGATACATTTATTTGTTTTTGTCTCTTGTCTCCCCTAGATTTTAAGCTCCATGAGGTTGAGAACTTTAATTCAATGCTATATCTACAAAGCAAAGAATAGTCCCCAGAATTTCATAAACACTGGATAAATAATTGGTGAATGAGTAAATGAATAAAATCTGAATAGTTCAAAGAAATGACAGACAAGTGTGACCATCAAGCAAGCATCTGAGTTTAACGGTAATAAGTATATTAGGCTATCCAAGAAAGCTGTGTACTGCATAGTGAAGATCATTTATCTAAACTGAATATCAACAACTCTTATTCAATCTGGTATGTAGTCAGTAGTTTCTATTTTATTTGGCTCTATATTAATATACTATGTTTTCAGGCTGTAGACTAGCCCTTCCTCATAAAATAGCATAGTTAACTCCACGCTCTATTGAAAAGTCAGAACATTATGTTACTTCTTTGACTTTCAAAATAAGCATTATCAAAACAAAAGAAAATAATATTTCTTTTGTGATATCTGGAGAACTTACTCTGAGCTAATATTTAACTGGCTCTTCAGTCACATGTCCATATTTTCCACTGACAATTTCTGAGTTTCTTCCTTTCTTCTTCCTCCTGAACTTTGTGCATTGTTTTCCTTCTGTCTGAATGCTCTTCCAGCATTGATTTACTTAATTTTTCTCTGCTTCTGAGACTGATGTCAAGTGCCAATTCCATGAACTAACCTTTCCCTGGTTCTCACATAGGTAGATCAAGTTTTCTTGAAGGAAGTAACTATATATATCATACAAATATCACCAGCACCTTTCACACAGCCTTGTCTAGAGTAGGTACTTATTAAATATTAGGTACTAAATTATTTTCTGAATGTATATAGGAAAAAAAAAACTAGTATTCAAAGATATGAATAGGCATTCCTGAATTCTAACATTTAGCATTGAAATCAGACTGTTTTATATTCCAGAGACAAAGTTCTTCATTGAGAAAAAAAAATCTTTTTTTTTTTTTTGTAATGTCACATACCTTGAACTCTGAGGGTCAGAAAATATTTAATTTTGTAATATGAAAACATGGTTTAGAGAAATTAAACTAGCAAATTCCTCACTTGGGTAATATGCTTTATTTTTATCCAATAAATATTTTTATAATATATTTTAATGTGTATAGATTTCCCCTCTGTGAAAACTGATGGACTTAGTAAAGTTTAGTCACTAATTTATGTATACAGACAGCTTTTTTTTTAAATAAGAGATTTTGATTCCTACAGCTAGAAATATTATGAAATAGCTTTCATTCCTAACTTTATCCACCCCTTGAAGTCCTGCTCAATCCGCAATCTCATTGGCAGATGAACTTGACTTCTCGGTCAAGCAAGTCACTTGAGATGAGAACATTACTTTATTAGAACCTATTTCAGTCAAGTTAATCTAAAGAAAATACAAGGAAGAAAGAAAAAAGTTGACACGTAATATGAATATGCAGAAAAGCATAACTTAAAAATGAACAGTTTAAGGAATAAAGTCTCTAAATAATGAAATTTTTTTTTACTGGACCTCAACCTTACTAATTTTAGAAATTAAAATATACTGCTAAAATGGCTGCGTCTCTAACACCAATATGAAATCCAAGGAGCCAAAAAGCTAAATATGAGTTTGGTGGTTTTTAAAGGTTTGTCTAAAAATTCTGATACTTCCTCCCTTGAGAATTGGAGCTTAGTTTCCCCCTCCTTTAGTGTGGAATAAGCTTGGTTATTCATTTCCAGTAAACAGAACTGTAGAAGAATGGGGATCACTTCCAAGATTAGGTTATAAAAAGATTTCAGCTTCTATCTTGTGTATATAATCTCTGTCTCCCCAACTCTCTCTGTCTTTATCTCTGTGTGTCTCTCTCTATGTCTCTCTTTCTGTCTCTGTCTCCCTATCTCTCTGTCTTTATCTGTGTGTGTGTGTGTCTATCCCTCCACGTCTCTCTGTCTCTGTCTGCTTATCTGTCTGTCTCTGTCTGTCTCTGCCTCTGTCTCTTTGTCTCTCTCTCATCACCCACTCTCAGAGAAACCAGCTGCAGCAGATGAGGCAGTTCTGGAAGGTGGAAGCTAGCTCTCAGGTCCTAAGAACACTCAAGCATCCCAATGGAAAGGTTTACATAGCAGAGGACTGAGGCCTTCTGTCACCAGCCATGCCAGTGGGCCACTTTGAAAGAGACTTCATCAACCCCAGTCACAACTTCAGATGTCTTCTTTCTCAGCTGATGTTTTCCTACAACTTCATCTAAAACCCTCTATTAATTTCCTCTTGCTATGTACCAAGTTACCACACATTTAGTGGCTTAAAACAATATATGTTCATTATCTCACAGTTTCTAGATCCAAGCCATGGAACCAAGCCCAGGCACAGCTTAGGAGGGTCTTCTGCTAAGGGTTTCACAAAGATGAATCAAGGCTAAACTGAATTTCTTTCTAGAGCTCAGGATACTCTTCCAAGCTGCTGGTTGGCAGAATTAATTTCCTTGCAGCTACAGAATTCTTAGCAACTTGCTTCTTCAAGGCCAGAAAAAAAGCCTCTCTGACCTCTAGATCCTCTTTTCAAGGGTTCACCTGAATAGTTATGCTCATCTAAGATAATCTCCACTTGAGGAACTTAAAGTCAACGAATTAGAAACTAATTACATCTTCAAATTCCCTTCACTTTTGCCATATTCTCTTGATTCAAAGGGGATTGTATACAGGTGTGAATACCAAGGGACAGGAATCATGACAGCCATCTTAGAATTCTACCTACCACAGATACCAAATCAGAACCATTCATCTAAGCTGCTCCCAATTTCCTGACTTTTGTAAGATATGTTTTTTGTCTTAAGTTGTTAAGTACTCAAGGAAAAGAATATCACTTTTACTGATATTTTGTTACACAGCAATTGATAACTAATACAGTGATGTTGTACTTGCATGAATTATACTCAGGGAAGAGGGATTCAATATCATCCCTCTTCTTATCTTGGTTTGGAAAGCCCAGTTCTGATGAAAGGGGATGTTGAAAGAGTACTATACATCAACTAAGGTTATAATCTTGGGTTTCACATGAAGACCTTTCAGAAAAAAATAGCACAAAGTACTACAAATCGCAGAATATAATCCTAATACTCAAAAATTAAGGAATTGATAAAGAATTGGCACTAATTCTTACATCAGAGCTGACCCTTTAAGAAGCTTTAGTATAATACATTTTGATGTCAGAGTAGAATAGAAATTTAGAACAGAATCATCTTATAGCCAAATCAAATCAACAAATATTTCTTCCTAACACATCAGTAATTAAAATTTTTCATATTGAAAGTTACAAAATATTTTTTCACTGAAAATTAATAATCATTACATGAAATTCTGCACTATAACAAATGAGGTTAAAAACAGATTCTGGGGGCGCCTGGGTGGCACAGCGGTTAAGCGTCTGCCTTCGGCTCAGGGCGTGATCCCGGCGTTATGGGATCGAGCCCCACATCAGGCTCTTCCTCTATGAGCCTGCTTCTTCCTCTCCCACTCCCCCTGCTTGTGTTCCCTCTCTCACTGGCTGTCTCTCTCTGTCGAATAAATAAATAAATAAATCTTTAAAAAAAAAAAAAAACCAAAAAAACAGATTCTGGGTCACCTGGGTGGCTCAGTCAGTTGAGTTTCCTACTCTTGGTTTCAGCTCAGGTCATGATCTTATGGGTCATGGGATTGAGCCCCACATTAGGCTCCATGCTAGGCAAGGAGTCTTCTTGAGGATTTCTCTCCCTCTCTCCCTCCCCTCACTCACACACACTCTCTCTCAAACGAATGAATAAATCTTATTAAAAAAATAAAACAGTTTCCATAGAGATGCATTATATAACCTTTCCTTATTACTTACTAGTAATGGCAATGAAAATGAAAAGTAATGGCATGGATATGTATTTAAGGAAAAGATTACTTCGTTCTAGATAAAACTGAAAGTTAATGCAACTAACTCTTAACTTTTAATTCTCAGAGGATTTCTGTATAACCTCTGTTTTTTAATATATAACTGATCTTCTTAAGATAAGTTAATAAAAAAAAAGTTTTTGTTGTGTGTGAGTGAATTATGGATTACTCAAAAATCATGAATTATCCAGATCATCTTGCTTTCAAATACTTATTAGTTACTCATACTGCTACTTATATAACTTGTTCATTGTAACAGAACATTTATTTTAATAAAATAATAAATTCAAAAGATAACATTAAAAAATATTTATTACCTCTGTATTAGGGGGAAACAACCCAAAAAGCTAAAGAAGATAACTCTACCGTGATGAGATTATATGTATCAGCCAAAGAGATGACAGAAATTATTTGTTGTTTCAATACTGGGGACAGACGAGGAACTAAGAAATACAGCAGTAAGAATGCGGATAGTAAGTTCATTATGATTTGTCTTATTGGTTTAGTGAATTCCCAGTATAGAAGCGATATCTTCATTCACATGCAAGTATGAATGAAGTTTTAAAGCCAAACATAACATGATTTTAGACTCTTTGCCTTACTGCTTATTACATGTTACCATTTTTGCAACATTGGGAAAATGAAGAGTTGGTCCTATATGCAACCCTACATCTTATCTTCATGTCATCAGCATTGCTGCAAAGCAGAAACTATGAAAACAAGAGAGAAGGAGGAAATAGTAAGCAATTAGAATTCTTTTCCTAAGGAGAAAGAGGCCCCCGGTATCTAACTAGTCATAAGGCAATTTATGAATATGAGGATTCCAGAAAGCAATTTTATAATATTGCCTTTAAAAATAATAAAACTCTAGAAACAGAGGATTTAGGGCAATGTTGCATGGTGGAATGAGCGTTAGAAAAGCACTTCTATACCCATTATTTCATTTCACCTTCATTTCACTGTGAGTGAATAAGGCAGGAGATATCTATGACTTTTGCAGATGAGAAATTGAGCCTCAGAAACATTGTTATTGGTCCAAGGTTGTGTAGTTATTAAAAGAGAGACCTAGGAATAAAACTCAAGTCTTATGACTAGTTTTCTGAAGTTTTTTTCTACTAGGAAATGTCACTTTGACTCATCCATAGAAGATAACTTTAAAATTGGATCTCCATGAACTAATAAGAGCCAAAGAGTCTTAATTTTAAAATGAGAAAGTTAGGATTTTATGATTCTCAGATTTAGCCTCCCAGAGAGTTAAAGTGACTTAGGCTTGGTCTTTCAGTCAGGCTTGCAAAAGAGTTTGTATGGTAGGTTTTAGCACTTTATTGATGACAAATAGTGTTATTGTGGAAGATTCAATAGCTAATAAGCATTGGAACCACAAGTCTCCTTCACCTTACAGAGATTCTGGAGTACAGTGCAACTCAGGGATTGCAGGCAAATTATTCTCAAATTGGGGTGTTCATAGCCCAGAACTACTGTCTAAGAGTGTATGAAACTGCAGGGCAAACTGGACACATTTTTCCAGAGTGTCTATTTTACTTGGTACTGACCACTGTGCTGCAGTTTTCTTACACTAAGACAATGAGAACTATATCACAGACTGCAAAAATCAAATGAATTTTTTAAATGAAAGAGAAGACTTCAAAGATATTTCTCACATTGGTTATTTCTTGTATTCTGCTCCCAAGCTCCATGAGTGTTTATTTACTTTCCTCTGAAGTTAGAGTACGGTTTGTTAAAAAAAAAAAAAAAAGGCAAGCAGTGCTTTAGGATACAAAGCCCCTTCCACTCCATTCACCTCTCTCCATGATACAATCCTCTGGAGCAAACCCACCCTCTTCTTAAAATCCCAAGTCATAAAATTGTCATTAGTCTACAGCTGAGGATTTCCTAATGTATCTTTATACATTTATTCTTAGCCCTCTGACTGGACATACCTCCTTATCTTGATAAAGGAATACTGTGTATTTTTCAAATCCAACACTTCTATTCTAAATAATTATAATATTGCCAGTTACACTGACTTCTCGTTGTTAGTTTGACTGATGCTTCCTGCTCCATTTGGCATGCCTATCATAGAACTTCTGTTTTTATATTCCACTTAACCAACAGTCCCCTTTCTTTCCCTGCCACCCACCCCAAATTCTGTAAGTTAAAACTCTTCTTGTCCCTAAACCAGATCTATAACACTCTCCAATCAAATCAAGGATGCTATTTTACCTAAAAACTGAGATAGAAACTGAATGTAAAAAATAAACTTAATTTACAGAATGCCTGTACTTAGACCTGTACAGTATGTAGCCTTTCCAGACTGGTTTCTTTCACTAAGCAATATGCATTTAAGGTTCCTACATTTGTTTTTGTGGTGTGATAGAGTATTTCTCTTCATCACTGAATAAAATTTCATTGTATGGATGTACCACAGTTTGTTTATCCATTCACCTTTTGAAGGACATTTTGGTCGCTTCTAGTGTGGTACAATTATGAATGAAGCTGCTATAAACATTTTGTGCAAACTGTTGGGTGTAACTAAATTTTCAATTTATTTGGGTAAACACCTAGGAATGTGATTCCTAGACCATATGGTAAGATGACTTCAACTATGTAAGAAACACAAACTGTTCTTCAAAATGGCTCTACCATTTTGCACCCCCACCAGCACTGAATGAGTTTCCAATTCTCCACATTCTTACCAGAATTTAGTATTCTCAGGTTTCTGGTTTTTGGTGTTTTTGTTTGTTGTTGTTGTTGTTTGCATTTTAGCCATTTTAATACGTGTAAAATGCTTTTTAAACTTGTTTTGTACTATTCATTTCTCTTCAAGGTTTACAGCCTATTAAAATACTAAGCTGTATTCCTGCTAAAATAAAAATCAAACTTAAGCTCTGCATGTGTCTAATTTTTTTAAAAAAAGATAAAGTATGTAAAAATCTAGAAATATCCCCAATAAATTCAGTGATAAATTGAATAAGATAGGAATGGAATACAGCAAAACTCCTCCTAATCCACAATATTATGCAACCTGAGCTTAGAAGAGACACTTAATAAATACCACCTTTTTGAAAAGAGATGTTTCTATTACCTCTATTATGAAGAACCAGCCAATTCCAGCCTGAGCATAGACATGAAAGGAATAAAAGCATATAATTTGAACTTTTTAGAATCAATTTCAAAGCCACTAAAGTTATTTTTCCTGAGATGTAAGCAAGGCTTCAGACACCTATAAAGCACCTGACTTGTTTACAGTAAGAAAAAGGTGATAGGTAACTTACTAATGGTGTACATAGATTTCTTCATAAGGGATGTCTTAGAGAAGACATAATCTCCATTATAATAATTTAGGCATTTTCTGATTAAGAACTCACCATATGGTTTCACATCACACTTTGGAGAAGGAAACAGTTAGGAGCTTATTGAGGGTCCATTACAAAGTATAACCAATAGCTAGCATCTTCTTCTAAGGGGCTCAGGATGACATCCTGGGAATAGAGTGGACTTTACAGGCTGATGGGGTTGGGTTGAAAAAAGATTTGCTGTCTAGTCCATAGCAGATGATCAAGAGTTTCACAGAGTCTTTGAGGTAGCTGTCATGCATTACAGGTTGGGGTTTACAGGAAGCAGAATCTTAGAGACAAGAGTGTAGCATGCAGGAAGATTATTAGGAAGTCCTTTTGAGATCCAGAGCCATGGAAGAAAAGGGAAAGAAGAAAATTAAGTAAGGCTGCCAATAGTACCAGACAAGGACACAGGGGGCTCCAAAGCTTAAGTGGCCCAAGAGAGTTGCCCCATTTTTGGCTAAAAGGACTAGGACTTTACCCTTGCTTTGATCAGTCACTGGATGTAAACCACCCCTGGAAGGGCATGATCTTGGGAAAAGTAGATCCCTATAGCTTACAAGGCTCTAATCTGAATGCTGTCTCCTGACAAAGCTCTTACAGTTAGGAGGCTCTGGTTGGGCCATGTCTCTGTCATCATAGGTCACTCCTTGCATCCCTATGATCTCTTCTTTCATATACATTCAGAGAGCAGCTACTCCAGGATTCCAGTGAGTCTCCTTTTCTGGAGGATACCTAAGAGAAGGACGTCAACAGGGACCAAATTTAGTCCTGGCCACTGCAGCTGGTTTTTGGGCTGGAGCTGATAATCTACCTATCCTTGTTTTTCCATCCATTCTGTATTCCTTTCACCCTCAAATGTTGGTCTTAGTGGTTTATCAGGTGATATGACCTAGATCCTTACCCCTTATGGATAGGGACTCTTGGTCACCATGGCCCATCTCAGACTAGGATGGTTACACTTGTCTATTTACCAGACAGTTGAGCAAGGAAATATCAAGAGATGCTCAAGTAAATTCCAGATCCAAACATATTCTACCCTGCTCCCATTGAGTAATAGTGGTCCTACCTCTTCCTGATGATCAGGTTGATTTCCCAGGCCAAGTTGCTTGCTGAGCCCTGTACATAAGAGGACTTTAGGCAGCTTTATAGTTAAATAAGCCTATTAATGTGCCCACTAGTTGGATACATCCCTTTTGGGGAACAGAACATTTTAACCCTGCAGAGACTAGACTTACAGAAATGAGACAACCAAGTTTTCTGACCGAGTCATTGTGAGTGAAAATAAGTGAAGCCACTCCCGCTTCTAGTCTTTGGCTTCCACATCGTGTACTCTCTCTTTGGGGCACAGCACCATATACCAATGAAAACTAATATTTGTGGCACCATAGAGCAGTGGGGAAAATAAATGTTCTTTCTACTTGAGATTTTTTTTTAATTTGGATTTTAGAAATTTAAAAAATTACAAACAGTAAATTCTACTCTTTGTGCATTAGACAGGGATATAGAGTTGTATACACACTACCACAACCATAAAACAGTTTCATCACCCCCAAAATATTTCCTTATGCTGCCTCTATCCCCTGGTAACTACTGACATGTTTTTTTATACCTACAGTTTTGCCTTTATAATGTAAATGATAATGTATATGCCAGAATATCATAAAAATAGAACCACACAGTATGTTGTCTTTTGTGTTTGGCTCCTTTCTTTTAGCAAAATGGATTTGAGATTAATCCATGTTGCTGTATCTATCAATAATTTATTACCTTTTATTGATGAGTAGTTTTATATTGTAGGTATATACCACAGCCTTTTTTATTATCTCTTGAAAGACAATTGGGTTGTTTTCAGTTTTTGGAGATTATGAATAAAGCTCATATAAACATTTGCATGCATGGTTTTGCATGAACATAAGCTTTCAATTCTCTTGGGGAAAAAACTACCTTTTTAATAAATGGTGTTGGATCAATTGGATCCACAAGAAAAAAAAACTAAATTTTCTTTTACCATACACAAAAATTAATTCCTAGTGCAGCACAGATTTGTAGTAAAATATTTCTTAAGCATGGTATAAAAATTATTAACCATAAAAGAATCGTTAATAATAAAGGAAAAGAAACTATATTAAAATGAAGGAATTTATTAAAGATGAAATTAGAACAAAAGAAAGTAAGTCTGAGAGCAAAAGAAGAAATACAACTGAGAGAGGGCTCATACCCAGTCTTTACATGTTCTTTGTATAATCAAGTTAGAAAGTGCACACAGCTGGACGTGGGTGAGATGGACAAGAGAGCTCAACCATCAACCTAGAAAAGATGATACCCAATGGAGAATAAACTTTTGAAAATGTGCTCAACCATTTTAGTCACCAGAACAAAGCAAATTAACCCCACAATTAAATACAATACCACTACACATACCATAGAATGGTTAAATTAAAAGACATAATACAAAATGTGGTAAGGATGTGAAACAACTTTGCACAACCACTATCACTACTGGTTTGATATCTACAGAATCAAGTACACATGTATAACCAGATGCGCACAAGAATGTACAGAACTATTTGTAACAGCTCCAAGATGGAAATTTCCCCAAAGTACATCAACCACAGAATGAAAGAATATAACTGTGGTATATCCAACCAGTGGAATGCTATCCAGCGTGAAAATTAAGGAATAGTGGAAACAACTATAACAAATACAGTATTGAGCAAAAATAGACCTAAAGGTAAAACAAGAATGCGGTTAGAAGTCAGAGTAGAAATACCTGGAGCATGGGTGGGGGCAGGAAGAGGACTCTACATATATTCTTTCTTGACCTTGGTGAGAGTTAGAAGGCTGTTTTCCTCATGGAAATTTACTGAGCTGAATATTTATGTTCATGCACTTTTCTTTTCTTTTTTTTTCTTTTTTTTTTTTTTAAGATTTTATTTATTTATTTTGACAGAGATAGAGACAGCCAGCGAGAGAGGGAACACAAGCAGGGGGGAGTGGGAGAGGAAGAAGCAGGCTCAAAGCGGAGGAGCCTGATGTGGGGCTCGATCCCATAACGCCGGGATCACGCCCTGAGCCGAAGGCAGCCGCTTAACCGCTGTGCCACCCAGGCGCCCCCATGCACTTTTCTATATGGAAGTTATACATTAATTTTTAAAACTTCAAAAAATAGCAGCGATACTAAAAGGCTTCCAATAATTCTGGGCTGAACTAAGTTAATGTAACTCTAGTCTAAATATTGCGCTTTATTTTTTTTACCCCATCCTGTCCCACCCCACTGAGAAACACCAAAAAACCAATGGTTATTAAGCTATCCGACAGGCTGGTATAGGTTCAAGAAGGAAAAAAGACATTTATGAGAGTGCCTGGCACCTCATATTCTCTCCCTTATGGCTTATGTGACTTTTCTTTCATCATCCTAGATCAGCTCCTTGACAGAACAGATTAGCTGGATGTCCCCACACAGGGTCTTGATTTTGCTTCTTGCAGTCTTCAGAGTGTGTTCACGGGCAGATGTGCCAGGGCATGTGTGATGTACCTATTCCCTGCTCCACCCCAAGGTTTGTTGAGAAGAATATTGTAAAATCTTACCATCTTCTTGCTGTCCCTTCACTCCCCTTGCTATCCCACTCATTGAGGTAGAGCTAGTTATCTGATGGGTGAATCTGGAAGAAGACTGAATGAGGTATGCGTAACCCAGCCCTTTCCCCTCTTCTCCTCTCTGCATTTCCCAACTAACACAGAATCTGGCTCTTGCTTTTTTACAGCTATAACATAAGCTCAGTGCTAGAGGTGCTGTCCCTGCCGTGGAGGCTGCTCAGCCCCATGCAGCACAAACAGGAGGAAGTGAGGTAAGTCTGTATTTTTGGAGGGGTTAGAGAGCAAGCCCATTTGGCAATTACACTGAACTAAGTTTTTCAACTCGGTCTTTCTCAGTAACAATGGCCTTCATCTGTCTTGCTGGGTTTTGTTTCATTTTGTTTTCCAATTTCTAACTTTGTTCAGGGCCAGAATAAAAGGAAGTAGAGAAGTGCTACTTTTTAAGCATTCTCAAGACCTACATAATATGCATAAATTCTGATATGGAATATGTTCATAAAGTTTTATATAAATAGTCATTCTCTTAAATGTTGTTAATTATATTCTAAATTTGATATTAGAAATATATTCACTTCTTATCTTCCCCATGTCAAAAACTTCTTCCCCATGAGTTTCTACTTCTCTGTACTTTCCTTAAAGGCTGAGACCTTTCATATTATTTCGTCTGAGACTTCAGGAAAGAAGAGGAAAAGAAACAGAGAAGGGAAGGAAGAGAAGAAAATATTAATAATGGTTTCCATTTATTCGATGCTCTCTATGTGTCAGGCACCAAGTGATTTATATGTATTTTCTGATTTAATTCTCAAACAAACCCATTTTGCGGATAAGAAAACTGAAGCTAGGAAAAAATAAGTTGCATAAGACCACAAAGCTTGGTAAAAGTCACATTTCTTTCAATGTCCACATTATTTTCTGACTATGTTTTATTCAGCACTTGCCTTTGTTTGCCATATGATAGTATAATCATTTTATACATGTTTCCTGACTTATGAAATCAATTATCAGCCTCTTTAAAGCATAGATTCTTTACTATTTCAATTTATATCCATGATTTGTAACATAATGCCCTTGACCCAGCAGGTGTTCAGTAAATGTTTGTTGGTGATAGCCAAGAGCTCACAACAAATAAGACCGTAAGACAAACACTATTAAAATCTGACTGGATGTTAAATATGGAATTTGAAGCTGTTGTGCAAGTTCAGTGGATAAAACAGGGAATCTGGTCTCTGTTCTGCACAAGCTGTAAAAAGATATGCTATCTGTAAATAAAATGTGTAGTGAAATTTTTAAGAACTTTGAAACCAGGGACCCGGTTCTACCACTTATTAGCTATAAGACCCTGAAAAAGTCCTCCACCTCTCAGTTTCTTTCCTTTTCTCAAAAGGCGTTACATCTTCCTGAAAGGGTTAGGAAGAGGTAATAACAGCTTGTGCAGATTGAAAACTGTAATAATCTGATACTATCGATTTACATTTGTCTTTTGGTAACACTCTATGCTATAGCTGATAGAATGATACATGATATTGTACAAAAGTAATATAATATGCTTCACAGATATAATATTAGATCATGTTATACTGCCATTTTATAGTATCTATTAATTTTTTGGTCATAGCCCAGGATGAGCTCTCAATACACATTAAGCCTTACTTTCTAGACAGAGAAAATGTGGTTACCGTCACTGAAACGAAGTTGCTGCATCTTTCCTGTCTTCTTTATTTCCCCCTCCTGCCTGTCACTCCCGTCAGAACCATGAAATATTAATTAACTCGTTCAGGGAAAGTTTTTGCTAGGGCTATTCTTCCACCTAATTTTCCAAGCTCCTGTGAACCCCTCTTTCTTCAACCTTATCCTGTTCTTGCAGCAGACCTGGATTAAGAACACCTGAGTTCATACTGGCAAATCAATGGATCAATAGAATATATACTAGGTCATCTTCAGGTCTCTGCAGCAGCATAGAGTACTGGCTGCGTATTCAGCACATGCTTAAAAATGCCTAGTGGTTGGAATTTAACTTTGTCATAGGACAAACTCACCTGTGTTGTGTTTTTCACACCCTTTCAAGAAGCTCTTTATGTCCAGTATAATTGAGTCTTCCTGAAGACAAACTCCTAAAAGAAAATAATCATTAAATTAATATTTTTTGAGAAATACAAATACCATTTTTTAAAATTTATTTTTTTAAAAAATGCATGTTTTTGAGTTTTAAAAATTCAAAGAAGATAAACAGGAAATAAAAACTGAAAAGCTCCCATGATCCCATCTTTATCACTGCTAGAAATCATTATTAATTAATTCCTGTGTATCTTTTCTGAAAATACCTATACAAACACATATATGCCAGTCTTACACACCCTCAGACTCCCTGTACACACTTATTCACATACTAGAATTTGTACATATACTTATTCTTTTTTATTTTATATTTTTAAAAAACATGTTACTTATTTACTTGTGAGAGAGAGAATGAGAGAGTGAGTGCACAAGCAGGGGGAACAGCAGGCAGAGGGAGAAGCAGGCTCCCTGCTGAGCAAGGAACCTGATGCAGGATTGGATCCCAGGACCCTGGGATCATGACCTGAGCCACCCAGATGTCCCATACTTATTCTTTTTTAAAATACATGTAGTATATACTATGCATACTGTTCTACAACTTACTTATATCTGAAATACAATAATCGTAATAGTTGTATAATGGACACAGAATCTACAATATACAACCAATTGTGTTCATAGTATTTCACTGACTAGACATTCCATAACTTATTGTACAATTCTTTCATTTATGAAGACTTTGATTTTTCCCTTTTTGGGGGGAGTAGTTTAAAAACAGTGCTTCACTGAATATGGTTGTGACAATTATTGCAAACTTGAGTCAACATTAACACATCCACCAAATTGTTGTCTGTATTTAAGATTCTGTTTTTGGTTGCCAGAGGGGAGGTGGGTGGGGAAAATGGGTGACATAAAGGGGATTAAGAGTACACTTGTCTTTATGAGCACTGATAAATGTATAGAATTACTGAATCATTTTATCATATATCTGAAACTAATGTAACACTGCATGTTAATTATACTTCAATAAAAAATAAAAACAAACAAAAAACATTAACACATTTTTAAGTGGCAAAAAGAAAAGGAGCACGGTTTAAAGTATAAAACTATTGTATTTTGATAGGCATTCTTCCCCAAAAGTTAGACTACTTTACACTCCCAAAAGTAGTGTAAGAATGCCAATCTTATAGTTGAAAAAAAAATGGCAGTCTATTGCATTGATGTCTTACCTTGTAAGTCCTTTTTTATTAATGAAGTTGATCATTTTTCACTGCTTTTATATTATGTTAATGGCATATAAGTGTAACTGTACTTTGCATTCCCACTTTTTCCATACATAAAACATGCCCTCCAAGATGGTGACAGTCTTGCGCAAAAGGGGAAAGCTTAACACATTGGCATCTGAGTATACTTTTCTAACATTTTGTTTTGGGATTCTTTTTACACGCAAAAAATATTGACATTCCAAAGTGTTTGTGTTTATGTGGGTTATATCTAATGATAGTTATTTATCACACTAAAAATTAATGTTAAAAATTTATTTATAGGGGCGCCTGGGTGGCACAGCGGTTAGGCATTTGCCTTCGGCTTAGGGTGTGATCCTGGCATTATGGGATCGAGCCCCACATCAGGCTCCTCCGCTGTGAGCCTGCTTCTTCCTCTCCCCCTCCCCCTGCTTGTGTTCCCTCTCTCGCTGGCTGTCTCTCTCTCTGTCGAATAAATAAATAAAATCTTTAAAAAAATTATTTATAATTATTTAATGTAATACTAAACCCATTTCAAGTTAACATAAATGATTTTAAGAAAAGTACATTTAAAAGAAAAGAAAACAGTTAAATTCCAATATCTGCTTCTGAATTTAATTTATTGCGATATCAAATATCCTGTATCTTCTGGAAAACTTTATGAAATTCTTACAAGAAAATGAAGATGAAAGGACAAATGATGACTTAATAGTATTATTAAAGAAGTCTTTCACCTTGTGTACCTAAAGGGTACTTGGACCACACTTTGAGAACCACTTTGTTAGAGCAAGACTTTCTGTCTATAGAAATAAGAATATCCTGGTTTTTTGGTTTTTTTTAAATGTCCTTTGAGTTCGGGTGCTCAGGCTTCAGAAATCAACTAATCACTAGCAATCTTGTCAACAGAAAGCTGATGTAATGAGGAAGAAAACACCACCAAGGTATCAAGAATTGATTAATTAAAGTTTTTGTTTGTTGTTTTTAGTTTGGCTTCATAGTTGTGAACAAACAAATCCTCTGCTACAGGTAATTTATTTTGGAAAGTTTTGAGCCTTAGAAAGAGTCAAAATAGAAGTTAACAGTATATATGTTTCATGATATGATTTTTGTATCTTCAATTATGCCTAGTGATTAAATTTCTTATTGGCTGCGCTTGAGCTCAATTTATTATATTATTAATTCTTTTCCAATGACAAGAATGACGGAAGTTCATTTCTGCATGAAAATATGAGCTGACAAGCTTCCTCTCAACCTTCTCCCGGGATTTCAGTTCCGTCTATTTTCCTATTGAAATTCAGAGATTTGTGCTATTATTTTTCTTTTATTGCCTTAATTTATTGTATATACATATAAAATTTATATACATCATAAATGTGATTCAGACATGTGTATTTCTCTTTCATTTGCCTCCTCCAACTTTCTATCCCCTTAAACTATTAATGTCATCCCTCTCCCCAACAACCCCATGTAATCCATATAGTCCTTATATTTATTTCCATGCGCTTATAATAATGCACCTCCTATACACACATAAATGCAAACATACCTTTAAAGGTACAAATTTGGGGGCATCTGAGTGGTTCAGTCGGTTTAAGTGTCTGACTCTTGATTTTGGCTCAGGTCATGATCTCAGGGTTGTGAGATTGAGCCCCATGTCAGGCTCAGTGCTGAGCATGGAGCCTGCTTGGGATTCTCTCTCTCCTTCTGCTTCTCCCCCATCCCTCTCTAAAAAATTAAAATAAATAAAAATAAAGGTACACATTTTTTTCCAAAAAAAATGTGATCACAGTATGTATATTTTTCTGGATCTTGCTTTGTCTCACTAAATAATTACCCATGGTGAATACCAATAAGGGAATTAGTATACATATATTTTTTAAAGATTTTATTTTTAAGTTATCTCTATACCCAACATGGGGCTCAAACTCACAACCCTGAGATCAAGAGTCACATGCTCTACTAACTGAACCAGCCGGGCGTCCTGGAATTAGTATAGTTTTAATTCATTATTCTTAAGAGTTGAATAGCATTTTTTTATTTTTGTGATTTCTTTTAATTTTCTAAATTTCAGTTTAACATACAGTATTCTATTAGTTTCAGGTGTACAATGCACTTAAATTTATTCAACCATTCATTTTTCTATTAAGGGCCTTTCCATTGTTGCTAGTTAATTTTTTATTTATTAATTATTGTTATTTTCTATCTTTGCCATCCTGAAAAATGCTAGAATACACATCCTTGATGATATATACTTACATACCAGCAATTTCATTTTTATAGGACAAAAAGATAGAATGCCAAAGTAAACTTCTGGGTCAACAGAGATATAAGTTTTTGAAACATTTTTAATAGAAGTTGCAGATTGCTTTTCAGAAGGGACACAGAATTCACAATTCTATCAGCAAGCATGAGGATATCCTTATAAGTGTTAATCACACCTGTTAAATTTTAAAAGTATGACTAGTACAAAATAACAACTCATTACATTACTTATGAATTTGAACATCTTTTCATACTTCGTTGAAATTGTGAATATGTTCTTCTGAAAATAATCTGCTCCAATTCCTTGCACACTGTTCATATGGGACTCTTCCTGCTTACAGTTTTGGCTGAGGCTGCAGCTCTGAGAACAGTAGGTGCTACCCTCACATTTTAAATCAAAATGCCAGTTTTTCTATGCAGGACTTAAAAAGGAGGTATCAAAAACTGGTTCAATAAACATTAATCCATCATTTGCATCCACTATCTATAAGAAAGCTAAGAATGTAGTAAAAATTTAAAGAGACCGTAATAAAGGACATTGCAAGTGTTCCGTCGGAGAAAAACAAGTGTTTTCCCCTCGCTCAGAGCCAAACGAGGAAGCTGCCATGATGGCATGGGGAGCTAGAGATATATATCTGTTGAAATCTGGGAGATACAGGAATTAGGATATGGCTCACACCTAAAAACTCTGAGGCAGAGAAACTTGCCCCTACTGGCAGAGCAAAGAGACAACAATGAGAAATGCTGCCCTTCGGGAATTTGACCGGACATGGACATATGTACATCTCCAGGAAGCTAAATGAATGGGATCTCTGGTCAGAAAGACAAACAAGGTATTTTAAAAGGAGGAGTCAAGGGACTTGAACAGAGAATGGGCCATAAGGAGCCATGATCTGATTTGGGAAAGCCTTGACTGCCTAAGATGGAACATCCCCAGTGACAGGTTTAGAAATAAGCAACACAGTGCCCCTCAAGAGAAAAAGCCATTCTGAATATCTGCCTCTCCCAGCAAAGCCAACACAAGATACAACTGTACAACTTGTCTTGCCCCTTAGTTCTACCTTATCCTGTACTCTAATCCTGGAGGATTTTAAAGCAGTTTAGTGAACAGAGGAAGAGGAAATGATAAAAAGGGATTTCACAGGCAAGGTAGGGAAACAGAAAAACAAAAGATGGCCACACCCACATATTGGTTTCCTCGTGTTTTGTTTATCTTTTCTGAATTCTTTGGGTGATTACTAAGTCACTTTAATTTCATTTTTCTTCTCTAATTAAGGCCATAAATGTTTCTGAGTATTGCTTTCATTATTTCTCATGGGCTTAAGTACTCTTTCTTATAGGGAGTTTGCAATTTTCCTTTGATCTAAGGATTATCTGGGAGTGTGTTTCTTAACTAGTATTTATTTTTCATTATATTTAAAAATGTATTTGTAATTTTATGAAACTATTAAGAGGTCATTGTTAGGGTTAATAAGTAATACTCCCTTCCTCTTCCTTCTCTTTCGAGTTGGAAGCTGTAACCAGGAGCCAAAGATACGGAGATGAAAATGTCAGTGTTTTTTTTTTTTTAAATAATAATTTTTTACTATGTTATGTTAGTCACCATACAGTATATCCTTAATTTTTGATGTAATGTTCCATGACTCATTATTTGCGTATAACACCCAGTGCACCATGCAATATGTGCCCTCCTTAATACCCATCACTGGCCTATCCCAGTCCCCCACACCCCTCCCGTCCAAAACCCTCAGTTGAAAATGTCAGTTTTAACACAGAGTAAGTCTCAGTCCAAGGTAGGCGCTTGCTAACCTTCACCTCTGATTTAACAAGGTTTATCTACAGAGCCCCTCAAAATGTTAAATTACAACACTAGGGCAAGCTCACCCCTTAAAATTTACCACCCAGAGGAGAAATTGTGATTTTTCTTAGACATGCTAGGGTTCAAGTCTGAGTGTTGGTGTACTCTAAGTGAGCACACTGATGTCAGAGTAACTGTTCCGTGCATGCATGGTCAACAATGTTGTAGAAGTCAAGCTGCTATCTTCTAAGCACATACCAGGAGACCTCCCTGCTTCCAGCCTCTTCATATTAACTTAAGACTCAGGAGTAGGAAGACCTCAGCCTACCTGGTTCATCAACCCCTAAGCAAAGATCTTGAAGACCAAGGACAGGAGGCTTTGACATGTAAGACCAATGTAGAATTTGCTCCGAAGGATCCATGAATCTCATAGTGTGCTGGACTCTGTGGACACTGCTATCTGAGCTCTTCTATCGGCTCAGGGAAGAGCCCTACGTTAGTTATCTACTGGTGAAGATGCTGGATCAGAAAGCTACCGGCCAGGAGTTCACTTGCCTCTGACTGGATGTTAGCCTTACTAGATCTCAGGAGAGGCAGACGGACTAGGAGTAGGAGCAGAGGGGAAACAGGTGAAGTTCACATGGACCATTTTTCATTATCCTCTCTCACTGACATTTTACATAGTATACGATATTTATTTTCCTACATTCTCATTGTAGAAAGTGAAATTTGAGGGGAAAAGTCACCCCAAAATAGCTTTTATTGATGTTTTAGAATTTTTTTAATTGTTCTCTTATATCTTTTAAGTCTTACAAATACTTTTTTTTCTATTATATGTACTCTTTTTCAGTTTTATTGAGTTATAATTGACATATAAATTTGTGAGATAGTTAAACTGTACATATAGTGATCTGATTTTTGTATGTATATATTGTGAAAGGATTCCTCCCATTTAGTTAATTTACACACCGATCACTTTACATCTTTTGGGGGGGAGGGGTGAGAATATTTCATTTCTATTCTCTTAGCAAATTTCAATTACACAATACAGTATTATCAATTATAGTTACTATGTTTTACATTAGATTCTCATCTAATTATTCATCTTATAGCTGACAGTTAATACCCTCTTACCAAACTCTATTTCCCCTACTCCCCAGTCCCTGAAAATCCTCTTTCTACTCTCTGTTCCTATGAGTTCAAACTTTATGGGTTTTTTTTTATGATTCTATATGTAAATGATACCATGCAGTATTTGTTTTTCTGTCTAGCTTATTTCACTTAGCACAACACCCTTAAAGTACATCCATGTCAGTGCAAATGTTAAGATTTAAGATTTTCTTCTTTTCTACAGCTCAATAATATTTCTGTATATATGAGGAATATATACATATATATATGTATGTATACACACACACACACACACATATTACACTTAGGTTATTTCCATATCCTGGCCATTGTGAATAATGCTATAAAGAACATAGATGTGCAGGTATCTCTTTGACATCTTGTTTTAACTTCCTTTGGATACATACGCAGAACTGGTATTGCTGGATCATATGGTAGTTCTATCTTCAATTTTTTGAGGAAAGTCCATTCTGCAACAGGAGTTGCACCAATGTATACTGGTTCCAAATGCAACAAAAGAATAAAATCAAATCCTTATGTCATAATGCACACAGAAACCAACTCTATATAGATGAAGAACCTCAGCTTTACAATAAACTCTTATATTACATATGTGCACCAGGAAAAGTTTGTAGGAGAATTTACAACTTCTTGGAAACCTTGTTCTTAACAGTAAAGAAAAATAAATGATGGCAATCCAATGTCCATCAACTAGAGAATGAGCAAATAAACTGCTCTTTTTCACACATAAGAAATTATATGGTAGTAAAAGTAAATGAGCCATAGCTGCATACATTATTAATAATATAGTAATAATAATAATAATATAATGTTAACTGAAAAGGCAAGTCAAAAAACTACATATGGTAAGGTATTGTCCGTTTCTAATTCTTAGCTTGGGTAGCATTGTCAGAGGTATTTATTATATCATGTATCAATAAATGTATTAATTAAGTGGTTAAGATGAAAAAGGTCGTATGTGGAATTAATGATGACAATATGTATAATCCGAGTCCAAAAAGAAAAATCTGTGTTTAATACACTAAATTTGAATCTTGACTGAGATGTCTATTATCGTTCCTCTGTACTAGCACTTCATTCTTATGTAAGGACTACTGTATTTCATTTCAAATACTTTACCACATTTTGAACATGTGCCAGACAAGTCCTCCATCATTATTCTTATTTAATAAGGCAGTCCTCACTTTTTTCGGTCCTGTGCTAACTACATCACAGGCATAACAGAACTGTGTCCTCTGTTTGCACAATTTCTCAGTTACTATGAAACCATGCAAAGCAAGGGCAGTTTTGACATACACAAGTTTTAGTTACTATTACACTACACAAAGTGGCGACTGCCTATACTTTTCAATATTTCATCCAAATATTTTGTTAAATTTAGAAATGTCTCAAGCCAAAAACCAATTTTATCATAAAACTCACAGATTAATTAGGAGATAATAGCCATATCTATAATTTGTATTGAAACTATTGCAAAAATAAAAACATTAAGTAAACAGCTATACAATAAAAATACATAACAAAATATCTGAAACTATATCAGATATAAAATTCTATTAGATGGAACTGGAAGCTAAAACTCATTAACCCATGGAGCCTCTTTCTCTGCTCCTGAGCAGAGCCATCTTCTAACCATTCATAAGTTACTCAACCCATGTCTCAACTGCCTTGGAATGTTTTAGGGCACAGAAATCAATTCCCCATAATAGACCTTGATTTGTGTGGGACATAGGACTATATGGGAAAATATCCAAGTAAAAGTAAGTCTGATAGAGTGTACAAAAGAGCAGTAGGACCTGAGTTTGCAAAGAGAAATGTTTCCAGGGAGAGTATGAGACCAGGATTCACTATTTCCTTAACATTGCCCCTTGGAGTCCTATTAGCTCTAAGAAAGTGAATGATGCAGAATAAAGAAAGAATCTACCAGGGGCCCAACCTGCCTGCTACGAGAAAATATTTGAAAAGACTAGTCATATACGCCAAAATTCTCAACAAGATCCTAGCTAATAGGATCCAACAGTACATTAGAAGGATTATCCATCATGACCAAGTGGGATTCATCCCTGGGATGCAAGGGTGGTTCAACATTCACAAATCAATCAGTGTGATAGATCATATCAACAAGAAAAGAGTCAAGCACCATATGATCCTCTCAATTGATGCAGAAAAAGCATTTGACAAAATACAGCATCCTTTCCTGAAAAAAACCCTTCAGAGTGTAGGGATAGAGGGTACATTCCTTAATTTCATAAAAAAAACATCTATGAAAAGCCTACAGCGAATATCATTCTCAATGGGGAAAAGCTGAAAGCCTTTCCCTTAAAATCAGGAACACAACAAGGATGCCCACTCTCTCCACTATTATTCAACATAGTACCAGAAGTCCTTGCAACAGCAATCGGACAACAAAAAGGGATAAAAGGTATCCAAATCGGCAAAGAAGAAGTCAAACTGTCTCTCTTTGCAGATGACATGATACTCTATATGGAAAACCCAAAAGACTTCACCCCCAAATTACTAGAACTTATAGAGCAAATCAGTAATGTGGCGGGATACAAAATCAATGCTCAGAAATCAGCTGCATTTCTATACATGAACAATGAGACTGAAGAAAGAGAAATTAGGGAATCCATTCTATTTACAATAGCACCAAAAACCATACGATATCTCAGAATTAACAAGAAAGGTAAAGGATCTATATTCTACAGATCACTGTTGAAAGACATTGAAGAAGACACAAAAAGATGGAAAAACATTCCATTCACAGGGATCGGAAGAATAAACATAGTTAAAATGTCTATGCTACCCAGAGCAATCTACACTTTCAATGCCATCCCGATCAAAATACCAACGACATTTTTCAAAGAGCTGGAACAAACAGCCCTTAAATTCGTGTGGAACCAGAAAAGGCCCCAAATCGCCAAGGAATTGTTGAAAAGGAAAAACAAAGCTGGGGGCATCACGTTGCCTGATTTCAAGCTGTACTATACTGGCACAAGAACAGACACACAGACCAATGGAACAGAATAGGGAACCCAGAAATGGACCCTCGGCTTTTTGGGCAACTAATCTTTGACAAAGAAGGAAAAAACATCTGGTGGAAAAAAGAGTTTCTTCAATAAATGGTGCTGGGAAAACTGGACAGCTATATGCAAAAGAATGAAACTTCACCACTCTCTCACACCATACACAAAGATAAACTCCAAATGGATGAAAGACCTCGATGTGAGACAGGAATCCATCAAAATCATAGAGGAGAACATAGGCAGCAACCTTCGATTATCATCCTCAAACAACCTTTTTTCATGACACATCTCCAAAGGCAAGAGAAACAAAAGAAAAAATGAACTTGTGGGACTTCATCAAGATAAAAAGCTTCTTCACAGCCAAGGAACAGTCAAAAAAACTAAGAGGCAGCCCACGGAATGGGAGAAGATATTTGCAAATGATGCTGCAGATAAAAGACTGGTATCCAAGATCTACAAAAAACTTCTCAGACTCAAAACACAAGAAACAAATAATCAAATCAAAAAATGGGCAGAAGATATGAGCAGACACTTTTCCAATGAAGACATACAATGGCTAACAGACACATGAAAAAATGTTCAAAATCATTAGCCATCAGGGAAATTCAAATCAAAAAACCACACTGGAGATACCTCACCTTATGCCAGTAAGAATGGCAAAAAATTGACATGGCAAGAAACAACAATTAGCTGGAGAGGATGTGGAGAAAAGGGAATCCCTCTAAACTTGGTGGAATGCAAGTTGGTACAGCCACTGTGGAAAACAGTGTGGAGGTCCCTAAAAAGTTGACAACAAAAAGGGATAAAAGGTATCCAAATCGGCAAAGAAGAAGTCAAACTGTCTCTCTTTGCAGATGACATGATACTCTATATGGAAAACCCAAAAGACTTCACCCCCAAATTACTAGAACTTATAGAGCAAATCAGTAATGTGGCGGGATACAAAATCAATGCTCAGAAATCAGCTGCATTTCTATACATGAACAATGAGACTGAAGAAAGAGAAATTAGGGAATCCATTCTATTTACAATAGCACCAAAAACCATACGATATCTCAGAATTAACAAGAAAGGTAAAGGATCTATATTCTACAGATCACTGTTGAAAGACATTGAAGAAGACACAAAAAGATGGAAAAATATTCCATGCTCATGGATCAGAA